>NC_090933.1:1385771315-1386074345 GCF_040938575.1 Ambystoma mexicanum
TGCCTTCCCGCCTTGCATTTTATCCGCGTAGGATTGAACTGTGTTGATTTCATGACCTGCCTATCTTTTTCTCTCCCTTCCTAACTAATATTCGAGTGTCATCTAGGTTGAGGTATACACCTCTGTCTGAAAATAAGTCGTACCGGTAGAACCTAGAGTTGTCAATATTGTGCTAGGGGGATTGATCGTTTCCTACTTCGTAGATGAATTGTGTTTGATTTGTTTGCCGTGATTTGCTTTAGTGTTTTCCATAGATATTGTGTTATAAATAAATACCTTACTATCTTACACTAAGCCTCGTTGCGTGTTTGCTTGTCTTGTGGTGAAGAATTGCTCTATGTTGTATACTCCACATACTGCTCAACTTTTCTTGAGAGAAGTCTGACTGCTCAGCCACAGCTACCCAGTGAATCTGTGTGGTACAGACTGCTACCAAGTGGGTTCACCGCCAAAGCCTGTAGTCCTAAATCTTTTGCAGTGGTCCCAGAGGGAACTGCACAGGTTTCTGCCTAACACACTCGGCCCGCCCTGACCATCGTGAGCCGCGCCTCTTCCGCCCGCCGCCGCTCCGCATCTATGGCGTGGCCCAACCGCTGCCACACGGAAGACACTTCCCGTCCAGGGTCCTCCTGCCCTCCGGCCGATGCCTGCCCCTCCGATGTTGAAGGCCCCGAGCTATCGTGGCTCCCACCTACAGCCTCCTGCTGCTGCAGCTGCTGCTGTCCATGTGCCCTGTCCGATGGTGCCTGCACATCCTCCTCCAGCTGGAGTGCAGTCGTTGATGTGGCCACCCCTGCTGGATGTCCGACTCCCGACTGTGGCAGGGATCTGATGTCCACCAGCCTGGCAGCACGGTCGGAGGCAGCTCCACAGGGCACCCAGGTGACACATTGGTGGGAAGATGGCATGGAGGACGACTGGGGCATAGGGGGATCCGTGGAGGGGGTCGGAACAAGGTCCAGGAAACGGAGGAATCCAGCCCTGGTGAGCTGTCCCAGTGGGTCAACGCAGTCAACGAGCCATGCGAGAAGACGTGCAGACTCATCATGAAAAGACTGCAGGTCAGCTTGCATGGCCCATTGACGCAACGCCACCCCACCCTGGACAGGCTCAACCTGGTGCAGGATAGCCACATTCGCAGGGAGAGGAAGGCCAGGTGTTGTAAGCCAATCCCCTCCCTGAGAACGGGTCTGGAGGTAGGCATCCCCGCTGGTGCAAGATGATGCAGTGACAGGAGCAGGGACAGGATTGCACACAGGCACCTCCGCGGCGGCCTGTGCTGCCTCCTGTCCCAGATCCTGCACTGCACCACTAGCACCAGTGGAATCCCCACCTCCAGACCCCGCCTCTGTCGCTTGCACAGCCTCCTCCTCCTCCAAACCCCCCACCAACCTGGATGACTCCCTGCCATCTTCCTCCGTTGGGCCCTGTGGGGTCCCAGCTGCCCCTTCTGCTGCCGAGGAGTCCAACTCCAACCTCCGCCTCTTGGACCTCCCCTCGGCAGCTGCGGCCTGGGACACGGCACCGGACTCCTCACTCCCCGACAAGATCAGAACCTGGGAGGGGATCCGGGCCTTGCGTCTCCGGCTGGTGGTGCGACCCCTGCCACTGTGCTCCACAGCACCTTCTCCGCCCTCTTCATCAGTTGACGCTGCAGACAGGGAGAAAGAAAACACAGGCATCAGGGCACTGTCCAATGGACTCATACACACATGACAGTCATACATGAGTGGCATTGGTAAACCTCAGACATGGCATCACAATCCCCAACACACATGTCATTTCAACTTGCACACATGAGCCATACCACAGCCATATTGCAACAGCCAGCACCATCCATTCACATACAACAGCATGAGCAGCCAAAGGTCATCCACACATCACATGCAACATAGGGAGTACACTACACATGCACACACCACCAAACTTGCATGCATGTGTACACCTCCGCCAACTGTCGCAGTGTTCCGATCGACATCCATGTCACACCTGACAATCATTCCTCCACATCCTGTGCCATGCAAGCCCACACACACAAGCACCATCCATGTGTCACACATGAGACCCCTCGCATGTGTCAACCTCACGGCCCTGTACACCCCCCCTAATTGCCCACATAAAAATACATGTTCAACCTGCACACTCCTGGCACACCACACGCACAGCTTACAATCAGTATGCATGTACACTTACTGCTCGACTCCAGACGGGTCTGCCTCTCAAGGACCTGGACGTGGAGCGCTGGGGATATGCATTCCAGGACCCTCATCTGATCTTCCGACAAGTGGCCCCGGCGCCCCTTAGCATCCGCTGCCTTCAGGAGGCACTGGGCCTTGTTGAGGGTCCTGGACCTGAAGTCCTCCCAGCGCTTCCTGACACGTTCGTAGTCGCGGACTGCCACCTCCTCCGCGTTGATGGCAGTCACGATGTCCATCCAGATCCGAGTCCGTCCTTCCTTGTCGGCGCGCAACCTTCCGAAGAGGGCATCATACTGCCCCAGGACATGCTCCACCAGGACACCAACTTCGGTGGCAGTGAAGCTGGTGCCCCTCTGCCTCCTTGGCCGGGGGTTGCCACTGGTGCCAGATGTTGCAGTGCCCGACATGGCAACCCCAGAGGCAGGAGTGGGTGGCCAACTGGGTCCTGGGGCTGGGCTGTGGGGCGATGGAAAAGCAGTCGGGAGTCTTCGGTTCCAGCAGGGGTGGTCACAGCAACAGCACCCCTGGCTGATGTGCAGGCAGCAAATGGCAGGGCACGTGGGCAGCAGGCAGTCAGGCAGCAGCAGATGGCAGGTGGGAGCGTGCTCAGGGCTCTGGGGGGCAGTAATTCGGCCTTCTGGGCAGGAGCGTGGTCTTCCGTGTGTGAACGCGTGGCCAGCTTGATACGGAGTGATTTTGCACGTGAAAATCCAGCACGTCTGCGTGTAATTCGAGGAAAGGCCCTTAGCGCATAAGCGCGTCAGCACACGTCTGTACATTCATTGGCCCAAAGGCCACCAGCGTATGCACGTCTATGAAGTCACGTGCACGTTGAATATGGCACACGTTTGAAATGTTGCGTGTTAAAAAAATGAAATACACGTCCGAGTGTCAAAGCGTGTAATTGGTGGAAATGGCCTTAGCGCGTACACGCGGAAGTGACAAAGCGTGTAATTGGTGGAAATGGCCCTACACGCGGAAGTGACAAAGCGTGTAATTGGTGGAAATGGCCCTAGCGCGTACACGCGGAAGTGACGCTGGCCGTGTGGGCCTGCATAAAAGGTACGTGTAGAACACCATTTCCTTGTATGTGCTTTTTGTGGAGAGCGAGTGGGTGAAATCTGTACTTCTTTTCGTTTCAAATGCGATTTACTTCACAGCGTTTCAAGTTCGTACTCCCTGTTACCTCTGACAGTTTTTTCTCTTTTTTCTCTTTTTCTGGTTTTCCTGGGCCTGTTCCCTCAAACAGCGTTCCCTTCTACTGTTGTCCTGTCTCCTCAGACAGCGTACAATTCTTCTTTTGGCGAGAGTGTTGCCAACGCGCACACGCGCTTCTTTTTCACGCTCTTTTTCCTGGCAGACGGTGAGTCACGCACGTATCTAACATCTGTGCTTGCCCCGTGTGTAGCCTACCCCTTCAGAGGTCAATCTAGGCTGCGTGTGACACGCAAACGTTCATTCTTGTGTTACTGGGTGCCACAGCGTAGTGCAGTTTTTTTTTCTGCACACATGGTCTAGGAGGGGTTGCGTGCACGTCATCTCCCTTTTTTTGGGCTTCCTGTGCGTTGCGTGACCCGTCATCTTTACCCAGGGGTCATATTCAGCCTTGCTAGAGCACTAGGGTACAATTACCATCTGGTACCCAACCCCTTTGACCCTCAATTGCCCAGGACAATAGTTTACAGCCACTCCCATACGCACATTAACATCAGTGCCATGGTTGGGAGGCGAGGAATCCGTAAGGGTGGCAAAGGTGGACGAGCCACAAGTGGTGGCCGTGGTGGATCCGGTAGGGGACGTGGACGTTACTTGCAGGGTGACCCTGTCCCCAAAAGTGTGGAGGACCAGTCAAGGGCACCCATAAACCCCCCCCCACCGCCCCTGGTTGAGGCTGATGTGGCTGACACCATCCATGCTCAGCCCTTGTTGGACCAGCACATTGATGTCATCAGGCCACGTGGATCAGGGGCAGCAAGGTCATCTGCTGCCCCAAGTAAGCAGGGTGGAAAGGCTGCAGGGGCAGCTGCAGCTCCATCCACCCCAGCTCTCACACACCCAGCCAGGACAGTGTCGGTCCTAGTCCATCCTGCTGACATTCCCCCTGACACCATTACACTTGAGCCAATGCCTGCACCAACTCCCATGCTGAGTGTGCAATCCCACACTCCTGATACAGAGTCCACCAGGGCTCCTGCCCCTAGTGTCCAGAGCGGCATAGGACACTCAGGATCACCACCGCCTTCCAAGCGGAAGAGGAAGAGTGCTCGTCCGGCACAGGCTGATGCCCCAGTCACGGCTACACAGTCCGGCCCGTCGAGGAAGCCCAGCTTCACGGATGCCGAACTGAATGCACTTGTCGAGTATGTGTCCGCACATGATAACGAAATGGTCATTGTTGCAGGATCCAAGACCACACCTGCACAACGCCAGGCACACTGGCAGACCGTTGCGGACATCGTAAGTGCCCTTGGAATCGTGAGGCGCACAGCCAATGATTGCTATAAGCGCTGGAATGACCTAAAGCGCAGGGCAAAGAATAAGCTGGCCTCAAGTCATGCCGCAACTCTAGTGACTGGAGGTGGGTCTCCAGTAGAAGACATGGAACTCACTCCACATGAGTCAGTCGCTGGGACCTACGTCACGGAGGAACAGATCCAAGGCGTCGGAGATCTGCCTGATTATGAGGCATTGTCCGGTGAGTGCACATGCATGTGTGTGTCATCCATGTGCATGGTGTGTGTGTGAGGGCTTCTGTTTGTGTGCCAGGTGAGGGTGTGTGCGCCTGAGTCGTTTGGGTCACCCATGTGCTTCATGCAATACATTCTGCGCAGCAGCATTTGGCCATAGCAGTATCCCTTCTGCCAACAGTAGACATCTAGCCCAACAGCACGCCAGTTGCCCTTGAAGTGTCACCTTGCCACAACATTGTTGCTTATTTTTCTCTGTTCATTCAGGCAGATTGTTTGCATTCCACCACTTTTACTAGGCATTTCTCAGTCCTCTAGTCACATGTCTGACATGGCTATGGTAAAGTGGAGTGACTTTGTTACCTGGATATCATTTGTTTAGACATGTCCCTGTGCAATCGGACCATTTTGGACTGGCAGCTCCAGGTGAAAAATCAGACCTGTTTGAATTAGAAAAGCTATTACATGAGGGAACTGGACTGAATGAATAAGTGCTGCCCTCCTCTCCATCTTCACTCAATAGCAATGGTACATTCCATCTGTGTGATGGCATGTGTATTTCACCTGGCAATCACAGGCCAATGTGTGATGCCACTGCCAGGCAGCATGCAGAAAATGTGTTAATCTTCCATCTTGGTGTCATCAGTGTGTGCCATTTGCCTACCCTTCATACGCAGTGAGGGTGCATGCATGGGAGGGTTTTAGTCATGTGGGACATGTGTCAATCAAGTACTGGTTCTGTTGCTTCTCAGCCCTCATTGTGTGCCATGGTGCTAATGCCTGTTTCCATTTCTTTGTTTTTATGTCTTTGCAGGGGAAGACGCACCTGATACTGCTGGGGTTGTGGAGATGGTGCAGACCCAGGAGGGGTCTGAGGGCCGACCGACCACCAGTGAGGGACGTGGTGTGGTGGTGGGTGAGAACCCACAACTGCTGCAGGTCGTGCTCTCAAGGGGTGTCTCTGGCTGCACCTCCCCCGAGCTGTACTCAGGTGTTGATTCGGATGATGAGACCTACGTGCCGTCGCAGGTGAGTGTTCCTGGGAGGGATTCTGTTCTGTCCCACCCACCTGCACCAGGGTCAGAACCCTCAATGGGGATGTCAGTGTTGGCAGGTACGCCTTTGGTGGTTACGGATGCAGGGTCACACTCCGCGACATCTGATCCTGTTCCTGGGCCAGCAGATCAGAGGGGGAATGCAGTCCTGCAGCCTCAGGCAGTGCCGGCACAGCAAGGCGCAGTTCGCCTTGCCCCAGACAGGTGTGGTGCCCGCCGACGTGGTGGCCGTACGCCACCTGGCAATACCGCATGGGAGCAATCCATTTACGGTATGGCAACCCAACAGGCAGCATCATCAGAGATGATGGCTCAGGCCATGGATAGGGTGGCCACTTCCATTGTCCCGCCCGAAAGGCTGATGGAGCGACTACAGCAGGCAACCGACTCCATCTGCCAGTCACACAGGGAGGACATGTTGGCGTCCAACAGGGACAGGCAGGCGGCACTGGCGACTCTGCAGGAAGCCATCTCCATAGAGTCCCACGGCCACAGGGAAGCCCTGAGGCTGGAACTCCTTCACCTCAGGACGACTCTTGTTGAGCTTGAGGCTTCAACAAACCGAAGGACAGAACAGCAGCTGGAGCGTCTCACCCGTACGCTCTCAGCTGAGATGCAGGCAACTAGGGCGGAGGTCCGGGCATTCCGTGAGTTGTTGCATGGGGACCTCCGCGCACTCATCCTCCAGAACGAGACCTACCACACCCGCATGCTTGCAGCCATGGAGGAACAGACTAGCGCCTTGCGTGACTAGTGCCACCACCTCCGGATGCAGCTGCACAGGGTGATAATAGCGACAGCAGTGATACTCCCACAATAGGGTAGCCTTGTGGGCCATGAGCCCATGGAGGTGTTTTTTTTTCACAAGATCCACACAGGTGGGTTTTGGTGTGCACCCTGTCCTCGGACCTCCTGGGTGGCCTCCCCAACCCCCCCGGGCCCATTAATGGCCATTTTTTTTTTTTTAATTGTTTTAATTTATTTTTTTTATTGTTTTTTTTTTTGTTGGGACAGTGTGTTGCCTTGTGTGGCTCCCGTGGGCATACGCTGCATTGTGGCTGGGCACATGCAGGCTTGTCAAGTATTTGGTTCAGATGCTTGGGTTTTTGTCACACACACCCCTCCTGCTTCCTGTTTCCATGGGCTTGCAAAGGGTGTGCCCAAGTGACATTGACGTACATGGTGACATTGGACTCCCACTACATGTGTGGGTAGTCTAGTCAATACTGTGTATACATTCCTAGTGCATATTGCTGTTGTGTTGTACACTGCATGTTGCATTGATGTGTAACTCATCATCCATGTCTACCTCCTAATTTGCAGGTCCTTTCCTCATGTCTACACAAGGCCCTCTACTTTGGAGATGGGGTCCATGTTGGCAGCAGTGCACCTACAACTCTACATGGCGGCAACACTGTACAGTTGGAAGTGGTGGGGGTGCAGGCATTTCCAGGTGGTTAGACTACTGATTACTTACATTCGTAATGTCATGTTAATGGTAGTTTTGAGGGTCAGTAGCTGATAAGTGTTATTGCTAAATACCTGCTCAAGTGTGTTGTTGGTCCTGCATTACTGTGAGCATTTCAGGTGTCGCGAGTTTCAATTAGGGACACTGTACTTTGTGACACTTGTGTCATGTTGTGGGGATTACTTTGTTTACCTACACATAGCATGACATGGCGCGGTGTGTCATGTGGCGGTGCTGGGGATGGGTTGGGTGACATGGCACTGTCCTCATGTTGCATTTTGCAAGTGGGTATTCATTTTAGCTGCATGAATGTGTTTTTTCACGAAACTGCATTTGTGGTGTCTGTGTAGGTAGGGATGCACACATTGTAACACTTCCAGGTGAACAATCTCAGGCTGATATGGTTTTGACGGTTGATTCTCCAGACATTCAGGATCAGTGTCAGGTTGAGTCATCATTGATTGTCAGATGGTATGTGCCAGGGCAGTGTGCACTCCACAGGGGTGTGATTTCTATGTGAAGTAATTAGCCACTAGCTGTGTACGGGCTGCCTCCCCCGTGCCCTTTCCCCTCCCATGCGCAGCGGACGTGCATGTGGTTGGGGATGTGAGGGCACCACCATGTCCACGGCCAGGCCCCGGCGTGTTGCAACGTTGTGCAGGACACATGCTGCCACTATGATCCTGCACACTACTGGGGGAGCGTATAACAGCTGCCCGCCAGAACGGTCAAGGGAGCGAAAGCGTGACTTAAGCACTCCGAATGTGCGCTCCACTATGCCCCGGGTTGCAATGTGGGCTGTGTTATATCTTACCTCGGGTGGCGTGGTGGGGTTCCGAATTGGCGTCATCATGTGGGGGCTGAGAGGGTAGGCACTGTCCCCTGTGGAGGTGGTGATGGGTATCATTGGTGGAGTTGTGACCTTGCTCAGTATCTGACATGCATGCATGTGCAGTGGCATTCATACTCACCAAGCAGCCATGTATCGCCATGCCGCCCAGCTTCTAGGTCCCGCCTTAGGGTGGACATTCGGTAAATGAAGCTGTCGTGGGTCGACCCGGGATAGTTGGCATATACTGAGGTGATGATTCCCTTGGCATTACATACTACCTGCACGTTGATGGAATGCCAGTGCTTGCGGTTCCTATAGATGTTGTCAGATGCCCTGGGGGGACGTAGAGCCACATGGGTGCAGTCGATGGCACCTAGCACTTTGGGGAATCGTGCCACACCGTAAAAATCCAGGGCGGCAGCATGCCTTTCTGCAGGTGTTCTGGGCAGGTATATGTGCCTGCGGACTGATGGGCGTGCAGTGATGATGTTCAAGACCTGGTGTAGGCAGCGTGACTGCGTGGCCTGTGACACCCCACCCACAATGGCACTTCTCCGCTGAAATGATCCAGTGGCTAAGAAGTGCAGTACATTGAGGACCTTCTCCAGGGGGCTGAGTGCTTGGGAGCACAGGGTGGGTGATGTGAGGTCATCCTCCCACTCACTCACCAGGTCCAGTATTATGTGTGGTGGAAACATGTACCTCCCATACACCTGGTCATCAGGCATCCCGAAAAGGCTGGTTCTGGGTGTGAAAATTCTGGCCCTGACTATCCTCCTCCTCCTCCTCCTCCTTTGGTAGCCCACGGCCACTGCTGCTAGGAACGGTATATTCATCCTGGCGTCTGAGCTTGTTAGTTTTTTGCGCACAAATGTATGCGTCACGGGTCGACGTATGCCTGCTTCCTACTGGCATACGTGTTTCTTTGCGCGTGTTGTAGGCGAGCGTGTGAAACTTCCCGTGCACCCCTGAAATCCAGTACCCAGGCCAATAGCGTGTGGAAATTTCCGCGCACCCCGGAATACACATGCGCTGATGTATTTGCGTGTGTGAGTGCCCGCGCACCCCAGAAATACACATACATAGGCCAATCGCGTGTACGCGCACTTTTGTCCAATTACACGCGATGACACTCTGACGTGCAGTCTTTCCATGTGTGCTCCGTCATCACGTGCTATGAGGGAAACACCCGTGCGGGTCACGTCACAGACGCACTGAGGGCCTTTGGTCCAATAGAATCGCGTATGCGTGCTGACGTGCTGACGCGCTTACGCGCTAAGGGCCTTTCCTCGAATTTCACGCTGACGTGCAGGATTTTCACGTGCCAAATCACTCCGTATCAAGCTGGCCACGCGAAAACACACGGAAGACCACGCTCCTGCCCAGAAGGCCGAATTACTGCCCCCCAGTGCCCCGAGCAGCCTCCCACGTGCCATCTGCTGCTGCCTGCCTGCCTGCTGCCACCGTGCCCTGCCATTTGGTGCCTGCACATCAGCCATCTGCAGGGGTCCAGTTGCTGTGTCCACCCCTGCTGGAACAGAAGACTCCCGACTGGGATAACATCGCTCCACAGCCCAGCCCCAGGACCCAGTTGCCCACCCACTCCTGCCTCTGGGGTTGCCATGTCGGGCACTTCGACATCTGGCACCAGTGGCAACCCCAGGCCAGAGGGGCAGAGGGGCACCAGCTTCACTGCCACCGAAGTTGGTGTCCTGGTGGAGCATGTCCTGGGGCAGTATGATGCCCTCTTTGGATCGTCCCGCGCCAGCAAGGAAGGACGGGAGAGGATCTGGGCCGACTGTGTGGTGCTAGGGGGATTGATCGTTTATGAATGGTGTTTGATTGGTTTGCCGTGATTTGCTTTAGTGTTTTCCATAGATATTGTGTTATAAAAAAAAAACAGAAACCGCACTCGTAGATCTTAAGAACCAAATCACAAAAATAATGGATAATGGCAAACCTGCCCTCTTGCTCCTTCTCGATCTCTCCGCTTTGTTTGATCTTGTGGACCATGAAATCCTCACTTCCCACTTGTCCAACGCAGCCCACTTCTCCGACAAAGGCTCCTCCTGGATAACCTCCTTCTTTGAAGGAAGGGCCATGAAGGTCTACTCTGACCAGGCCCACGCTGACCCTACAACCATCAACTGTGGAGTCCCCCAAGGTTCATGTACAGTACACACCCTCTACAACCTATTCACCAAACCTCTCTTTGACCTGTTGGATGTGCTCGGCATAGCATACACGAACTATGCCGACGACACCCAAGTCCTCCTCCCTCTCACCGGAGATTACGACCATGACGCTGCAGCATTCTTCCATATCTATGCCACCATCCAAACCTGGATGGCAATCAATGTCTCTGCTTAAACATGGATAAAACTGAGATCATCATCCTTGGCCCCAAGGTAACTTGGGTGGTACCAAAATTCAAACTTGCCAAAATTGGCGGCATCAGCTTCCCTGTGACAGCCGCTAAACAATGGAATGCTTTGCCACACAACCTGAGAGCAGACTAACCCTTCTCACAATTCAGAAGGAACCTCATCAAACACATCAACTCAAACAACTTGTAGACACCTATTTATCCTTAGCCCAACTGGTTTGTATAGATGCATTGTTAGAAATCCAACAACAAATGCACATCACTCTAACATCGTTTGCAAACCTACTGTACCTCTGTATATTATCTCTCTGTAATATAATATTATCTGCACATATTTTGTAAGTATGTGAACTGTATATGTTTTGTAACATTATCATTGCTCGATTTTTGTAACATATAAGCTTTGCATATTCGTTCTGCTGCGCCCGGTTACCTTTGGGTCTGGCACGCATTATAAATAAATAAACAAACAAACTCTCTCTAAACTCAACACTAAATACACTCATTTCACCATTGACCACACTAACATACCAGTCTCAACATCGGTAAAGACCCTTGGAGTCTACTTAGACTCAACACTCTCAATGACAAGACAAGTCAGCGCCATCTCCTCCGCCTCCGCTCACACCACCAAACTTATAACTGCCACAAAACCCTTTATAACCACTCAAAACTGCCCATCCATAGCCAGAGCCACAATAGGAGCCAGACTCGACTATTGCAACGCCCTCCTGGCAGGCACCTCCACAACAAACATCAACAGGCTCCAAATAATTCAAAACAATGCGCTGCGCGGAGCCCTATACATTCCAAAAAGGGACCACATATCCCAGATCAGACGCGAAGCCCATTGGCTCCCCATTAAGGAAAGGATCAACTTTAAAATTCTCACCCTCACGCACAAATGCATCAATCTCTCCACCCCATCCTACCTATCAGAAACCATATCCAAAAACACCTCGGCCCACCCCACCAAAAGCCACCTTGCTAACCAACTCTGTGTACCCTACATTAAAAGAGCCAATGCCGGCAGCATTGGCTTCCCTCACATAGCACCTAAACTTTGGAATGCCCTCCCGAACGCACTTCGAGCAGAACCTTCCCTGTTCGCCTTTCGCAAATCGCTCAAAACCACACTATTCATATAACCTTCACCACACCATCGCTTGGCCAATCCAATAATTGCACTGTACGTTCCACAGTCCAGTCACTATGTAATCCATATGAACTCTAAATTCAAAGATATGTAACCCTAAAATGAATCTGTAATGTAACTGTTTTAATGTAATCACCATGTATTCCTTTGTAACCAGCAATGAATATTCTGTAACAGCACCTCGATGCCCTTGGGCTGATGTGCGCTTTAAAAAAAAGAATAAATAAATAAATAAGAGGGGAGAGAGCAGGGTAAATGGGGGGTGAGGAAGACTTTACCCGGAGCTGTGCCTCCTTATGGCTGTGTCCCTCCTCAGGCCTGGGGGATCTTCTTCTGTTGTCTGTGCCTCAGGTTCTGGTTCTGTGTAAGAAGCAGGGATGTAACAGTATAACGGTATACCGTTAAAGATACCGTGAACAACTTAATTGAACAATACAAACCATCACATGGTTTATACCGGTATACCGTTTATACCGTTAACTGCGCTTTTCAATCTGATTTCGAAAGGCTGCAGTAAACAAGTGCTGCGAAGTCTTGATCTTGCACTGTTGGATGTGCCGTCTGCTAAGGGGGCGTTGTTTGGCAGACTAGAGTATAGGGAAAGTGAGGCCACATTAGTAAATGCAGCTTTGCTGCTGTGACCGCTCTTTCTCTGTCATCAGTAGAGTCGGGTCAAAGATCAGCCGATTTTGCGCAAATTGCATTGAAAGCTGCCCAGTGCCTGAACCTTTATGTTCCCCATGCAAACCTGGTAACGATGAGCTGACTTACTGGTGTTAGGCAGAATCCTGTGCAGTTCCCTTAGGGAGCACTACAGAAGATTAAGCTACAGGTATGAGCAATAAATCCCCTTTGGTATCAGTCCGTACCACAAAGATTTAGTTGGTAGCTGTGGCTTAGCAGTCAGACTCATCTCAAGAGGGAGATGAGCAGTATTCAGGGTTTACACATTAGCGTTGCAGCACTATGGCACAAGGAAACACTGACCACAGTAGTGGCCATGTAGTTATGGTTAAGTTGCTGTTTCCATAGGAAGAGCACTTTTTGGGTGGCTTACAACTTCGCTCTGCCTGGACGGATCCTCACCAAACTTTGCAAAAAAAAAGTAGTTGGGTCACTCTGAATTTTTTTGCAAAGTTTGGTGAGGATTCGTCCAGGGGGGGCAAAGTTATAGAGGGGGTCCCAAAACTTTTTTTTTCCCATAGACATAATGGGAAAAAACTTTGCTCACGCCTACAGTCCAAACCGCTGGACGGATTTACACCAAATTAGCGGCAGGAGCGGCGGCTTGGTCCCGAAAGCATGCTTTGCTTTATTTGGTGTAAATCCGTCCAGTAGTTTTAAAAAAAATGACAAAAATGTAAGTGAAAAAAATTAGTGATATCTGTGTTCGCTTCGCGGACACACTTCCCTGTTCGCTCCGCGGACATGACGGTGATTGGGCAAGCAGCTTGCGTGATGTCCGTGGACATCTGACGTGCTCTCTCATTGGATGCGTGAAAGCGTGCAGTGCGTCTGGCTTCAGAGACGCCCGCCATCTTTGTTCCTCGCATGAGAGGCTTTGTATCCCGCCTGCACAGTAAGGCCCCCACCCCCGCTCATGCCCGTGTCTGTCTCCTGTACCCCCCCACTCCACGCTCATGCCTGTGTCTCTCTCCTGTTGCTCCCACCCCCGCTCATTCCCGTGTCTGTCTCCTGTTCCTCCCACCCCCGCTCATGCCCGTGTCTGTCTCCTGTTCCTCCCACCCCCGCTCATGCCCCTTGTCTGTCTCCTGTTGCCCCCCACCCCCCCGCTCATGCCCCTTGTCTGTCTCCTGTTGCCCCCCACCCCCGCTCATGCCCCGTGTCTGTCTCCTGTTCCCCCCACCCCCCGCTCATGCCCCATGTCTGTCTCCTGTTGTAACCCCCCACTCCGCGCTCATGCCTGTGTCTCTCTCCTGTTGCCCCCCACACCCCCGCTCATGCCCCGTGTCTGTCTCCTGTTCTCCCCACCCCCGATCATGTCCCGTGTCTGTCTCCTGTTGCCCCCCGCTCATGCCCCGTGTCTGTCTCCTGTTCTCCCCACCCCCGCTCATGCCCCGTGTCTCTCTCCTGTTGCCCCCCTACCCCACTCTGGCCCCATGTGTCTGTCTAACTCCCCCCCACCCCTGCTCTTGCCCCGTGTGTCTGTCTCCCTCCCCCCCACCCCCGCTCTTGCCCCGTGTGTCTGTCTCCCTTCCCCCCACCCCCGCTCTTGCCCCGTGTCTCTTTCCCCCTCCCGCCCACCTCCGCTCTTGCCCCGTGTCTCTTTCCCCCTCCCACCCACCCCGGCTCTTGCCCCCTCCCGCCCACCCCCGCTCTTGCCCCGTGTCTCTTTCCCCCTCCCGCCCACCCCCGCTCTTGCCCCTTGTCTTTCTCCCTCCCGCCCACCCCCGCTCTTGCCCCTTGTGTCTTTCTCCCTCCCGGCCACCCCCGCTCTTGCCCCTTGTGTCTTTCTCCCTCCCGCCCACCCCCGCTCTTGCCCTTCTCCCTCCCGCACACCCCCGCTCTTGCCCCTTGTGTCTTTCTCCCTCCCGCCCACCCCCGCTCTTGCCCCTTGTGTCTTTAGCCCTCCCGCCCACCCCCGCTCTTGCCCTTCTCCCTCCCGCCCACCCCCGCTCTTGCCCCTTGTGTCTTTCTCCCTCGCGCCTACCCCCGCTCTTGCCCCTTGTGTCTTTCTCCCTCGCGCCTACCCCCGCTCTTGTCCCTTGTGTCTTTCTCCCTCGCGCCCACCCCCGCTCTTGCCCCTTGTGTCTTTCTCCCTCCCGCCCACCCCAGCTCTTGCCCCTTGTGTCTTTCTCCCTCCCGCCCACCCCCGCTCTTGCCCCGTGTGTCTCTCCCCCTCCCGCCCACCCCCGCTCATGCCCCGTGTGTCTCTCCCCCTCCCGCCCCCCCGCTCATGCCCCGTGTGTCTCTCTCCCTCCCACCCCCCGCTCATGCCCTGTGTCTGTCTCCTGTTCTCCCCTTCCCCCGCTCATGCCCCGTGTCTCTCTACTGTTCGCCCCCCACCCCCTGCTCATGCCCCGTGTCTGTCTCCTGTACCCCCCACCCCCCGCTCATGCCCATGTCTGTCTCCTGTTCCCCCCACCCGCTCATGTCCCGTGTCTCTCTCCTGTTGCCCCCCGCTCATGCCCCGTGTCTGTCTCCTGTACCCCCCCACCCCCCCGCTCATGCCCTGTGTCTCTCTTCTGTTGCCCCCACCCCCTGCTCATGCCCCGTGTCTGTCTCCTGTACCCCCCACCCCCCGCTCATGCCCCATGTCTCTCTCATGTTGCCCCCCACTACCCCGCTCATGCCCCGTGTCTGTCTCCTGTTCCCCCCACCCCCCGCTCATGCCCCATGTCTGTCTCCTCTTGCTCCCACCCATGCCCGTGTACCCCCCCACTCCGCGCTCATGCCCGTGTCTCTCTCCTGTTGCCCCCCACACCCCCGCTCATGCCCCGTGTCTGTCTCCTGTTGCCCCCCACCCCCTCGCTCATGCCCCGTGTCTGTCTCCTGTTCTCCCAACCCCCGCTCATGCACCGTGTCTGTCTCCTGTTCCTCCCACCCCCGCTCATGCCCTGTGTCTGTCTCCTATTGCCACCCACCCCCCGCTCATGCCCTGTGTCTGTCTCCTGTTCTCCCCACCCCCCGCTCATGCCCCGTGTCTGCCTCCTGTTGCCCCCCACCCCCCGCTCATGCCCCGTGTCTGTCGCCTGTTGCCCCCCACCCCCTGCTCATCCCCCGTGTCTGTCTCTGTTGTTAGCCCACCCCCGCTCATGCCCCGTGTCTGTCTCCTGCTCCCCCCACCCCCCGCTCATGCCCCGTGTCTCTCTCCTGTTGCCCCCCACCCCCCGCTCATGCCCCATGTCTGTCTCCTGTACCCCCACCCCCCGCTCTTGCCCCGTGTCTCTTTCCCCCTCCCGCCCACCCCCGCTCTTGCCCCGTGTCTCTTTCCCCCTCCCGCCCACCCCCGATCTTGGCCCGTGTCTCTTTCCACCTCCCGCCCACCCCCGCTCTTGGCCCGTGTCTCTTTCCCTGTCCCGCCCACCCCCGCTCTTGCCCCGTGTCTCTTTCCCCCTCCCACCCACCCCCGCTCTTGGCCCGTGTCTCTTGCCCCCTCCCGCCCACCCCCGCTCTTGCCCCTTGTCTTTCTCCCTCCCGCCCACCCCCGCTCTTGCCCTTCTCCCTCCCGCCCACCCCCGCTATTGCCCCGTGTCTCTTGCCCCCTCCCGCCCACCCCCGCTCTTGCCCCCTCCCGCCCACCCCCGCTCTTGCCCCTTGTCTTTCTCCCTCCCGCCCACCCCCGCTCATGCCCGTGTCTGTCTCCTGTTCCTCCCACCCCCGCTCATGCCCCTTGTCTGTCTCCTGTTGCCCCCCACCCCCCCGCTCATGCCCCTTGTCTGTCTCCTGTTGCCCCCCACCCCCCGCTCATGCCCCGTGTCTGTCTCCTGTTGCCCCCCACCCCCGCTCATGCCCCGTGTCTGTCTCCTGTTGCCCCCCGCTCATGCCCCGTGTCTGTCTCCTGTTCTCCCCACCCCCGCTCATGCCCCGTGTCTGTCTCCTGTTCCCCCCACCCCCCGCTCATGCCCCGTGTCTCTCTCCTGTTGCCCCCCTACCCCACTCTGGCCCCATGTGTCTGTCTAACTCCCCCCCACCCCCGCTCTTGCCCCGTGTGTCTGTCTCCCTCCCCCCCACCCCCGCTCTTGCCCCGTGTGTCTGTCTCCCTTCCCCCCACCCCCGCTCTTGCCCCGTGTCTCTTTCCCCCTCCCACCCACCCCCGCTCTTGCCCCGTGTCTCTTTCCCCCTCCCACCCACCCCCGCTCTTGCCCCCTCCCGCCCACCCCCGCTCTTGCCCCGTGTCTCTTTCCCCCTCCCGCCCACCCCCGCTCTTGCCCCTTGTCTTTCTCCCTCCCGCCCACCCCCGCTCTTGCCCCTTGTGTCTTTCTCCCTCCCGGCCACCCCCGCTCTTGCCCCTTGTGTCTTTCTCCCTCCCGCCCACCCCCGCTCTTGCCCCTTGTGTCTTTCTCCCTCCCGCCCACCCCCGCTCTTGCCCTTCTCGCTCCCGCCCACCCCCGCTCTTGCCCCTTGTGTCTTTCTCCCTCGCGCCTACCCCCGCTCTTGTCCCTTGTGTCTTTCTCCCTCCCGCCCACCCCCGCTCTTGCCCCTTGTGTCTTTCTCCCTCCCGCCCACCCCAGCTCTTGCCCCTTGTGTCTTTCTCCCTCCCGCCCACCCCCGCTCTTGCCCCGTGTGTCTCTCCCCCTCCCGCCCACCCCCACTCATGCCCAGTGTGTCTCTCCCCCTCCCGCCCCCCCACTCATGCCCCGTGTGTCTCTCTCCCTCCCACCCCCCGCTCATGCCCTGTGTCTGTCTCCTGTTCTCCCCTTCCCCCGCTCATGCCCCGTGTCTCTCTACTGTTCACCCCCCACCCCCTGCTCATGCCCCGTGTCTGTCTCCTGTACCCCCCACCCCCCGCTCATGCCCATGTCTGTCTCCTGTTCCCCCCACCCGCTCATGTCCCGTGTCTCTCTCCTGTTGCCCCCCGCTCATGCCCCGTGTCTGTCTCCTGTACCCCCCCACCCCCCCGCTCATGCCCTGTGTCTCTCTTCTGTTGCCCCTACCCCCTGCTCATGCCCCGTGTCTGTCTCCTGTACCCCCCACCCCCCGCTCATGCCCCATGTCTCTCTCCTGTTGCCCCCCACTACCCCGCTCATGCCCCGTGTCTGTCTCCTGTTCCCCCCACCCCCCGCTCATGCCCCATGTCTGTCTCCTCTTGCTCCCACCCATGCCCGTGTACCCCCCCACTTCGCGCTCATGCCCGTGTCTCTCTCCTGTTGCCCCCCACACCCCCGCTCATGCCCCGTGTCTGTCTCCTGTTGCCCCCCACCCCCTCGCTCATGCCCCGTGTCTGTCTCCTGTTCTCCCAACCCCCGCTCATGCACTGTGTCTGTGTCCTGTTCCTCCCACCCCCGCTCATGCCCTGTGTCTGTCTCCTATTGCCACCCACCCCCCGCTCATGCCCTGTGTCTGTCTCCTATTCTCCCCACCCCCCGCTCATGCCCCGTGTCTGCCTCCTGTTGCCCCCCACCCCCCGCTCATGCCCTGTGTCTGTCTCCTGTTGCCCCCCACCCCCCGCTCATGCCCCGTGTCTGTCTCCTGTTGCCCCCCACCCCCCGCTCATGCCCCGTGTCTGTCGCCTGTTGCCCCCCACCCCCTGCTCATCCCCCGTGTCTGTCTCTGTTGTTCCCCCACCCCCGCTCATGCCCCGTGTCTGTCTCCTGCTCCCCCCACCCCCCGCTCATGCCCCGTGTCTCTCTCCTGTTGCCCCCCACCCCCCGCTCATGCCCCATGTCTGTCTCCTGTACCCCCACCCCCCGCTCTTGCCCCGTGTCTCTTTCCCCCTCCCGCCCACCCCCGCTCTTGGCCCGTGTCTCTTTCCCCCACCCGCCCACCCCCGATCTTGGCCCGTGTCTCTTTCCCCCTCCCGCCCACCCCCGCTCTTGCCCCGTGTCTCTTTCCCCCTCCCGCCCACCCCCGCTCTTGGCCCGTGTCTCTTGCCCCCTCCCGCCCACCCCCGCTCTTGCCCCTTGTCTTTCTCCCTCCCGCCCACCCCCGCTCTTGCCCTTCTCCCTCCCGCCCACCCCCGCTCTTGCCCCGTGTCTCTTGCCCCCTCCCGCCCACCCCCGCTCTTGCCCCCTCCCGCCCACTCCCGCTCTTGCCCCTTGTCTTTCTCCCTCCCGCCCACCCCCGCTCTTGCCCCTTGTCTTTCTCCCTCGCGCCCACCCCCGCTCTTGCCCCTTGTGTCTTTCTCCCTCCCGCCCACCCCCGCTCTTGCCCCTTGTGTCTTTCTCCCTCCCGCCCACCCCTGCTCTTGCCCCTTGTGTCTTTCTCCCTCCCGCCCACCCCCGCTCTTGCCCCGTGTGTCTCTCCCCCTCCCGCCCACCCCCGCTCATGCCCTGTGTGTCTCTCCCCCTCCCGCCCCCCGCTCATGCCCCGTGTGTCTCTCTCCCTCCCGCCCACCCCCCGCTCATGCCCTGTGTCTGTCTCCTGTTCTCCCCTTCCCCCGCTCATGCCCCGTGTCTCTCTCCTGTTCGCCCCCCACCCCATGCTCATGCCCCGTGTCTGTCTCCTGTACCCCCCACCCCCCGCTCATGCCCATGTCTGTCTCCTGTACCCCCCACCCGCTCATGTCCCGTGTCTCTCTCCTGTTGCCCCCCGCTCATGCCCCGTGTCTGTCTCCTGTACCCCCCCACCCCCCCGCTCATGCCCTGTGTCTCTCTTCTGTTGCCCCCACCCCCTGCTCATGCCCCGTGTCTGTCTCCTGTACCCCCCACCCCCCGCTCATGCCCCATGTCTCTCTCCTGTTGCCCCCACTACCCCGCTCATGCCCCGTGTCTGTCTCCTGTTTCCCCCACCCCCCGCTCATGCCCCATGTCTGTCTCCTCTTGCTCCCACCCATGCCCATGTACCCCCCCACTCCGCGCTCATGCCCGTGTCTCTCTCCTGTTGCCCCCCACACCCCTGCTCATGCCCCGTGTCTGTCTCCTGTTGCCCCCCACCCCCTCGCTCATGCCCCGTGTCTGTCTCCTGTTCTCCCAACCCCCGCTCATGCACCGTGTCTGTCTCCTGTTCCTCCCACCCCCGCTCATGCCCTGTGTCTGTCTCCTATTGCCACCCACCCCCGCTCATGCCCTGTGTCTGTCTCCTGTTCTCCCCACCCCCCGCTCATGCCCCGTGTCTGCCTCCTGTTGCCCCCCACCCCCCGCTCATGCCCCGTGTCTGTCTCCTGTTGCCCCCACCCCCCGCTCATGCCCCGTGTCTGTCTCCTGTTGCCCCCCACCCCCCGCTCATGCCCCGTTTCTGTCGCCTGTTGCCCCCCACCCCCTGCTCATCCCCCGTGTCTGTCTCTGTTGTTCCCCCACCCCCGCTCATGCCCCGTGTCTGTCTCCTGCTCCCCCCACCCCCCGCTCATGCCCCGTGTCTCTCTCCTGTTGCCCCCCACCCCCCGCTCATGCCCCATGTCTGTCTCCTGTACCCCCCACCCCCCGCTCTTGCCCCGTGTCTCTTTCCCCCTCCCGCCCACCCCCGCTCTTGCCCCGTGTCTCTTTCCCCCTCCCGCCCACCCCCGCTCTTGCCCCGTGTCTCTTTCCCCCTCCCACCCACCCCCGCTCTTGCCCCCTCCCGCCCACCCCCGCTCTTGCCCCGTGTCTCTTTCCCCCTCCCGCCCACCCCCGCTCTTGCCTCTTGTCTTTCTCCCTCCCGCCCACCCCCACTCTTGCCCCTTGTGTCTTTCTCCCTCCCGGCCACCCCCGCTCTTGCCCCTTGTGTCTTTCTCCCTCCCGCCCACCCCCGCTCTTGCCCTTCTCCCTCCCGCCCACTCCCGCTCTTGCCCCTTGTGTCTTTCTCCCTCCCGCCCACCCCCGCCCTTGCCCCTTGTGTCTTTCTCCCTCCCGCCCACCCCCGCTCTTGCCCTTCTCGCTCCCGCCCACCCCCGCTCTTGCCCCTTGTGTCTTTCTCCCTCGCGCCTACCCCCGCTCTTGTCCCTTGTGTCTTTCTCCCTCCCGCCCACCCCCGCTCTTGCCCCTTGTGTCTTTCTCCCTCCCGCCCACCCCAGCTCGTGCCCCTTGTGCCTTTCTCCCTCCCGCCCACCCCCGCTCTTGCCCCGTGTGTCTCTCCCCCTCCCGCCCACCCCCGCTCATGCCCCGTGTGTCTCTCCCCCTCCCGCCTCCCCACTCATGCCCCGTGTGTCTCTCTCCCTCCCACCCCCCGCTCATGCCCTGTGTCTGTCTCCTGTTCTCCCCTTCCCCCGCTCATGCCCCGTGTCTCTCTACTGTTCACCCCCCACCCCCTGCTCATGCCCCGTGTCTGTCTCCTGTACCCCCCACCCCCCGCTCATGCCCATGTCTGTCTCCTGTTCCCCCCACCCGCTCATGTCCCGTGTCTCTCTCCTGTTGCCCCCCGCTCATGCCCCGTGTCTGTCTCCTGTACCCCCCACCCCCCCGCTCATGCCCTGTGTCTCTCTTCTGTTGCCCCCACCCCCTGCTCATGCCCCGTGTCTGTCTCCTGTACCCCCCACCCCCCGCTCATGCCCCATGTCTCTCTCCTGTTGCCCCCCACTACCCCGCTCATGCCCCGTGTCTGTCTCCTGTTCCCCCCACCCCCCGCTCATGCCCCATGTCTGTCTCCTCTTGCTCCCACCCATGCCCGTGTACCCCCCACTCCGTGCTCATGCCCGTGTCTCTCTCCTGTTGCCCCCCACACCCCCGCTCATGCCCCGTGTCTGTCTCCTGTTGCCCCCCACCCCCTCGCTCATGCCCCGTGTCTGTCTCCTGTTCTCCCAACCCCCGCTCATGCACTGTGTCTGTCTCCTGTTTCTCCCACCCCCCGCTCATGCCCTGTGTCTGTCTCCTATTCTCCCCACCCCCCGCTCATGCCCCGTGTCTGCCTCCTGTTGCCCCCCACCCCCCGCTCATGCCCCGTGTCTGTCTCCTGTTGCCCCCCACCCCCCGCTCATGCCCCGTGTCTGTCTCCTGTTGCCCCCCACCCCCCGCTCATGCCCCGTGTCTGTCGCCTGTTGCCCCCCACACCCTGCTCATCCCCCGTGTCTGTCTCTGTTGTTCCCCCACCCCCGCTCATGCCCCGTGTCTGTCTCCTGCTCCCCCCACCCCCCGCTCATGCCCCGTGTCTCTCTCCTGTTGCCCCCCACCCCCCGCTCATGCCCCATGTCTGTCTCCTGTACCCCCACCCCCCGCTCTTGCCCCGTGCCTCTTTCCCCCTCCCGCCCACCCCCGCTCTTGCCCCGTGTCTCTTTCCCCCTCCCGCCTACCCCCGATCTTGGCCCGTGTCTCTTTCCCCCTCCCGCCCACCCCCGCTCTTGGCCCGTGTCTCTTTCCCCGTCCCGCACACCCCCGCTCTTGCCCCGTGTCTCTTTCCCCCTCCCACCCACCCCCGCTCTTGCCCCGTGTCTCTTTCCCCCTCCCGCCCACCCCCGCTCTTGGCCCGTGTCTCTTGCCCCCTCCCGCCCACCCCCGCTCTTGCCCCCTCCCGCCCACCCCCGCTCTTGCCCCTTGTCTTTCTCCCTCCCGCCCACCCCCGCTCTTGCCCTTCTCCCTCCCGCCCACCCCCGCTCTTGCCCCGTGTCTCTTGCCCCCTCCCGCCCACCCCCACTCTTGCCCCCTCCCGCCCACCCCCGCTCTTGCCCCTTGTCTTTCTCCCTCCCGCCCACCCCCGCTCTTGCCCTTCTCCCTCCCGCCCACCCCCGCTCTTGCCCCTTGTCTTTCTCCCTCGCGCCCACCCCCGCTCTTGCCCCTTGTGTCTTTCTCCCTCCCGCCCACCCCTGCTCTTGCCCCTTGTGTCTTTCTCCCTCCCGCCCACCCCTGCTCTTGCCCCTTGTGTCTTTCTCCCTCCCGCCCACCCCCGCTCTTGCCCCGTGTGTCTCTCCCCCTCCCGCCCACCCCCGCTCATGCCCCGTGTGTCTCTCCCCCTCCCGCCCCCCGCTCATGCCCCGTGTGTCTCTCTCCCTCCCGCCCACCCCCCGCTCATGCCCTGTGTCTGTCTCCTGTTCTCCCCTTCCCCCGCTCATGCCCCGTGTCTCTCTCCTGTACCCCCCACCCCCCGCTCATGCCCCATGTCTCTCTCCTGTTGCCCCCCACTACCCCGCTCATGCCCCGTGTCTGTCTCCTGTTCCCCCCACCCCCCGCTCATGCCCCATGTCTGTCTCCTCTTGCTCCCAACCATGCCCGTGTACCCCCCCACTCCGCGCTCATGCCCGTGTCTCTCTCCTGTTGCCCCCCACACCCCTGCTCATGCCCCGTGTCTGTCTCCTGTTGCCCCCCACCCCCTCGCTCATGCCCCGTGTCTGTCTCCTGTTCTCCCAACCCCCGCTCATGCACCGTGTCTGTCTCCTGTTCCTCCCACCCCCGCTCATGCCCTGTGTCTGTCTCCTATTGCCACCCACCCCCGCTCATGCCCTGTGTCTGTCTCCTGTTCTCCCCACCCCCCGCTCATGCCCCGTGTCTGCCTCCTGTTGCCCCCCACCCCCCGCTCATGCCCCGTGTCTGTCTCCTGTTGCCCCCCACCCCCCGCTCATGCCCCGTGTCTGTCTCCTGTTGCCCCCCACCCCCCGCTCATGCCCCGTGTCTGTCTCCTGTTGCCCCCCACCCCCCGCTCATGCCCCGTTTCTGTCGCCTGTTGCCCCCCACCCCCTGCTCATCCCCCGTGTCTGTCTCTGTTGTTCCCCCACCCCCGCTCATGCCCCGTGTCTGTCTCCTGCTCCCCCCACCCCCCGCTCATGCCCCGTGTCTCTCTCCTGTTGCCCCCCACCCCCCGCTCATGCCCCATGTCTGTCTCCTGTACCCCCCACCCCCCGCTCTTGCCCCGTGTCTTTCCCCCTCCCGCCCACCCCCGCTCTTGCCCCGTGTCTCTTTCCCCCTCCCGCCCACCCCCGATCTTGGCCCGTGTCTCTTTCCCCCTCCTGCCCACCCCCGCTCTTGGCCCGTGTCTCTTTCCCCGTCCCGCCCACCCCCGCTCTTGCCCCGTGTCTCTTTCCCCCTCCCACCCACCCCCGCTCTTGCCCCCTCCCGCCCACCCCCGCTCTTGCCCCGTGTCTCTTTCCCCCTCCCGCCCACCCCCGCTCTTGGCCCGTGTCTCTTGCCCCCTCCCGCCCACCCCCGCTCTTGCCCCCTCCCGCCCACCCCCACTCTTGCCCCTTGTCTTTCTCCCTCCCGCCCACCCCCGCTCTTGCCCCTTGTGTCTTTCTCCCTCCCGCCCACCCCCGCTCTTGCCCTTCTCCCTCCCGCCCACCCCCGCTCTTGCCCTTCTCCCTCGCGCCCACCCCCGCTCTTGCCCCTTGTGTCTTTCTCCCTCCCGCCCACCCCCGCTCTTGCCCCTTGTGTCTTTCTCCCTCCCGCCCACCCCCGCTCTTGCCCCTTGTGTCTTTCTCCCTCCCGCCCACCCCCGCTCTTGCCCCGTGTCTCTCCCCCTCCCGCCCACCCCCGCTCATGCCCCGTGTGTCTCTCCCCCTCCCGCCCCCCCGCTCATGCCCCGTGTGTCTCTCTCCCTCCCGCCCACCCCCCGCTCATGCCCTGTGTCTGTCTCCTGTTCGCCCCCCACCCCCTGCTCATGCCCCGTGTCTGTCTCCTGTACCCCCCACCCCCCCGCTCATGCCCCATGTCTGTCTCCTGTTGCCCCCCCTGCTCATGCCCCATGTCTGTCTCCTGTTCCCCCACCCGCTCATGTCCCGTGTCTCTCTCCTGTTGCCCCCCACCCCCCGCTCATGCCCCGTGTCTCTTTCCCCCTCCCGCCCACCCCCGCTCTTGCCCTGTGTCTCTTTCCCCCTCCCGCCCACACCCGATCTTGGCCCGTGTCTCTTCCCCCTCCCGCCCACCCCCGCTCTAGGCCTGTGTCTCTTTCCCCCTCCCGCCCACCCCCGCTCTTGGCCCGTGTCTCTTTCCCCCTCCCGCCCACCCCTGCTCTTGCCCCGTGTCTCTTTCCCCCTCCTGCCCACCCCCGCTCTTGCCCCGTGTCTCTTTCCCCCTCCTGCCCACCCCCGCTCTTGCCCCGTGTCTCTTTCCCCCTCCCGCCCACCCCCGCTCTTGCCCCGTGTCTCTTTCCCCCTCCCGCCCACCCCCGCTCTTGCCCCGTGTCTCTTTCCCGCTCCCGCCCACCCCCGCTCTTGCCCAGTCTTGCCCCGTGTCTCTTTCCCCCTCCCGCCCACCCCCGCTCTTGCCCCGTGTCTCTTTCCCCCTCCCGCCCACCACCGCTCTTGCCCCGTGTCTCTTTCCCCCTCCCGCCCACCCCCGCTCTTGCCCCGTGTCTCTTTCCCCCTCCCGCCCACCCCCGCTCTTGCCCCGTGTCTTTCCCCCTGCCGGCCAAACCACGCTCTTGCCCCGTGTCTTTCCGCCTCCCGCCCACCCCCGCTCTTGCCCAGTGTGTCTCTCTCCCTCCCGCCCAACCCCCGCTCTTGCCCCGTGTGTCTCTCTCCCTCCCGCCCACCCCCGCTCTTGCCACGTGTCTTTCCCCCTGCCGGCCAAACCACGCTCTTGCCCCGTGTCTCTTTCCCCCTCCCGCCCACCCCCGCTCTTGCCCCGTGTGTCTCTCTCCCTCCCGCCCAACCCCCGCTCATGCCCCGTGTGTCTCTCTCCCTCCCGCTCACCCCCCGCTCATGCCCCGTGTGTCTCTCTCCCTCCCCCCACCCCCGCTCATGCCCCGTGTGTCTCTCTCCCCTTCCCCCACCCCCCGCTCATGCCCCATGTCTGTCTCCTGTTCTCTCCACCCCCCGCTCATGCCCCGTGTCTATCTCCTGTTGTCCCCCCATCCCTCCCGCTCATGCCCCGTGTCTGTCTCCTGTTCCCCCCACCCGCTCATGCCCCGTGTCTGTCTCCTGTTCCCCCCACACGCTCATGCCCCGTGTCTTTCTCTTGTTGCCCCCCGCTCATGCCCCGTGTTTTCTCCTGTTCTCCCCACCCCCTGCTCATGCCCCGTGTCTTTTTCCTGTTCCTCCCACCCCCCGCTCATGCCCCGTGTCTGTCTCCTGTTGCCCCCCACCACCCCGCTCATGCCCCGTGTCTGTTCTCCCCACCCCCCGCTCATGCCCCGTGTCTGTCTCCTGTTCCCCCCACCACTCGCTCATGGCCCGTGTCTGTCTCCTGTTCCCCCCACCCCCGCTCATGCCCCGTGTCTGTCTCCTGTTGCCCTCACCCCCCGCTCATGCCCTGTGTCTCTCCTGCTGCCCCCCACCCCCGCTCATGCCCTGTGTCTGTCTCCGGTTCCCCCACCCGCTCATGTTCCGTGTCTCTCTCCTGTTGCCCTCCACCCCCGCTCATGCCCCGTGTCTGTCTCCTGTTCTCCCCACCCCCCGCTCATGCTCCGTGTCTGTCTCCTGTTCCCCCCACCCCCTGCTCATGCCCCGTGTCTGTCTCCTGTTGGCCTCACCCCCCGCTCATGCCCCGTGTCTGTCTCCTGTTGCCCCCCACCCCCCGCTCCTGCCCTGTGTCTCTCTCCTGTTGCCCCCACCCCCCGCTCATGCCCCGTGTCTGTCTCTTTTGTTCCCCCCACCCCCCGCTCATGCCCTGTGTCTGTCTCCTGTTCCCCCCACCCCCCGCTCATGCCCCGTGTCTCTCTCCTGTTGCCCCCACCCCTCGCTCATGCCCCATGTCTGTCTCCTGTTCCCCCCACCCCCCGCTCATGCCCCGTGTCTGTCTCTTTTGTTCCCCCCCCCTGCTCATGCCCTGTGTCTGTCTCCTGTTCCCCCACCCCCCGCTCATGCCCCGTGTCTGTCTCCTGTTCCCCCCACCCCTCGCTCATGCCCCGTGTCTGTCTCCTGTTCCCCCACCCCTCGCTCATGCCCTGTGTCTGTCTCCTGTTGCCCCTCACCCCCCGCTCATGCCCTGTCCCTCTCCTGCTGCCCCCCACCCCCGCTCATGCCCCGTGTCTGTCTCCTGTTGCCCCCCACCCCCCGCTCATGCCCCGTGTCTGTCTCCTGTTGCCCCCCCGCTCATGCCCCGTGTCTGTTTCCTGTTGCCCCTCACCCCCCGTGTCTGTCTCCTGTTGCCCCCCCGCTCATGCCCCGTGTCTGTCTCCTGTTGCCCTCCACCCCCGCTCCTGCCCCGTGTCTGTCTCTGTTGTTCCCCCACCCCCCGCTCATGCCCCGTGTCTGTCTCCTGTTCCCCCCACCCCCCGCCCATGCCCCGTGTCTCTCTCCTGTTGCCCTCCACCCCCGCTCATGCCCCGTGTCTGTCTCCTGTTGCCCCCACCCCCCTCTCATGCCCCGTGTCTGTCTCCTGTTCTCCCCACCCCTCGCTCATGCCCCATGTCTGTCTCCTGTTCCCCCCACCCCCCGCTCATGCCCCGTGTCTGTCTCTTTTGTTCCCCCCACCCCCTGCTCATGCCCTGTGTCTGTCTCCTGTTCCCCCCACCCCCCGCTCATGCCCCGTGTCTGTCTCCTGTTCCCCCACCCCCCGCTCATGCCCCGTGTCTGTCTCCTGTTCCCCCCACCCCTCGCTCATGCCCCGTGTCTGTCTCTTTTGTTCCCCCCACCCCCTGCTCATGCCCTGTGTCTGTCTCCTGTTCCCCCCACCCCCCGCTCATGCCCCGTGTCTGTCTCCTGTTCCCCCCACCCCTCGCTCATGCCCCGTGTCTGTCTCCTGTTCCCCCACCCCTCGCTCATGCCCCGTGTCTGTCTCCTGTTGCCCCCCACCCCCGCTCATGCCCCGTGTCTGTCTCCTGTTGCCCCCCACCCCCCGCTCATGCCCCGTGTCTGTCTCCTGTTGCCCCCCCGCTCATGCCCCGTGTCTGTTTCCTGTTGCCCCTCACCCCCCGTGTCTGTCTCCTGTTGCCCCCCCGCTCATGCCCCGTGTCTGTCTCCTGTTGCCCTCCACCCCCCGCTCCTGCCCCGTGTCTGTCTCTGTTGTTCCCCCCACCCCCCGCTCATGCCCCGTGTCTGTCTCCTGTTCCCCCCACCCCCCACTCATGCCCCGTGTCTGTCTCCTGTACGCCCCACCGCCCGCTCATGCCCTGTCTCTGTCTCCTGTTGCCCCCCACCCCCCGCTCATGTCCCGTGTCTCTCTCCTGTTGCCCTCCACCCCCGCTCATGCCCCGTGTCTGTCTCCTGTTGCCCCCCACCCCCCTCTCATGCCCCGTGTCTGTCTCCTGTTGCCCCCCACCCCCCTCTCATGCCCCGTGTCTGTCTCCTGTTCTCCCCATCCCCCGCCCATGCTCCGTGTCTGTCTCCTGTTCCCCCCACCCCCTGCTCATGCCCCGTGTCTGTCTCCTGTTGCCCTCACCCCCCGCTCATGCCCCGTGTCTGTCTCCTGTTGCCCCCCACCCCCCGCTCCTGCCCTGTGTCTCTCTCCTGTTGCCCCCCACCCCCCGCTCATGCCCCGTGTCTGTCTCCTGTTGCCCCCCACCCCCTGCTCATGCCCCGTGTCTGTCGCCTGTTGCCCCCCACCCCCTGCTCATCCCCCGTGTCTGTCTCTGTTGTTCCCCCACCCCCGCTCATGCCCCGTGTCTGTCTCCTGCTCCCCCCACCCCCCGCTCATGCCCCGTGTCTCTCTCCTGTTGCCCCCCACCCCCCGCTCATGCCCCATGTCTGTCTCCTGTACCCCCACCCCCCGCTCTTGCCCCATGCCTCTTTCCCCCTCCCGCCCACCCCCGCTCTTGCCCCGTGTCTCTTTCCCCCTCCCGCCTACCCCCGATCTTGGCCCGTGTCTCTTTCCCCCTCCCGCCCACCCCCGCTCTTGGCCCGTGTCTCTTTCCCCGTCCCGCACACCCCCGCTCTTGCCCCGTGTCTCTTTCCCCCTCCCACCCACCCCCGCTCTTGCCCCCTCCCGCCCACCCCCGCTCTTGCCCCATGTCTCTTTCCCCCTCCCGCCCACCCCCGCTCTTGGCCCGTGTCTCTTGCCCCCTCCCGCCCACCCCCGCTCTTGCCCCCTCCCGCCCATCCCCGCTCTTGCCCCTTGTCTTTCTCCCTCCCGCCCACCCCCGCTCTTGCCCTTCTCCCTCCCGCCCACCCCCGCTCTTGCCCCGTGTCTCTTGCCCCCTCCCGCCCACCCCCGCTCTTGCCCCTTGTCTTTCTCCCTCCCGCCCACCCCCGCTCTTGCCCTTCTCCCTCCCGCCCACCCCCGCTCTTGCCCCTTGTCTTTCTCCCTCGCGCCCACCCCCGCTCTTGCCCCTTGTGTCTTTCTCCCTCCCGCCCACCCCCGCTCTTGCCCCTTGTGTCTTTCTCCCTCCCGCCCACCCCTGCTCTTGCCCCTTGTGTCTTTCTCCCTCCCGCCCACCCCCGCTCTTGCCCCGTGTGTCTCTCCCCCTCCCGCCCACCCCTGCTCATGCCCCGTGTGTCTCTTCCCCTCCCGCCCCCCGCTCATGCCCCGTGTGTCTCTCTCCCTCCCGCCCACCCCCCGCTCATGCCCTGTGTCTGTCTCCTGTTCTCCCCTTCCCCCGCTCATGCCCCGTGTCTCTCTCCTGTACCCCCCACCCCCCGCTCATGCCCCATGTCTCTCTCCTGTTGCCCCCCACTACCCCGCTCATGCCCCGTGTCTGTCTCCTGTTCCCCCCACCCCCCGCTCATGCCCCATGTCTGTCTCCTCTTGCTCCCACCCATGCCCGTGTACCCCCCCACTCCGCGCTCATGCCCGTGTCTCTCTCCTGTTGCCCCCCACACCCCTGCTCATGCCCCGTGTCTGTCTCCTGTTGCCCCCCACCCCCTCGCTCATGCCCCGTGTCTGTCTCCTGTTCTCCCAACCCCCGCTCATGCACCGTGTCTGTCTCCTGTTCCTCCCACCCCCGCTCATGCCCTGTGTCTGTCTCCTATTGCCACCCACCCCCGCTCATGCCCTGTGTCTGTCTCCTGTTCTCCCCACCCCCTGCTCATGCCCCGTGTCTGCCTCCTGTTGCCCCCCACCCCCGCTCATGCCCCGTGTCTGTCTCCTGTTGCCCCCCACCCCCCGCTCATGCCCCGTGTCTGTCTCCTGTTGCCCCCCACCCCCCGCTCATGCCCCGTGTCTGTCTCCTGTTGCCCCCCACCCCCCGCTCATGCCCCGTTTCTGTCGCCTGTTGCCCCCCACCCCCTGCTCATCCCCCGTGTCTGTCTCTGTTGTTCCCCCACCCCCGCTCATGCCCCGTGTCTGTCTCCTGCTCCCCCCACCCCCTGCTCATGCCCCGTGTCTCTCTCCTGTTGCCCCCCACCCCCCGCTCATGCCCCATGTCTGTCTCCTGTACCCCCCACCCCCCGCTCTTGCCCCGTGTCTTTCCCCCTCCCGCCCACCCCCGCTCTTGCCCCGTGTCTCTTTCCCCCTCCCGCCCACCCCCGATCTTGGCCCGTGTCTCTTTCCCCCTCCTGCCCACCCCCGCTCTTGGCCCGTGTCTCTTTCCCCGTCCCGCCCACCCCCGCTCTTGCCCCGTGTCTCTTTCCCCCTCCCACCCACCCCCGCTCTTGCCCCCTCCCGCCCACCCCCGCTCTTGCCCCGTGTCTCTTTCCCCCTCCCGCCCACCCCCGCTCTTGGCCCGTGTCTCTTGCCCCCTCCCGCCCACCCCCGCTCTTGCCCCCTCCCGCCCACCCCCGCTCTTGCCCCTTGTCTTTCTCCCTCCCGCCCACCCCCGCTCTTGCCCCTTGTGTCTTTCTCCCTCCCGCCCACCCCCGCTCTTGCCCTTCTCCCTCCCGCCCACCCCCGCTCTTGCCCTTCTCCCTCCCGCCCACCCCCGCTCTTGCCCCTTGTCTTTCTCCCTCGTGCCCACCCCCGCTCTTGCCCCTTGTGTCTTTCTCCCTCCCGCCCACCCCCGCTCTTGCCCCTTGTGTCTTTCTCCCTCCCGCCCACCCCCGCTCTTGCCCCTTGTGTCTTTCTCCCTCCCGCCCACCCCCGCTCTTGCCCCGTGTCTCTCCCCCTCCCGCCCACCCCCGCTCATGCCCCGTGTGTCTCTCCCCCTCCCGCCCCCCCGCTCATGCCCCGTGTGTCTCTCTCCCTCCCGCCCACCCCCCGCTCATGCCCTGTGTCTGTCTCCTGTTCTCCCCTTCCCCCGCTCATGCCCCGTGTCTCTCTCCTGTTCGCCCCCCACCCCCTGCTCATGCCCCGTGTCTGTCTCCTGTACCCCCCACCCCCCCGCTCATGCCCCATGTCTGTCTCCTGTTGCACCCCCTGCTCATGCCCCGTGTCTGTCTCCTGTTCCCCCACCCGCTCATGTCCCGTGTCTCTCTCCTGTTGCCCCCCACCCCCCGCTCATGCCCCGTGTCTCTTTCCCCCTCCCGCCCACCCCCGCTCTTGCCCCGTGTCTCTCCCCCTCCCGCCCACCCCCGCTCATGCCCCGTGTGTCTCTCCCCCTCCCGCCCCCCCGCTCATGCCCCGTGTGTCTCTCTCCCTCCCGCCCACCCCCCGCTCATGCCCTGTGTCTGTCTCCTGTTCGCCCCCCACCCCCTGCTCATGCCCCGTGTCTGTCTCCTGTACCCCCCACCCCCCCGCTCATGCCCCATGTCTGTCTCCTGTTGCCCCCCCTGCTCATGCCCCATGTCTGTCTCCTGTTCCCCCACCCGCTCATGTCCCGTGTCTCTCTCCTGTTGCCCCCCACCCCCCGCTCATGCCCCGTGTCTCTTTCCCCCTCCCGCCCACCCCCGCTCTTGCCCTGTGTCTCTTTCCCCCTCCCGCCCACACCCGATCTTGGCCCGTGTCTCTTCCCCCTCCCGCCCACCCCCGCTCTAGGCCTGTGTCTCTTTCCCCCTCCCGCCCACCCCCGCTCTTGGCCCGTGTCTCTTTCCCCCTCCCGCCCACCCCTGCTCTTGCCCCGTGTCTCTTTCCCCCTCCTGCCCACCCCCGCTCTTGCCCCGTGTCTCTTTCCCCCTCCTGCCCACCCCCGCTCTTGCCCCGTGTCTCTTTCCCCCTCCCGCCCACCCCCGCTCTTGCCCCGTGTCTCTTTCCCCCTCCCGCCCACCCCCGCTCTTGCCCCGTGTCTCTTTCCCCCTCCCGCCCACCCCCGCTCTTGCCCCGTGTCTCTTTCCCGCTCCCGCCCACCCCCGCTCTTGCCCAGTCTTGCCCCGTGTCTCTTTCCCCCTCCCGCCCACCCCCGCTCTTGCCCCGTGTCTCTTTCCCCCTCCCGCCCACCACCGCTCTTGCCCCGTGTCTCTTTCCCCCTCCCGCCCACCCCCGCTCTTGCCCCGTGTCTCTTTCCCCCTCCCGCCCACCCCCGCTCTTGCCCCGTGTCTTTCCCCCTGCCGGCCAAACCACGCTCTTGCCCCGTGTCTTTCCGCCTCCCGCCCACCCCCGCTCTTGCCCAGTGTGTCTCTCTCCCTCCCGCCCAACCCCCGCTCTTGCCCCGTGTGTCTCTCTCCCTCCCGCCCACCCCCGCTCTTGCCACGTGTCTTTCCCCCTGCCGGCCAAACCACGCTCTTGCCCCGTGTCTCTTTCCCCCTCCCGCCCACCCCCGCTCTTGCCCCGTGTGTCTCTCTCCCTCCCGCCCAACCCCCGCTCATGCCCCGTGTGTCTCTCTCCCTCCCGCTCACCCCCCGCTCATGCCCCGTGTGTCTCTCTCCCTCCCCCCACCCCCGCTCATGCCCCGTGTGTCTCTCTCCCCTTCCCCCACCCCCCGCTCATGCCCCATGTCTGTCTCCTGTTCTCTCCACCCCCCGCTCATGCCCCGTGTCTATCTCCTGTTGTCCCCCCATCCCTCCCGCTCATGCCCCGTGTCTGTCTCCTGTTCCCCCCACCCGCTCATGCCCCGTGTCTGTCTCCTGTTCCCCCCACACGCTCATGCCCCGTGTCTTTCTCTTGTTGCCCCCCGCTCATGCCCCGTGTTTTCTCCTGTTCTCCCCACCCCCTGCTCATGCCCCGTGTCTTTTTCCTGTTCCTCCCACCCCCCGCTCATGCCCCGTGTCTGTCTCCTGTTGCCCCCCACCACCCCGCTCATGCCCCGTGTCTGTTCTCCCCACCCCCCGCTCATGCCCCGTGTCTGTCTCCTGTTCCCCCCACCACTCGCTCATGGCCCGTGTCTGTCTCCTGTTCCCCCCACCCCCGCTCATGCCCCGTGTCTGTCTCCTGTTGCCCTCACCCCCCGCTCATGCCCTGTGTCTCTCCTGCTGCCCCCCACCCCCGCTCATGCCCTGTGTCTGTCTCCGGTTCCCCCACCCGCTCATGTTCCGTGTCTCTCTCCTGTTGCCCTCCACCCCCGCTCATGCCCCGTGTCTGTCTCCTGTTCTCCCCACCCCCCGCTCATGCTCCGTGTCTGTCTCCTGTTCCCCCCACCCCCTGCTCATGCCCCGTGTCTGTCTCCTGTTGGCCTCACCCCCCGCTCATGCCCCGTGTCTGTCTCCTGTTGCCCCCCACCCCCCGCTCCTGCCCTGTGTCTCTCTCCTGTTGCCCCCACCCCCCGCTCATGCCCCGTGTCTGTCTCTTTTGTTCCCCCCACCCCCCGCTCATGCCCTGTGTCTGTCTCCTGTTCCCCCCACCCCCCGCTCATGCCCCGTGTCTCTCTCCTGTTGCCCCCACCCCTCGCTCATGCCCCATGTCTGTCTCCTGTTCCCCCCACCCCCCGCTCATGCCCCGTGTCTGTCTCTTTTGTTCCCCCCCCCTGCTCATGCCCTGTGTCTGTCTCCTGTTCCCCCACCCCCCGCTCATGCCCCGTGTCTGTCTCCTGTTCCCCCCACCCCTCGCTCATGCCCCGTGTCTGTCTCCTGTTCCCCCCACCCCTCGCTCATGCCCTGTGTCTGTCTCCTGTTGCCCCTCACCCCCCGCTCATGCCCTGTCCCTCTCCTGCTGCCCCCCACCCCCGCTCATGCCCCGTGTCTGTCTCCTGTTGCCCCCCACCCCCCGCTCATGCCCCGTGTCTGTCTCCTGTTGCCCCCCCGCTCATGCCCCGTGTCTGTTTCCTGTTGCCCCTCACCCCCCGTGTCTGTCTCCTGTTGCCCCCCCGCTCATGCCCCGTGTCTGTCTCCTGTTGCCCTCCACCCCCGCTCCTGCCCCGTGTCTGTCTCTGTTGTTCCCCCACCCCCCGCTCATGCCCCGTGTCTGTCTCCTGTTCCCCCCACCCCCCGCCCATGCCCCGTGTCTCTCTCCTGTTGCCCTCCACCCCCGCTCATGCCCCGTGTCTGTCTCCTGTTGCCCCCACCCCCCTCTCATGCCCCGTGTCTGTCTCCTGTTCTCCCCACCCCTCGCTCATGCCCCATGTCTGTCTCCTGTTCCCCCCACCCCCCGCTCATGCCCCGTGTCTGTCTCTTTTGTTCCCCCCACCCCCTGCTCATGCCCTGTGTCTGTCTCCTGTTCCCCCCACCCCCCGCTCATGCCCCGTGTCTGTCTCCTGTTCCCCCACCCCCCGCTCATGCCCCGTGTCTGTCTCCTGTTCCCCCCACCCCTCGCTCATGCCCCGTGTCTGTCTCTTTTGTTCCCCCCACCCCCTGCTCATGCCCTGTGTCTGTCTCCTGTTCCCCCCACCCCCCGCTCATGCCCCGTGTCTGTCTCCTGTTCCCCCCACCCCTCGCTCATGCCCCGTGTCTGTCTCCTGTTCCCCCACCCCTCGCTCATGCCCCGTGTCTGTCTCCTGTTGCCCCCCACCCCCGCTCATGCCCCGTGTCTGTCTCCTGTTGCCCCCCACCCCCCGCTCATGCCCCGTGTCTGTCTCCTGTTGCCCCCCCGCTCATGCCCCGTGTCTGTTTCCTGTTGCCCCTCACCCCCCGTGTCTGTCTCCTGTTGCCCCCCCGCTCATGCCCCGTGTCTGTCTCCTGTTGCCCTCCACCCCCCGCTCCTGCCCCGTGTCTGTCTCTGTTGTTCCCCCCACCCCCCGCTCATGCCCCGTGTCTGTCTCCTGTTCCCCCCACCCCCCACTCATGCCCCGTGTCTGTCTCCTGTACGCCCCACCGCCCGCTCATGCCCTGTCTCTGTCTCCTGTTGCCCCCCACCCCCCGCTCATGTCCCGTGTCTCTCTCCTGTTGCCCTCCACCCCCGCTCATGCCCCGTGTCTGTCTCCTGTTGCCCCCCACCCCCCTCTCATGCCCCGTGTCTGTCTCCTGTTGCCCCCCACCCCCCTCTCATGCCCCGTGTCTGTCTCCTGTTCTCCCCACCCCCCGCCCATGCTCCGTGTCTGTCTCCTGTTCCCCCCACCCCCTGCTCATGCCCCGTGTCTGTCTCCTGTTGCCCTCACCCCCCGCTCATGCCCCGTGTCTGTCTCCTGTTGCCCCCCACCCCCCGCTCCTGCCCTGTGTCTCTCTCCTGTTGCCCCCCACCCCCCGCTCATGCCCCGTGTCTGTCTCCTGTTGCCCCCCACCCCCTGCTCATGCCCCGTGTCTGTCGCCTGTTGCCCCCCACCCCCTGCTCATCCCCCGTGTCTGTCTCTGTTGTTCCCCCACCCCCGCTCATGCCCCATGTCTGTCTCCTGCTCCCCCCACCCCCCGCTCATGCCCCGTGTCTCTCTCCTGTTGCCCCCCACCCCCCGCTCATGCCCCATGTCTGTCTCCTGTACCCCCACCCCCCGCTCTTGCCCCGTGCCTCTTTCCCCCTCCCGCCCACCCCCGCTCTTGCCCCGTGTCTCTTTCCCCCTCCCGCCTACCCCCGATCTTGGCCCGTGTCTCTTTCCCCCTCCCGCCCACCCCCGCTCTTGGCCCGTGTCTCTTTCCCCGTCCCGCACACCCCCGCTCTTGCCCCGTGTCTCTTTCCCCCTCCCACCCACCCCCGCTCTTGCCCCCTCCCGCCCACCCCCGCTCTTGCCCCATGTCTCTTTCCCCCTCCCGCCCACCCCCGCTCTTGGCCCGTGTCTCTTGCCCCCTCCCGCCCACCCCCGCTCTTGCCCCCTCCCGCCCATCCCCGCTCTTGCCCCTTGTCTTTCTCCCTCCCGCCCACCCCCGCTCTTGCCCTTCTCCCTCCCGCCCACCCCCGCTCTTGCCCCGTGTCTCTTGCCCCCTCCCGCCCACCCCCGCTCTTGCCCCTTGTCTTTCTCCCTCCCGCCCACCCCCGCTCTTGCCCTTCTCCCTCCCGCCCACCCCCGCTCTTGCCCCTTGTCTTTCTCCCTCGCGCCCACCCCCGCTCTTGCCCCTTGTGTCTTTCTCCCTCCCGCCCACCCCCGCTCTTGCCCCTTGTGTCTTTCTCCCTCCCGCCCACCCCTGCTCTTGCCCCTTGTGTCTTTCTCCCTCCCGCCCACCCCCGCTCTTGCCCCGTGTGTCTCTCCCCCTCCCGCCCACCCCTGCTCATGCCCCGTGTGTCTCTTCCCCTCCCGCCCCCCGCTCATGCCCCGTGTGTCTCTCTCCCTCCCGCCCACCCCCCGCTCATGCCCTGTGTCTGTCTCCTGTTCTCCCCTTCCCCCGCTCATGCCCCGTGTCTCTCTCCTGTACCCCCCACCCCCCGCTCATGCCCCATGTCTCTCTCCTGTTGCCCCCCACTACCCCGCTCATGCCCCGTGTCTGTCTCCTGTTCCCCCCACCCCCCGCTCATGCCCCATGTCTGTCTCCTCTTGCTCCCACCCATGCCCGTGTACCCCCCCACTCCGCGCTCATGCCCGTGTCTCTCTCCTGTTGCCCCCCACACCCCTGCTCATGCCCCGTGTCTGTCTCCTGTTGCCCCCCACCCCCTCGCTCATGCCCCGTGTCTGTCTCCTGTTCTCCCAACCCCCGCTCATGCACCGTGTCTGTCTCCTGTTCCTCCCACCCCCGCTCATGCCCTGTGTCTGTCTCCTATTGCCACCCACCCCCGCTCATGCCCTGTGTCTGTCTCCTGTTCTCCCCACCCCCTGCTCATGCCCCGTGTCTGCCTCCTGTTGCCCCCCACCCCCCGCTCATGCCCCGTGTCTGTCTCCTGTTGCCCCCCACCCCCCGCTCATGCCCCGTGTCTGTCTCCTGTTGCCCCCCACCCCCCGCTCATGCCCCGTGTCTGTCTCCTGTTGCCCCCCACCCCCCGCTCATGCCCCGTTTCTGTCGCCTGTTGCCCCCCACCCCCTGCTCATCCCCCGTGTCTGTCTCTGTTGTTCCCCCACCCCCGCTCATGCCCCGTGTCTGTCTCCTGCTCCCCCCACCCCCTGCTCATGCCCCGTGTCTCTCTCCTGTTGCCCCCCACCCCCCGCTCATGCCCCATGTCTGTCTCCTGTACCCCCCACCCCCCGCTCTTGCCCCGTGTCTTTCCCCCTCCCGCCCACCCCCGCTCTTGCCCCGTGTCTCTTTCCCCCTCCCGCCCACCCCCGATCTTGGCCCGTGTCTCTTTCCCCCTCCTGCCCACCCCCGCTCTTGGCCCGTGTCTCTTTCCCCGTCCCGCCCACCCCCGCTCTTGCCCCGTGTCTCTTTCCCCCTCCCACCCACCCCCGCTCTTGCCCCCTCCCGCCCACCCCCGCTCTTGCCCCGTGTCTCTTTCCCCCTCCCGCCCACCCCCGCTCTTGGCCCGTGTCTCTTGCCCCCTCCCGCCCACCCCCGCTCTTGCCCCCTCCCGCCCACCCCCGCTCTTGCCCCTTGTCTTTCTCCCTCCCGCCCACCCCCGCTCTTGCCCCTTGTGTCTTTCTCCCTCCCGCCCACCCCCGCTCTTGCCCTTCTCCCTCCCGCCCACCCCCGCTCTTGCCCTTCTCCCTCCCGCCCACCCCCGCTCTTGCCCCTTGTCTTTCTCCCTCGTGCCCACCCCCGCTCTTGCCCCTTGTGTCTTTCTCCCTCCCGCCCACCCCCGCTCTTGCCCCTTGTGTCTTTCTCCCTCCCGCCCACCCCCGCTCTTGCCCCTTGTGTCTTTCTCCCTCCCGGCCACCCCCGCTCTTGCCCCGTGTCTCTCCCCCTCCCGCCCACCCCCGCTCATGCCCCGTGTGTCTCTCCCCCTCCCGCCCCCCCGCTCATGCCCCGTGTGTCTCTCTCCCTCCCGCCCACCCCCCGCTCATGCCCTGTGTCTGTCTCCTGTTCTCCCCTTCCCCCGCTCATGCCCCGTGTCTCTCTCCTGTTCGCCCCCCACCCCCTGCTCATGCCCCGTGTCTGTCTCCTGTACCCCCCACCCCCCCGCTCATGCCCCATGTCTGTCTCCTGTTGCACCCCCTGCTCATGCCCCGTGTCTGTCTCCTGTTCCCCCACCCGCTCATGTCCCGTGTCTCTCTCCTGTTGCCCCCCACCCCCCGCTCATGCCCCGTGTCTCTTTCCCCCTCCCGCCCACCCCCGCTCTTGCCCTGTGTCTCTTTCCCCCTCCCGCCCACACCCGATCTTGGCCCGTGTCTCTTCCCCCTCCCGCCCACCCCCGCTCTAGGCCTGTGTCTCTTTCCCCCTCCCGCCCACCCCCGCTCTTGGCCCGTGTCTCTTTCCCCCTCCCGCCCACCCCCGCTCTTGCCCCGTGTCTCTTTCCCCCTCCTGCCCACCCCCGCTCTTGCCCCGTGTCTCTTTCCCCCTCCTGCCCACCCCCGCTCTTGCCCCGTGTCTCTTTCCCCCTCCCGCCCACCCCCGCTCTTGCCCCGTGTCTCTTTCCCCCTCCCGCCCACCCCCGCTCTTGCCCCGTGTCTCTTTCCCCCTCCCGCCCACCCCCGCTCTTGCCCCGTGTCTCTTTCCCGCACCCGCCCACCCCCGCTCTTGCCCAGTCTTGCCCTGTGTCTCTTTCCCGCTCCCGCCCACCCCCGCTCTTGCCCCGTGTCTCTTTCCCCCTCCCGCCCACCACCGCTCTTGCCCCGTGTCTCTTTCCCCCTCCCGCCCACCCCCGCTCTTGCCCCGTGTCTTTCCCCCTGCCGGCCAAACCACGCTCTTGCCCCGTGTCTTTCCGCCTCCCGCCCACCCCCGCTCTTGCCCCGTGTGTCTCTCTCCCTCCCGCCCAACCCCCGCTCTTGCCCCGTGTGTCTCTCTCCCTCCCGCCCACCCCCGCTCTTGCCCCGTGTCTTTCCCCCTGCCGGCCAAACCACGCTCTTGCCCCGTGTCTCTTTCCCCCTCCCGCCCACCCCCGCTCTTGCCCCGTGTGTCTCTCTCCCTCCCGCCCAACCCCCGCTCATGCCCCGTGTGTCTCTCTCCCTCCCGCTCACCCCCCGCTCATGCCCCGTGTGTCTCTCTCCCTCCCCCCACCCCCGCTCATGCCCCGTGTGTCTCTCTCCCCTTCCCCCACCCCCCGCTCATGCCCCATGTCTGTCTCCTGTTCTCTCCACCCCCCGCTCATGCCCCGTGTCTATCTCCTGTTGTCCCCCCATCCCTCCCGCTCATGCCCCGTGTCTGTCTCCTGTTCCCCCCACCCGCTCATGCCCCGTGTCTGTCTCCTGTTCCCCCCACACGCTCATGCCCCGTGTCTTTCTCTTGTTGCCCCCCGCTCATGCCCCGTGTTTTCTCCTGTTCTCCCCACCCCCTGCTCAGGCCCCGTGTCTTTTTCCTGTTCCTCCCACCCCCCGCTCATGCCCCGTGTCTGTCTCCTGTTGCCCCCCACCACCCCGCTCATGCCCCGTGTCTGTTCTCCCCACCCCCCGCTCATGCCCCGTGTCTGTCTCCTGTTCCCCCCACCACTCGCTCATGCCCCGTGTCTGTCTCCTGTTCCCCCCACCCCCGCTCATGCCCCGTGTCTGTCTCCTGTTGCCCTCACCCCCCGCTCATGCCCTGTGTCTCTCCTGCTGCCCCCCACCCCCGCTCATGCCCTGTGTCTGTCTCCGGTTCCCCCACCCGCTCATGTCCCGTGTCTCTCTCCTGTTGCCCTCCACCCCCGCTCATGCCCCGTGTCTGTCTCCTGTTCTCCCCACCCCCCGCTCATGCTCCGTGTCTGTCTCCTGTTCCCCCCACCCCCTGCTCATGCCCCGTGTCTGTCTCCTGTTGGCCTCACCCCCCGCTCATGCCCCGTGTCTGTCTCCTGTTGCCCCCCACCCCCCGCTCCTGCCCTGTGTCTCTCTCCTGTTGCCCCCACCCCCCGCTCATGCCCCGTGTCTGTCTCTTTTGTTCCCCCCACCCCCCGCTCATGCCCTGTGTCTGTCTCCTGTTCCCCCCACCCCCCGCTCATGCCCCGTGTCTCTCTCCTGTTGCCCCCACCCCTCGCTCATGCCCCATGTCTGTCTCCTGTTCCCCCCACCCCCCGCTCATGCCCCGTGTCTGTCTCTTTTGTTCCCCCCCCTGCTCATGCCCTGTGTCTGTCTCCTGTTCCCCCACCCCCCGCTCATGCCCCGTGTCTGTCTCCTGTTCCCCCCACCCCTCGCTCATGCCCCGTGTCTGTCTCCTGTTCCCCCCACCCCTCGCTCATGCCCTGTGTCTGTCTCCTGTTGCCCCTCACCCCCCGCTCATGCCCTGTCCCTCTCCTGCTGCCCCCCACCCCCGCTCATGCCCCGTGTCTGTCTCCTGTTGCCCCCCACCCCCCGCTCATGCCCCGTGTCTGTCTCCTGTTGCCCCCCCGCTCATGCCCCGTGTCTGTTTCCTGTTGCCCCTCACCCCCCATGTCTGTCTCCTGTTGCCCCCCCGCTCATGCCCCGTGTCTGTCTCCTGTTGCCCTCCACCCCCGCTCCTGCCCCGTGTCTGTCTCTGTTGTGTTCCCCCCACCCCCCGCTCATGCCCCGTGTCTGTCTCCTGTTCCCCCCACCCCCCGCCCATGCCCCGTGTCTCTCTCCTGTTGCCCTCCACCCCCGCTCATGCCCCGTGTCTGTCTCCTGTTGCCCCCACCCCCCTCTCATGCCCCGTGTCTGTCTCCTGTTCTCCCCACCCCTCGCTCATGCCCCATGTCTGTCTCCTATTCCCCCCACCCCCCGCTCATGCCCCGTGTCTGTCTCTTTTGTTCCCCCCACCCCCTGCTCATGCCCTGTGTCTGTCTCCTGTTCCCCCCACCCCCCGCTCATGCCCCGTGTCTGTCTCCTGTTCCCCCACCCCCCGCTCATGCCCCGTGTCTGTCTCCTGTTCCCCCCACCCCTCGCTCATGCCCCGTGTCTGTCTCTTTTGTTCCCCCCACCCCCTGCTCATGCCCTGTGTCTGTCTCCTGTTCCCCCCACCCCCCGCTCATGCCCCGTGTCTGTCTCCTGTTCCCCCCACCCCTCGCTCATGCCCCGTGTCTGTCTCCTGTTCCCCCACCCCTCGCTCATGCCCCGTGTCTGTCTCCTGTTGCCCCCCACCCCCGCTCATGCCCCGTGTCTGTCTCCTGTTGCCCCCCACCCCCCGCTCATGCCCCGTGTCTGTCTCCTGTTGCCCCCCCGCTCATGCCCCGTGTCTGTTTCCTGTTGCCCCTCACCCCCCGTGTCTGTCTCCTGTTGCCCCCCCGCTCATGCCCCGTGTCTGTCTCCTGTTGCCCTCCACCCCCCGCTCCTGCCCCGTGTCTGTCTCTGTTGTTCCCCCCACCCCCCGCTCATGCCCCGTGTCTGTCTCCTGTTCCCCCCACCCCCCGCTCATGCCCCGTGTCTGTCTCCTGTACGCCCCACCGCCCGCTCATGCCCTGTCTCTGTCTCCTGTTGCCCCCCACCCCCCGCTCATGTCCCGTGTCTCTCTCCTGTTGCCCTCCACCCCCGCTCATGCCCCGTGTCTGTCTCCTGTTGCCCCCCACCCCCCTCTCATGCCCCGTGTCTGTCTCCTGTTGCCCCCCACCCCCCTCTCATGCCCCGTGTCTGTCTCCTGTTCTCCCCACCCCCCGCCCATGCTCCGTGTCTGTCTCCTGTTCCCCCCACCCCCTGCTCATGCCCCGTGTCTGTCTCCTGTTGCCCTCACCCCCCGCTCATGCCCCGTGTCTGTCTCCTGTTGCCCCCCACCCCCCGCTCCTGCCCTGTGTCTCTCTCCTGTTGCCCCCCACCCCCCGCTCATGCCCCGTGTCTGTCTCCTGTTGCCCTCCACCCCCCGCTCCTGCCCCGTGTCTGTCTCTTTTGTTCCCCCACCCCCGCTCATGCCCTGTGTCTGTCTCCTGTTCCCCCCACCCCCCGCTCATGCCCCGTGTCTGTCTCCTGTACCCCCCAACACCCTGCTCATGCTCGTGTCTGTCTCCTGTACCCCCCCACCCCCCCGCTCATGCCCCATGTCTGTCTCCTGTTGCCCCCCCTGCTCATGCCCCGTGTGTGTCTCCTGTTCCCCCCACCCGCTGATGTCCCGTGTCTCTCTCCTGTTGCCCCCCACCCCCCGCTCATGCCCCGTGTCTGTCTCCTGTACCCCCCACCCCCCCGCTCATGCCCTGTGTCTCTCTTCTGTTGCCCCCCACCCCCTGCTCATGCCCCGTGTCTGTCTCCTGTACCCCCCACCCCCCGCTCATGCCCCGTGTCTCTCTCCTGTTGCCCCCCACTACCCCGCTCATGCCCCGTGTCTGTCTTCTGTACCCCCCACCCCCCGCTCATGCCCTGTGTCTGTCTCCTGTACCCCCCCACCCCCCACTCATGCCCCGTGTCTCTCTCCTGTTGCCCCCCACTACCCCGCTCATGCCCCGTGTCTGTCTTCTGTACCCCCCACTACCCCGCTCATGCCCCGTGTCTGTCTCCTGTTCCTCCCACCCCCGCTCATGCCCTGTGTCTGTCTCCTGTTCCTCCCACCCCCGCTCATGCTCTGTGTCTGTCTCCTGTTGCCCCCCACCCCCAGCTCATGCCCCGTGTCTGTCTCCTGTTCTCCCCACCCCCCGCTCATGCTCCGTGTCTGTCTCCTGTTCCCCCCCACCCCCCGCTCATGCCCCGTGTCTGTCTCCTGTTGCCCCCCCGCTCATGCCCCGTGTCTGTCTCCTGTTGCCCCCCACCCCCCGCTCATGCCCTGTGTCTGTCTCCTGTTGCCCCCCACCCCCTGCTCATGCCCCGTGTCTGTCTCTGTTGTTCCCCCACCCCCGCTCATGCCCCGTGTCTGTCTCCTGTACCCCCCTACCCCCCGCTCATGCCCGTGTCTGTCTCCTGTTGCCCCCCACTCATGCCCTGTGTCTGTCTCCTGTTTCCCCACCCACTCATGTCCCGTGTCTCTCTCCTGTTGCCCCACACCCCCAGCTCATGCCCCGTGTCTGTCTCCTGTACCCCCCCACCCCACGCTCATGCCCCGTGTCTCTTTCCTGTTGCCCCCGACTCCCCCGCTCATGCCCCATGTCTGTCTTCTGTTCCCCCCACCCCCCGCTCATGCCCCGTGTCTGTCTCCTGTTCTCCCCACCCCCCGCTCATGCCCCGTGTCTGTCTCCTGTTGCCCCCACCCATGCCCCGTGTCTGTCTCCTGCATTCCCCCACTCCACGCTCATGCCCCGTGTCTCTCTCCTGTTGCCCCCCCACACCCCCTGCTCATGCCCCGTGTCTGTCTCCTGTTGCCCCCCACCCCCCGCTCATTCCCTGTGTCTGTCTCCTGTTCTCCCCTCCCCCGCTCATGCCCCGTATCTGTCTCCTGTTCCCCCCATCCCCCGCTCATGCCCCGTGTCTGTCTCCTGTTCTCCCCATCCCCCGCTCATGCCCCGTGTCTCTCTCCTGTTGCCCCCCACCCCCCGCTCATGCCCTGTGTCTCCCTCGTGTTCCCCCCACCCCCCGCTCATGCCCTGTGTCTCCCTCGTGTTACCCCCCACCCCCGCTCATGCTCCGTGTCTCCCTCGTGTTCCCCCCACCCCCTGCTCATGCCCCTTGTCTCTCTCCTTTCCTCCCCACCCCTGCTCATGTCCCGTATGTGCCCTGTACCCCCCCGCTCATGCCCTGTGCCTCCCTCGTGTTCCTCCCCACCCCCTGCTCATACCCCGTGGCTCCCTCAGGTTCCTCCCCACCCGCTGCTCATGCCCCGTGTCTCTCTCGTGTTCCCCCCACCACCGCTCATGCCCTGTGTTTCCTTCCTTTTCCCCCCCACCCCCTGCTCATGCCCCGTTTGTACCCTGTTCCCTCTCACCCCCCGCTCATGCCCATGTGTCTCCCCTGTGCCCCCCAACCCCGCTCATGCGCCGTTGTGTTCTTTATACACCCCGCCTTCCCTTTCCATGGTGGCCATCTTGGTAAAAGATTTTCCTTCCTACACCGAGACGTCCACTTTGAGGACATAAGATGTTAGTGATCTTCATCTATTGAAAAGGATGTTATGGTCACGTTGTACTAATAAAAACCTTTAAAATGTAGTTAAAACATTTTTTTTACAGGGACGTTATGGTTAAGTTGCGCTACTAAAAACCTATGAAATTCAATGAAAAAACTTTGTCAAAGGAACGTTATGGTTCCAAGTAAAACCGAAAAACCCTTGAAATTCGCCAGTTATGGTAAGCTAAGCAACCATAACTCGCGCCACCACCGTGCACTGCTAAGACTAACACCCAGAACATCAAAGATGACATCACAAATGTCATTGATGACATCACTGATGACATCACATGTCTGGCTCACTCTTTTTTCTTTTGCTGACATATCTAGGCCACATGGTTTTCTTCAGTAACAGTCAGAAACTAAACATTTTATTTTATTTGTAGATGTAACCTTCAAGTAGGTTCTTACAGTAATTCTGTTAGAGTCCAGTCACATCATATGAAACATATACATACGGGAAGACACAAGCTTGAAAGACAGCAATCCTTTTTGTGCATAAAGATAATCAATAGACTTATGAGCACTTTCTAATAGTTCTGTTGTTTTTTTTTTATGGCTGTACTTTCCCTGTGGGTCCAATCACATCAAGTGATACATATACATAGGGTGAATAGCAGCTTTGAAACAGAGCAATCATTTATTTGCATGAAAATAATCAGTTAAGTTATGAATTGTTTCTGCTACTACTTGTGCTTTTTTGCTAACTTCACTTTCCCTGTATATACCCATATTGGTATGTGTTCTTGTGTCTTTGTGTTTTGTCTATAGTAATGTTTTATTAGCTACGTATTACATATTTCACAGTACACAAAAATCTATTAAGAAAACAATTATCATTTAATTATTCAACATATTAACATTAGGAATATTATACCTTCATCTTGTACGCTGCACACCATGTTATGTTTCTGTATCAGTAGCTTAGTATACTAGATAGAACCCCATAATAGAATGCTATTTATATCAATGCATCGTTCAATGCACTAATTAGGGTATGATATTTATTGCAATGATCCTTGACACTTGTTTCGCAACATTATAATAAGAATCCCTTGTACACATATTTCATGAAAAGTACATACACATGTGATGTCATCAGTGATGTCATCAATGACATTTGTGATGTCATCTTTGATGTCCTGGGTGTTAGTTTTAGCAGTGCACAGTGGTGGCGCGAGTTATGGTTGCTTAGCTTACCATAACTGGCGAATTTCAAGGGTTTTTCGGTTTTACTTGGAACCATAACGTTCCTTTGACAAAGTTTTTTCACTGAATTTCATAGGTTTTTAGTAGCGCAACTTTACCATAACGTCCCTTTAACAAAGTTTTTTCACTGAATTTCATAGGTTTTTAGTAGCGCAACTTAACCATAACGTCCCTTTAACAAAGTTCTTTCATTGAATATATATATATATATATATATATTTTTTTTTTTTTTTTTTTTTACACACTTCTCTTTCAACACATTTATCACAGTTATTAAACCAAGTTAGAATCAGTCAAGAAAAGTATACACAACTCCCTGGTTTAATTGTAGACAAGTTTGAGCAAGAGTGAAAAATGAGCAAAACGGCACAGTAAAAACCAAACACAAATGGCACTCTATCAATTTCTCACAAGGGAGGGAAAGAACAAGTTATACAGGAATATACTCTTAGGCACCTTAGCAACACTTCCCAATAAGATTGTGAACAAGTTTAGGCAAGGCAGTACTTTAGCAGGTATACTACTGATGTGAAAACCAAGCAAAATGGCACTTCACAAGTTTAAAAAGAGGGAAGGAAAAGATGGTTATAAGAGTTTGGTACACCAACACATTTCTAGGTGAGAAGCAATCTAGAGAAGGCAGTTTGTAACAGATTTAGCCAGAGTCAATAGGCCTGTGCCAGAGTCCGTGGTACAGGGCAAAGTGCCCAGGAGCAAAATGTTCTTGTAGCTGCAGTCAAGTCTTTGTTAAACAATTCGAAAAGGTGGTTGCCGAAGGTGAAAAGACAATGTTAGATGATAGGGGCGGCAAACCCAGTAGGTAGGTAAAGGATTTAAAACACCTTTAGCGGTACCAAACGAAAAGGGAGGCCTGGCGGGAAACAAAGTACCTTAAAATGTAGAAGAGTCTCCTGTGGTGGCGGTTGTTCCTGGCAGTTCCTGCCGTTCAAGAGATCCAGCAGAGGAAGAGAGACTCTCGTCGTGGAGGAAGGTCCGAGTTACTGCACTGCCCAGGGATGAAACCAGCCGTGGTGCTGCCAAAGGAAATAAAAGGTACGCTCCTTTAAATCACGGTCCAGGTGGACAGGTGCCTGGCTATCCGGTCTCCGAGTGCAGGGCACTGGCGATTTTACCACGGCAGGTCCTGGAAAGAGATTGGCAAACTGGTTGGCCCCACCAGCAAAAGGGAAGAAGGTTCTTGCAGATGAAGTGGAGAAAAGTGGTGAAACGCTGCATCAGGGCTTCACCGGTGGTTCAGTTGTTGCAGATGTCTTTGGCTTCTCTCCTCTTTGGCTTCTTAGTTCCAGTGGCGACGTCTTGCTCTTCCAATCCTCAGGACCCTGCTTTTATGCAAAAAGATCCCCATTCATGCAGCCTAGCTGTCACTCACGCAGTGGAGTGGTCATCCTGGCGGGAGACCCTCCAGCCTATCAGGGCAGAGTGCAACTTGGGTTGCTGCGGCAACCCTGTCCGCGGGGTCTACTCCCCCTCCCACACAATGGGTCCACCCCAGACTCAGTGGTGCCGAAGCCCGCCAAAAGGACGTACAAAGGATCCCGACCTGGGTTAGGATCTTAGAGAAAGACACGAGAAAGAATTTATATAAATGTTCTGGCAAATAAAACCTACGGCAGTAAAGTTAATATAAAAATAAACTGGCGGTATGTTAGAGGCTGTCAGTAAATGTGGTAACCTCGAACAATGGGAAAATCCCATAGGAAAATATTTGCGGTCGAATATTTTTGGTAGTAACCACTGCCACCAGCCAGAAACATTTTTGTTTGTATGTAACAAATGTAATAAAACGTTCAGTGACTTGCAAAACAGTGGAGCGAGGAGCACTTTGCTTAGCAACCACTCAGCCAGCAGGAGCAGAAATGTATCGATTCAGCCTGGTCCAGCATCATGTGCTATTAGTTCAGTAAGTTAAGGTCCTACTGCACTGAGCAAACACACATTGGAACAGCTCTAATTCTGGCTGCGCAAATTGTAATAAAAGAAAAAAGGACGGCCAGTGAAGTCATGCATATCGAACTACTATCCCCATGGTTTACATTCAAGGAACTTGCAGGGTAATTCATAGAAATTCGCACAAAAGTGGCGCACGCGACTGGCGCACAGCATGCCCGTGCGAATGTCTGCGCCAGCCGCGTGCGCTAAAATCGATTTCCGCGCACAGCGTATTCATGGATTTTCGCATCCAAAACCAGCCGTGGCGCAGCGTGGCGCAGCGACCCTGCAGCAGCGCCAGTTACGCCCCCAAGAACGCCCTCGCGCAAGGAAAAGCCTTCAAAATCCCCAAATAATCGCAAAGGGCTGTGCTAACCCTGGACCAGTTCACAGGACTGGCAAACAGCAAACGCCAAGCAGGGAACGTGTATTTCAGTGGTTCTCGGGAAGTTCCACACGCGATTGTCCTGTGTACGTGTGCATCAGGGGTGCGCGGGAAGTTCCACATGCGATTTCAGCAGGGTACGTGTATTTCAGGGGTGCGCGGGAAGTATCACACGCGATTCCAGCAGGGTACGTGTATTACAGGGGTGCGCGGGAAGTTCCACACGCAATTTCAGCAGGGTACGTGTATTTCAGTGGTGCGCGGGAATTTCCACACGCGATTGGCCCCGTGCGAGCAGGGTACGTGTATTTCAGGGGTGCGCGGGAAGTTCCACACGCGATTGGCCCCGTGCGAGCAGGGTACGTGTATTCCAGGGGTGCACGGGAAGTTCCACATGCGATTTCAGCAGGGTACGTGTATTTCAGGGGTGCGCGGGAAGTTCCACACGCGATTGGCCCCGTGCGAGCAGGGTACGTATATTTCAGGGGTGCGCAGGAAGTTCCACACGCGATTGGCCCCGTGCAAGCAGGGTACGTGTATTTCAGGGGTGCGCGGGAAGTTCCACACGCGATTTCAGCAGGGTATGTGTATTTCAGGGGTGCGCGGGAAGTTCCACACGCGATTGGCCCCGTGCGAGCAGGGTACGTATATTTCAGGGGTGCGCAGGAAGTTCCGCACGCGATTGGCCCCGTGCGAGCAGGGTACGTATATTTCAGGGGTGCGCAGGAAGTTCCACACGCGATTGGCCCCGTGTGAGCAGGGTACGTGTATTTCAGGGTGTTAGGCGGAAACCTGTGCAGTTCCCTCTGGGACCACTGCGAAAGATTTAGGACTACAGGCGTTGGCGGTGAACCTACTTGGTAGCAGTCTGCACCACACAGATTCACGTGGTAGCTGTGGCTGAGCAGTCAGACTTCTCTCAAGAAAAGTTGAGCAGTATGTGGAGTATACAAAATAGGGCAATTCTTCACAGCAAGACAAGCAAACACGCAACGAGGCTTAGTGTAAAGATATCAAGGTATTTATAACACAACATCTATGGAAAACACTAAAGCAAATCACGGCAAACAATCCCAAACACAATTACTCTACGAAGTAGAAAACGATCAATCCCCCTCGCAAAATATCGACAACTCTAGTTTCTACTGGTACCACTTATTTTCAGACAGAGGTGTATACCTCAACCTAGATGACACTCGAATATTAGTTAGGAAGGGAGAGAAAAAGATAGGCAGGTTATGAAATCAACACAGTTCAATCCTACGCGGATAAAATGCAAGGCAGGAAGGCAAGTATTACAATAGATCATAAAGTTCAGAGGCCAGGCCCACTCGGAGAGGGGCGAGGCGCGATGTCCCAAAAAGTCTCTAGTGGAGATGCATTCAAGTCTGTGTAGCAAATTGTTATCGGCAGGTTGAACCAGTTCAGAACAAAGAATGAGAAAAGCTTGGAAGCGACCCAACGGAACGGAGAGGATTAAGACACCTCACTCGAACCGATCGAGAGGGAAGCCAGGCAGACACGGTACCTTGTTGTGGAGGGCAGCTCCGGCGGGGGCAGTTGTTCCTGGTGGTGGATGCACGTCGGGTCTTTGCCAAGAGCAGAGAGGATCTCGTCGTCGAAGGAAAGTGAAGTCCGGTGCACCACCAGGGAAGAGACCAGCCGCGGAGTGCTCCGTCACAAGGCACCACATTTTGGTCGCGGTTTAGGGGTAGTGGCTATCCGGTTGCCGAGGTGCTCTGCACGGGCAATTCGACCACTGCGTCCTGAGGCGAATAAAAAGCAAAGGGGACTGGTTGTTCCCACCAGTCAGGGGAAGAGACTCTCCGGCAGGGAGATCTCCTCTGTCGTCGGGAAGTGGTGAGTCGGTTCCGCAGGGCTCCACCGGAGGTGTCGTCGTGCAGGTCTGCTCAGCGTTACCCTCGTCGGATTCTTAGGTCCTGTGGCGACTTCTGAAGACCCAGTCCCAAAAGCCCTGCTTTTATGCAGAAAACCCCCATTCATTCAGCCTAGCTGTCAATCAACACATGCTAAGTGGTGAGCGGGAACGCTCACCACTTGGGCCAATCACTCCAGAGTGCGACCTGAGTTGGCAAGGCAACTCAGTCCAGGGTGCCTAAACCCCCTCCCACACCCCTGAGGTAACCCAGACAGAATGGCACCACCTTGGTGGGTCTCTGTACAGAGGCTCGCCAAAAGTGGAAGAAAGGGCTCAACCTTTGGTTTAGGAGTCACAGAGACGAACACAGACGCCATTTTACAAACCGAGTTCTAGCAGAAAATACCATCCGATAAACTTATTTACGATAAGTAGATCGGTGGTAAGTTAGAGATTAACAAGAAAAAGTAGTAATCTCCAACAATGGGACGAATCCCATAGGGTTATGCTCGGGATCGAACATAACAAGTAGTTTCCACTGCCACCAGCCAAAACTCGACGCGGGGGGACGGGACAGTGCCCCCTCGAGTAACAGGTCTAGGAGTAATCGAATTACCCCTACTAGGACGTCCACAATAAGATGGTTTGTACTAGTCCTTTTAGTAAATTTAGGTCTAGTAAAGCCAATGGTGACTTTACATGCCCGGGGAGACAGTAGTCAGTCCCCGGGTATGGAGTCTATGGTGGGGGTCCGCTAGGACGCCCCAGTGTTACGGCACGTTGGGTGCGGTGTAACACACATAGAAAAACATATGAGACCCTATGGAGTAAAAGACCCCATAGCCCATCGAACACATTGACATTTCAAAGGAATTACACACACATACATGTCCAAGAGTGGGAGAAAAGAGTCTCACTCTTGGCAGGATGGAAAAAACAAACCCCAGAAATCCAGCAAAGCTGCTAGGGGACTCACTAGGTTAGGAAATTCAGCCTAAACAGAGAATTCTCCCTAACACTCACCCCCCCCCAGACTAAGCGACAGGAGGATTTAATCCACTCCTGGATGAATCTCATACCTCTAGTCGATGACATACATCCTAGAGAGACCATCAGCATTTTGGTGGTGACATCCTGACCTGTGCTCAATGGTGAAGTCAAACCCTTGCAGGCAGATCGACCATCTCAATAGTTTTGGGTTTTCCCCTTTCATTTGCATTAACCATCTCAAGGGTTGGTGGTCAGTCTGAATGACAAAAGTAGAACCATACAAGTATGGCCTAAACTTCTTCAGAGCCCACACGATAGCAAAGCACTCTCTTTCGATTGTTGCCCACCTTGTTTCAGGATCCTTCAGCTTGCGGCTGATGAAGCAAACGGGATGCTCCCTCCCTTTCCCATCCAGTTGACTGAGTACGGCACCTATCCCTACATTGGAAGCATCTGTCTGCACAATTAAGTGTTGGCGGTAATCAGGAGCTCTGAGTACTGGGGCTTGGCAAAGAGCCTTTTTCAGGTTTTCAAAAGCCTGATTGCACTCCTCGTTCCATTTAACCTTTTTAGGAAATTTGGGCGAGGAGATGACATTCAGTGGAGAAGCTATGGTCCCATAGTTCTCTATGAAATTCCTGTAATACCCAGTGAGTGTTAAGAAAGGAAGAAGGCAATGAATATGGCAAGGGAAATGTGCACGGAATCGCACAGTGAACAACTTTGAATCTAACAACGTGTATACAATACCCAAGACTCGTTTATACTAAAACCCAGGAGTGCAAATAGAGTGAAACAATAATACCAATATATGAAAAGGGATGTGGGGTAAGCACTTAGAACCTCCTTATGACTGAAAGGAAAGTCGGCAAACTCCTTACCCACTATGCTATTACAGATACTGACAGCGCTAAGCCCACGTAGAGGGCAAGCAAGGACAGGATCTGTGAGCTGACACTCTGGATGATACTGAATAAGGAACTTAGAAACAGTACTCACGAGGACCGGAAAGACCACTTGAATGTTAGTAAATTCATGAACCCAGTAGATCAAACAGGGACCCAGAAGGCTATAACAGCAATGGGTGGAGGATAACTAAATTCATAAGACCCAAGTCAAGGGGCAAGTAGGAATTGTGATTGTAGAATAGTGAGGAAAACAAAAGGCATTCACACAGGGACTAGTTACAACAGCACCCCACACCTAATAATCAATGGGAAATAAATGCAGAAGTGCAATGGAAAACATGGAATGGATCCCAATAGAAGGTAAGGATCAGGAGCAGAGAAAATGATATCACAAAAGGAAACCTTTCCTACCCATCCAAGGAGAAAAGGCAGGAAGCTAAATCTAAAAAGGGAAAGACTAATGCATCAAGTGTTTCAGTAGCAAAGGACAGCATCAAAGAAACAGAGAACACAGGCAAATTGGGCTGCATCAAAGGGTAAAGCACAGACAAAGGCTGCCTGCAGACAGAGGAAGACAGAAAGGGAAATCCAGAAAGCAGAAATCAATTAAGCACATAAATCCGAAATCCAGGGCAGAGGAACAAGAAACAGGAACTAGGCACAAAAGCTAGGAAGAAGGAACAAGGGACCAGTCACAACAGGAACACTGCAACAATGACCAGCGCTGGACTGAAGTAAACTGAGGCTTTTAAAGCACCTTAACGAGCACACCCCTCAGGTGTGCCGCCTGCTGCACCTGCAGCCACAGGTGTTGCCTATCCTCCACCCAACCTTGTCCTGCAAGGGAGGAGGTGAGGCAGTGAGCCAGGCATTCTGGGAAGTATAGTCATTTGATTAAAGTAGCATGCTGGCTGCCAAAAACCTGGAATGGATCCGGAAGGGGAGCAACTTGGAAAATAAGGTTTTAGCGCTCCCAATTCATCACAACACTGTAGCATAAGGTTCGGAGGAAATGTCCAGTAGGGAATAAACCCCAAAACATGCCCCCAAGTGGCAGGAACGGGAGCAAAGGGAGCGAGCCGTGACAGTATACCCCCTCCCACGGCCGACTCCAGGCGATCGTCACCCGCACAAAACATCTTCCTTCCATGACAGGAGCGCTTTGTCTTCAGGGGTGGCACAGACGGAAACGATGACCCGCGGGAAAAAGCAGAAGGACTGGAATGAATAGAATCAGGCCGCAGTCTAGAAGAGCCATAAGCAGGTTTTCGGTGAGGAAGATACTCATGGGTCGAAGAAAGGCATGAAGGACTTGCAGGACCCGAAGCAGAGTTGGAAGGTCCAGGAAGCTCAGACACTGGGAGCGAACACTCATACATCATTGAGGAGGGAGGCAGGCCGGTGCAACATGCTTTAGACAATGGTAGATGCTCTGGTAGCCTCCCTGCCGAGAGCGGACACCCAGGAGGTGAGAAAATAGCAGGTTTCAGGAAATGTTCATGTTCAGAAAAAGAAGGTGGCGGCCGAGGTAGAGGTTCGGATCTTCTCCCGTCATCCATCTGGGTAAAGGCCTGTGGTTGAGGGTGACCAAGGTTCGACTGCATCTGTTCCACGCCTTGGGGGCCTGGAAGTCCAATGGGTTTTACGAGGCTGGCACTCCTGGTGTCAGTCATGTAGCCACCTTGTTGCACGTGGGATACAACCGCAGGGACGTTTGGCCTACCGATGGGAGTGCTAGACGCAGTACTTGGTACATCAGGCACACTCGCAGCAGGAGCAATAACAGGCACATCTTGAACTGCAGCAGTCATGCCCTTCCTTTGGCTACTTGCACCCGACTGGTGCTGCAGCTGGAGGGCCGTGCCCGTCCCCTTCCTCAGGCTCATGTGGGATCCAGCAAAAAGAAAGCTGTCAAGCGGCTGATCCAAACCGGCCCCCAAATGTGAACCGTCCAGCCAGCTATCCTGGTCGGCTACTTGTTCGGTGACTGGGCCATGGTGGATGGTATCCATCTCCCTCTCGTAATACTCCAGGCTAGTCCAATGGCCTCGCATGTAAGGCCCTCCCGAGTCATGATCCAGCTTGATGTTTCTGAAAAGAGAGCTGGCAGAAGTCTCAGACTCAGATGTTGCATATTCGGGAGGCGCTGATGCTACAGTCAAGCAGTTGGGAGAATCAACTTGTGTAAAAGGCAGGCATTCTGGTGATCCCGCTGAAGCATAAGAAGGGCAGGCTGGACGTTCATCCGTAAGAAATGGTTGGGATTCAGGAGGTAACTCTGAAGTAGACGAATCTGCAACATGATCAGACAGAGTAGACAGGTGCACCTCCAATATTGGCAGCGAGGCTGAGCAGGATACAGGTCTCTCATGAACTGAAGCCAAACTAGCAGTAGGCTCTGGGACTGAAGACATGCACTCAGGATGTGCTACCGGAGGCTCCATGGCTGAAGGATAACCCGCTGCATGAGTCACTGTAGCCGAAAACAGGCATGCCAGAGGAAATTCTGAGGCTGAGGGCATGCAAGCTGGAGCCGTCTCGTTAACTGAAGACAAACTTGTCAAGGTCTTTGGCTCTGACCACGTACATGGTGAAGGCTCTTGAGTGACTGGCAGACATAGCAATTGTTCATTGATTGAAGACACGTGTGTCAACGATGACTGTAGAGCCGTGGACTGGATAATCGAAGAGTCAATGGTTGTAGGAGGACAAACTGAAGTCCCAGAAGTCGACAGACACATTTGTGGCTCAGGAATGGAAAGCACCTTTAGGGCGGTTGACTCCTTGGCACCAGTAACCAAAGACTGAGCTGTACCCATGCCGTCCCTCTCCTTAGTGGATGACACAGAGTCTCTTCCTTTGTAGAAGTCAGAATCAAACAGAGGAATCACCATAGTAAAGTCTCTGTTAATCAGAATTTCGTCAAGTGTCCATTCCTCTGTCTTAGCTTCTGAAAGTGGCATATTAACAATCAACAGTTCAGGAATCTCCTGCTGGGTCTTTGGTTCAGTATACTGTGGAATGAGTCCATCAAAACCAGAATTCTGTGCTGTCTTTGACTGTTCGTTGTGACAAAAATTGGCAGAAGGAAGAGCGAACACAGAGGTAGCATCGTTTTCCACATCAACTTGAATGTCTACTTCAGTCTCAGCAGCTAGATCAAGGGCAGAACCTAAGCCTACAGTAGTGACTGATTCTGTGTATGCAACCATTGTGGATTGTGTTTGGAAATCAGAAGCATGTATGTGTTCAAGCTCAGAATTATGACAAACTGCTACACAGGAAATCTTAGGTAAAGGAGTGGCTTGTAAATCTTCAGCTAACAGCAATTCCTGACAAACGGTAGAACAATTGTCAGAACCTGTGCCCTGAATAAGGGCTGTGCTAGAAAAAAGACTTTCACTCCCAATAGATTTTACATATTGACAAGTATCATGACCTACAGAAATCTCCGCACTCAGGGACTGAACAGTATTCACTTCATCAACGGATAAAGTTTGAGGTGTATTCAGAAAAGACTGTAAGGTTTTATTCTCCTCTAGTAAAGTAATGTATTCTTGTTTTAACTCCTCAAGTTCAGCTTTTAGCATGCCCCGCCTTAACTGTACATCCCTATCAGTAGGCACAGGGGAAGGCATGGTGGCATCAGGGCTGGATCCAGCCCTAGCCATCCGGATGTGCACTGAGTGTACATTGTCATTTACTGCTTGCAGGCTTTGTGATCTATACTCTCTCTTACCGACTTGGTCTGTGTTTCCCTTAAGCAGACTATTGACATCAGACCTCTTGGCATTAGGGACTACAGTAAGTAATTGTGCAGAGGAGTAAGCTGTAGACTGAGGGCTGAAAACAGAAGATAAGCAAGGAACCCCTCCATGCTTTATGTTTGAATCATGAAACTGTTCAATCTGAGGTAAAGCACAACCGGAATCATGGGGTTCAACAACAGAGGTACTTGTGTGTAATAAATCTAGCAGTGTGTTGTTTTCCGCTGCTAAGGATAGTGCGGACATAGAATCTGGATCAAAATTAAAGACAGAACTAGGATCAGGCAATGTACGATGGGCCATGCTGTGGGAAAAATACTTTGCACGTAAATACCCATTCGTGACAAGGAGTTCATTTAAGTCAGGATCAGTGATTTGATTGTCACAGGTAAACGTAAGGGAAGCTTTCTGTACAAACTTTTTAGTGGCCTTGCTGCCTTTCTTTCTTAAACTGGCCATATTCAAACGGGAATAACGGCTGGTCATTCTGTTAAGAAAGGAAGAAGGCAATGAATATGGCAAGGGAAATGTGCACGGAATCGCACAGTGAACAACTTTGAATCTAACAACGTGCATACATTACCCAAGACTCGTGCATACTAAAACCCAGGAGTGCAAATAGAGTGAAACAATAATACCAATATATGAAAAGGGATGTGGGGTAAGCACTTAGAACCTCCTTATGACTGAAAGGAAAGTCGGCAAACTCCTTACCCACTATGCTATTACAGATACTGACAGCGCTAAGCCCACATAGAGGGCAAGCAAGGACAGGATCTGTGAGCTGACACTCTGGATGATACTGAATAAGGAACTTAGAAACAGTACTCACGAGGACCGGAAAGACCACTTGAATGTCAGTAAATTCATGAACCCAGTAGATCAAACAGGGACCCAGAAGGCTATAACAGCAATGGGTGGAGGATAACTAAATTCATAAGACCCAAGTCAAGGGGCAAGTAGGAATTGTGATTGTAGAATAGTGAGGAAAACAAAAGGCATTCACACAGGGACTAGTTACAACAGCACCCCACACCTAATAATCAATGGGAAATAAATGCAGAAGTGCAATGGAAAACATGGAATGGATCCCAATAGAAGGTAAGGATCAGGAGCAGAGAAAATGATATCACAAAAGGAAACCTTTCCTACCCATCCAAGGAGAAAAGGCAGGAAGCTAAATCTAAAAAGGGAAAGACTAATGCATCAAGTGTTTCAGTAGCAAAGGACAGCATCAAAGAAACAGAGAACACAGGCAAATTGGGCTGCATCAAAGGGTAAAGCACAGACAAAGGCTGCCTGCAGACAGAGGAAGACAGAAAGGGAAATCCAGAAAGCAGAAATCAATTAAGCACATAAATCCGAAATCCAGGGCAGAGGAACAAGAAACAGGAACTAGGCACAAAAGCTAGGAAGAAGGAACAAGGGACCAGTCACAACAGGAACACTGCAACAATGACCAGCGCTGGACTGAAGTAAACTGAGGCTTTTAAAGCTCCTTAACGAGCACACCCCTCAGGTGTGCCGCCTGCTGTACCTGCAGCCACAGGTGTTGCCTATCCTCCACCCAACCTTGTCCTGCAAGGGAGGAGGTGAGGCAGTGAGCCAGGCATTCTGGTAAGTATAGTCATTTGATTAAAGTAGCATGCTGGCTGCCAAAAACCTGGAATGGATCCGGAAGGGGAGTAACTTGGAAAATAAGGTTTTAGCGCTCCCAATTCATCACAACACTGTAGCATAAGGTTCGGAGGAAATGTCCAGTAGGGAATACACCCCAAAACATGCCCCCAAGTGGCAAGAACGGGAGCAAAGGGAGCGAGCCGTGACAGTGAGGCCTAGGAAGGCTCTCACCTGGGTTTGAGTAGTCGGTGTTGTCCAATTTTGCACAGCTTCAATCTTACTGAGCAAAGGCCTTATTTCTCCACCGCCTACCTCATGCCCAAGATAGACTACCTTACTCTGTCCAATTTGGCATTTACTCGCCTTTATGGTCAGATTGGCTCGTCCAAGAGCCTGCAAAACATCTCTCAGGTGGGTTACATGTTCTTCCCAGGAATTGCTGAACACTGCGATGTCATCCAAGTATGCCATGCAGAAGTCCTCCATCCCATTCAGAACCTGGTTTACCATCCGTTGAAACGTAGCAGGTGCATTCTTCAATCCGAAAGGCATTACCTTAAACTGGTATAAGCCAACGGGGGTAAAAAATGCAGTTTTCTCCTTGGCATGGTCTGTCAGGGCTATTTGCCAAAAGCCTGACGTCAAGTCAAATGTGCTGAGGAACTTGGCGGCGCCGAGTTTATCCACCAACTCATCTGTTCTTGGCAAAGGGTGGGCATCAGTCGTGGTGACTGCATTAAGAGCTCTATAATACACTCAGAATCTAAGTTCTTTAGATCCGGCCTTTGGTACTAACACAACTGGGCTAGACCATGGACTAGTAGAGGGCTCTAGTACCCCGAGATCAAGCATCTTGCTGACCTCACCTTTGATGTGGGTTCGTACGTTTTCTGACATGCGGTATCCTCTGCTCTTGACAGGCAGACAGTCACCAGTGAGTATATCGTGCTGGCCCCAAGGGGTCAAGCCTGGTGAAAGCGAGAACAGAGAGGCAAACTGATTCAACATAGATTTGCACTCTTCTTGTTGCTCGGGTGTCAGATTGGAGGAGAGATTCACTCCTTCAATTTTTTCGTCCAAAGGTAAGCCTCTGAGGAGATCCGGAAGAGCTTCACTCTCTTCTTCTTCCTCGGATGATGCTAGAAGCAACGCTCCTACATCAGGTCGTGAGACATACGCTTTAAGTCGGTTGGTGTGAAAGACCGTCGGAGCCTCCTTGGGATTGCCCAAGTCCACCAGATAGTTAACCTCTCCGAGTTTACCCACTACTCGGTAGGGTCCCATCCACTTATCTTGCAAGGCCCTCTGCCTTGTTGGGATCATAACGAGAACGAGCTGGTCTTGAGCGAACTCAACCATGTTAGCCTTTTGATCGTGCCAGTGCTTGACCAATGCTTGTCCAGCTTTCAAGTTATCGCTTGCTTCGGTCATCATGTGCGACATTCTCCTCCGGAGACCTATCACGTAGTCATTCACTCTGACTGGCTTGGGGGAAGGAGCACTCTCCAACCCCTCCTTAATCAGGGCCAATGGACCTCTGACGGGATGACCATAGTGTAGTTCGAAGGGAGAGTAACCTACTCCCTCCTGAGGGACTTCTCTATAAGCAAAGAGAAGGCATGGCAGTAGAAGGTCCCACTTACGCTTAAGGGGTTCCTCTAAAGCACCTATCATGCTCTTCATGGTTCGGTTGAACCGTTCTACCAACCCATAGGTTTGTGGGTGGTAAGCCGTTGAGAACTTGTAAGTTACTCTGCAGGTTTTCCACATGGCTTTCATGTAGTGGGACATAAAGTTTGACCCCCTGTCAGAGATTACTTCCTTAGGAAACCCGACCCTGGTAAAAATACCAAGGAGGGCCTTAGCCACAGCCGGAGCCGTAACAGTCCTCATAGGAATTGCCTCAGGATACCTAGTAGCATGGTCTACTACATCAAGTATAAACCTGTTGCCTGAGGAGGTTGGAGGATCAAGGGGACCAACGATGTCAATCCCTACTCTCTCAAATGCGACTCCCCCGACTGGGAGAGGCACTAAAGGTGCCACATTCTTGGAGCCAACCTTACCAGAGGTCTGGCAGGTGTGGCAGCTCTTGCAGTGTTTTTCTACTTCGGCCCCCATCTTTGGCCAATAGAAGTAGAGAGAGAGCCTTTCCTTAGTCTTCTTGAAACTCAAGTGACCAGCCAAAGGAATCTCGTGGGCTAACTGCAAGAACTGTGGTCTGTTCTCTTGGGGTACTACAAGTCGTTTGTAGTCTCCAGGTGCAGACTCGGTCGGTTCACTGTAGAAGAGGCCATCTTCCCAGTGCAACCTGTATTTCCCAGGCTCTTGCCCTTCAGCCTGAGCTTCTGCCTGGTGGCGAAGACCTTCCAGAATTGGACATTCTCTCTGTCCCTTACTGAAGTCTGCCCTGTTGGGTCCACCTTCTGCCAGTAAAGACTGCAGCTCAGGATGGTCAACAGGATCCAGATCTCCAATGAGTTCCTGGCCTCCCATTAGCACTTCCTCAGAGTCTAATTCTACCACACAGGGTTGTACCTCCCTCTCAGCCTCGGCTGGAGGTGGAGTTACGGGTGTAACTTTGGACAAACGCGGGGAAGTCCGTGTTGGCTGCACTGGAATGCTGGCTGCTGGTTTCAGGATAGAAGTCTTAGGTTTCCCTTTCGCTTCTGATTTCTTGGAGACAGCGGCCGACAATTCCAGTGGAGCAGGAGTGATTTCTTTCTTCATCATCTCCTGGAGAGTACCGCGCATGGTCCTCTCTCTTGCGGGTCTGGTTAGCTCATGTAACCGTTTACGAGGAGGTCTGGGAGTATGCGATACAACTCCGAGAGTTTTCAAATCGTTACCCAACAGTACGCGTCCTGGTACCTCACTCTGTATGCTGACAGGTATCTTCACAGTCATGTCGTTACACTGGATGAGAACTGGTAATTGGGGAAGCATCTGCACAGGCCCTCCAGCTAACTTGGTGAGGCGTTTGGGTGCCTTAGCAACATCCTCAGCCTGAAAAAACGATTTATCCACCACAGTTATGCTGGCCCCAGTGTCCCTAATGGCAGGAGTCTCCTGACCATTCACCTGGACACTGTCCTTATAATACTCTTTAGTATTATCGGGGATAGAATTATAGACATCTAAATTCTGTTGTTCCCACAACCCCAGAGATACTAAAGAAACGCTGGCTGAGACTCCAATGGGTTTGTCAGCTAGCAGTAGAAAGTTTCCACTTGCCATTTGGACTTCCTCCTCTGGAGCGAAGGCTAAGGAGACAAGCTGGACCCCTGAAGGTTTACCCTTAAATCTGGGATCTCCTTTCACGTGGTCAGTCGAGCCACAAATAAAGCATTTACCTAATGCTTTCTGGAATGGTGGCTTGTTCTGACCTCCTTCCGGTTTGGCACCAGAAGACACACTATTCTGCTGTGGTTTTCCCGGTGGCTTACCCTTCTGGTTTTGTTTGGGGCCCTCTTTGGAAGGTGAGTTATTCGAATTCTCTTTTGAGTCTTTTTTAGGCTGTTTTCCCTCATCCTTTTTCTGAGTTGCCCCAGAATCCTTATGAGTAGCCCTGTTGGCAACCCACAAGTCAGCAGCCTTAGCTAGCGCCCTGGAATCCAATTCCTTCGAATCAGCCAAGTGCTGTCTGAGCTCCGGAGAACAGGCATCATAAATAGACTCCAACATAAAAAGATTTCTCATACCCTCATAAGTGTTCACTTTGTAACCCTTAATCCATCCCTCTAAGTTTTTCAACCCTTCACTCACCCAGGTAGCCCAAGGGGTACCATCATGCTTTTTGAGGGTTCTAAACCTCTTAAGATACTGGGAAGGGGTCTTCCCGAATCTAGCCATCAAAGCTAGTTTCACACTTTCGTAATCCGTCTTATCCGCCTCCCCCAACTCCATTACCACATCAGTCGCAACAGGAGGGAGCCTAGAGAACAACCAGGGAAGCAAAGCATTCCCGGTGATGTCCTGGAGCCCATGATTGTATTCAAACAGTTTCAGCCAATCCAACACATCCAATCTCGGTTCATACATACCCACTAATTCCTTCGGCATCCGGGGTCTTTTGGGACTGGAGCTCCTAGAGGAACCAGAGGAGAGAGAAGCATTTTCCATAGACAACTTTTTCATCTCTAATTCGTGATTAAGTTCTATTTCTCTGAGTCTTAACTCAGCTTGCTTCTGCTCAGCCTGGGCATTCATCCGTCTGAACTCGAGTTCTTGGTTTCGTTCAGATTGAGCCAAGAACCGTTTGTATTCTAGTTCGAGCTTCATTTTTTCAAGTTCAAAATAAGCAGGGTTACTTGTGGGACCTGGTATGGGCCCCATAGGCACAGCTGGTAAGGCAGGTAGAGGAGCGGGGGAGACCGTTCCGTTAGCCTCTCCGTCCTCGTCAGCCTCTTCATCGCTATCATCAGAATTACGATTCAGATCAACACCATTACTGTCGTCTACATTCGCTGGGGAGATTGGTTCCTCTGAACCCGTACCCAGACTTTGGTTCGCCAGCAATCTCTCAATTAATTCTAACTTCTTGCCTCTTACAGAAAGATTCGCTTGCCTACAGAGAGCTTGCAGACTCTCAGTATTTTCACCTGACAAAGACTCTTGACTGTAAGTTTCCATCGTAGACATGTTTTTGAAAGTTGCTTTTTGTGCAAAGTTTTGTGGTTAGTTATCCTACAGTGTCGTAAAGCACTCTAAACTGTATACTCGATACAAATCCCACCGCTACCACCAGTGTTAGGCGGAAACCTGTGCAGTTCCCTCTGGGACCACTGAAAAAGATTTAGGACTACAGGCGTTGGCGGTGAACCTACTTGGTAGCAGTCTGCACCACACAGATTCACATGGTAGCTGTGGCTGAGCAGTCAGACTTCTCTCAAGAAAAGTTGAGCAGTATGTGGAGTATACAAAATAGGGCAATTCTTCACAGCAAGACAAGCAAACACGCAACGAGGCTTAGTGTAAAGATATTAAGGTATTTATTTATAACACAACATCTATGGAAAACACTAAAGCAAATCACGGCAAACAATCCCAAACACAATTACTCTACGAAGTAGAAAACGATCAATCCCCCTAGCAAAATATCGACAACTCTAGGTTCTACTGGTACCACTTATTTTCAGACAGAGGTGTACACCTCAACCGAGATGACACTCGAATATTAGTTAGGAAGGGAGAGAAAAAGATAGGCAGGTTATGAAATCAACACAGTTCAATCCTATGCGGATAAAATGCAAGGCAGGAAGGCAAGTATTACAATAGATCATAAAATTCCGAGGCCAGGCCCACTCGGAGAGGGGCGAGGTGCGATGTCCCAAAAAGTCTCTAGTGGAGATGCATTCAAGTCTGTGTAGCAAATTGTTATCGGCAGGTTGAAACAGTTCAGAACAAAGAATGAGAAAAGCTTGGAGGCGACCCAACGGAAAGGAGAGGATTAAGATACCTCACTCGAACCGATCGAGAGGGAAGCCAGGCGGACACGGTACTTTGTTGTGGAGGGCAGCTCCGGCGGGGGCAGTTGTTCCTGGTGGTGGATGCACGTCGGGTCTTTGCCAAGAGCAGAGATGATCTCGTCGTCGAAGGAAAGTGAAGTCCGGTGCACCACCAGGGAAGAGACCAGCCGCGGAGTGCTCCGTCACAAGGCACCACCTTTTGGTCGCGGTTCAGGGGTAGTGGCTATCCGGTTGCCGAGGTGCTCTGCACGGGCAATTCGACAACTGCGTCCTGAGGCGAATAAAAAGCAAAGGGGACTGGTTGTTCCCACCAGTCAGGGGAAGAGACTCTCCGGCAGGAGATCTCCTCTGTCGTCGGGAAGTGGTGAGTTGGTTCCGCAGGGCTCCACCGGAGGTGTCGTCGTGCAGGTCGGCTCAGCGTTACCCTCGTCGGATTCTTAGGTCCTGTGGCGACTTCTGAAGATCCAGTCCCAAAAGCCCTGCTTTTATGCAGAAAACCCCCATTCATTCAGCCTAGCTGTCAATCAACACATGCTAAGTGGTGAGCGGGAACGCTCACCACTTGGGCCAATCACTCCAGAGTGCGACCTGAGTTGGCAAGGCAACTCGGTCCAGGGTGCCTAAACCCCCTCCGACACCCCTGAGGTAACCCAGACAGAATGGCACCACCTTGGAGGGTCTCTGTACAGAGGCCCGCCAAAAGTGGAACAAAGGGCTCAACCTTTGGTTTAGGAGTCACAGAGACGAACACAGACGCCATTTTACAAACAGAGTTCTGGCAGAAAATACCATCCGATAAACTTATTTACGATAAGTAGATCGGTGGTACGAGATTAACGAGAAAAAGTAGTAATCTCCAACAATGGGACGAATCCCATAGGGTTATGCTCGGGGTCGAACATAACAAGTAGTTTCCCCTGCCACCAGCCAAAACTCGACGAGGGGGGACGGGACAGTGACCCCTCGAGTAACAGGTCTAGAAGTAATCGAATTACCCCTACTAGTACGTCCAGAATAAGATGGTTTGTACTAGTCCTGTTAGTAAATTTAGGTCTAGTAAAGCCAATGGTGACTTTACATGCCCGGGGAGACAGTAGTCAGTCCCCGGGTATGGAGTCTATGGTGGGGGTCCGCTAGGACGCCCCAGTGTTACGGCACGTAGGGTGCGGTGTAACACACATAGAAAAACATATGAGACCCTATGGAGTAAAAGACCCCATAGCCCATCGAACACATTGACATTTCAAAGGAATTACACACACATACATGTCCAAGAGTGGGAGAAAAGAGTCTCACTCTTGGCAGGATGGAAAAAACAAACCCCAGAAATCCAGCAAAGCTGCTGGGGGACTCACTAGGTTAGGAAATTCAGCCTAAACAGAGAATTCTCCCTAACACAGGGGTGCGCAGGAAGTTCCACACGCGATTTCAACAGGGTACGTGTATTTCAGGGGTGCGCAGGAAGTTCCATACGCGATTCCATCAGGGTACGTGTATTTCAGGGGTGCGCGGGAAGTTCCACACGCGATTGGCCCCGTGCGAGCAGGGTACGTGTATTCCAGGGGTGCGCGGGAAGTTCCACACGCGATTTCAGCAGGGTACGTGTATTGCAGGGGTGCGCAGGAAGTTCCACAAGCGATTTCAGCAGGGTACGTGTATTTCAGGGGGGCGCGGGAAGTTCCACACGCGATTTCAGCAGGGTACGTGTATTTCAGGGGTGCGCAGGAAGTTCCACACGCAATTGGCCCCGTGCGAGCAGGGTACGTGTATTTCAGGGGTGCGCGGGAAGTTCCACACGCGATTTCAGCAGGGTACGTGTATTTCAGGGGTTCTGGGGAGTACTACACATGAATTGGCCGTGTGGGTCCTCCCAGGTGTTGGCTCTACAACCTCCACGGCCCCTGCAGGCAGCTCACACCACGGGGGACTACCCTGCACCCCTGCTCATGTCCTGCAGGCAGCCCATCCACCATGGGCATGCCCCCCAGCCAACCCACATGTCACCTTGCACTACTGATCAACAATGCATTTCTCCCACCACCCCCACCCCCCCCAGCAGTGCAGGGGCACCCTCCACCAGGCCCCCACTCATGTCTACCACCACCCCCACCCCCCAGCCACCAGGGGCAGATTCCACCAGGCCCCCACTCATGTCTCCCACCACCCCCACCCCCCAGCAGTGCAGGGGCAGCCTCCACCAGGCCCCCACTCATGTCTCCCACCACCCCCACCCCCCAGCCACCAGGGGCAGCCTCCACCAGGCCCCCACTCATGTCTCCCACCACCCCCACCGCCCAGCAGTGCAGGGGCAGACTCCACCAGGCCCCCACTCATGTCCCCCTGCACCCCCACCGCCCAGCAGTGCAGGGGCAGCCTCCACCAGGCCCCAACCCATGTCTACCACCACCCCCACCCCCCAGCCACCAGGGGCAGCCTCCACCAGGCCCCCACTCATGTCCCCCTGCACCCCCACCCCCCAGCAGTGCAGGGGCAGCCTCCACCAGGCCCCCACCCATGTCTACCACCACCCCCACCCCCCAGCCACCAGGGGCAGCCTCCACCAGGCCCCCACCCATGTCTACCACCACCCCCAGCCACCAGGGGCAGCCTCCACCAGGCCCCCACTCATGTCTCCCACCACCCCCACCCCCCAGCAGTGCAGGGGCAGCCTCCACCAGGCCCCCACTCATGTCTCCCACCACCCCCACCCCCCAGCAGTGCAGGGGCAGCCTCCACCAGGCCCCCACTCATGTCTCCCACCACCCCCAGCCCCCAGCAGTGCAGGGGCAGCCTCCACCAGGCCCCCACCCATGTCTCCCACCACCCCCTACACCCCAGCAGTCAGGGGCACCCTCCACCAGGCCCCCACTCATGTCTACCACCACCCCCACCCCCCAGCCACCAGGGGCAGATTCCACCAGGCCCCCACTCATGTCTACCACCACCCCCACCCCAAGCCACCAGGGGCAGATTCCACCAGGCCCCCACTCATGTTCCCCTGCACCCCCACCCCCAGCACTGTGGGGCACCTGCAAGCAGGCCCCCACTCATGTCCAACTTATGTTCCCCTGCACCCCCACTCCCCAGCACAGTGGGGCACCTGCCAGCAGGCCCCCACTCATGTCCAACTCATGTTCCCCTGCACCCCCACCCCCCAGCACCGTGGGGCACCTGCCTGCCAGCAGGCCCCCACTCATGTCCAACTCATGTTCCCCTGCACCCTCACCCCCATCACTGTGGGTCACCTGCCAGCAGGCCCCCACCCATGTCCAACTCATGTTCCCCTGCACCCCCACCCCCCAGCACCATGGGGCACCTGCCAGCAGGCCCCCACTCATATCCAACTCATGTTCCCCTGCACCCTCACCCCCATCACTGTGGGGCACCTGCCAGCAGGCCCCCACCCATGTCCAACTCATGTTCCCCAGCCAACATGTCATCACAATCTAGATCCCTGGTCCCTATGGTCAGCCTCCAAATGCAAAACACCCACCCGAGTATTGCATCCACCCACTCAGAAATGGCAATAACATGATAGAACCCCAATTGCAAGTTTGGAAACGAACACATGTCCCTCACATACACCCAATGGGTGTCAGTGAATCTCCAAACCCATATCATGATATGCATGAAATCAATGAGATGATACTACACATTGAAGTTTGATCTAAAAATATGTATTAAAGAAAACATGAATTGAATCAGAAATAAACTAAGAGAAATGGGAATGTAAAAAAAGTAAAAAGAAGCAGGTCCATGAAAAAATGCAAAACCAAAAATCAGAATCCAAAGGAATGGTGTCCAAAGTCACAGTCCAGAAAAGAAAATCCAATGGGAAATTATCATTGAAAGCCATTGCTCCATGGGTAAATAGTAAAAAGAAAAGAAAATCCAACAGTGAACTATGTACAGGTGAGCAAGCCAGGGTCCATGATCCCAACAAAAGAAATGAAACCTATCTAACAACACTACCTAATAAAAAATAACTATATACAAAAATGTGGCCCATTGTCCAAAAGGTCCAAAGAAAATGCAAAAACAAAGGAAACCTAACACTAACTACATAACTATTTACATGGGCAGCGGGCTAGTCCAACGGCTCACTGGATGTTGTCATGGGCCAGGGCATCATCGAACTCCTGTTCAATGGCATGGAGGCGGGCATGTTCCCTGGCCCCGAGGTCTCGCAGGGATAAAGCAGTGTCCAGCTCCAATTCCCTGCGAAGACCCTCGAGGCACTCAGCCCGCCTCAGCGCCTTCTCCGCCCTGACCATTGTGAGCCGTTCCTCCTCTGCCCGCTGCCGCTCCGCACCTATCTGCTGGCCCAACCGCTCCCACACGGAAGCCACTCCCATTCCAGGGTTCTCCTGCCCTCCGGCCGATGCCTGCACCCCTGATGTTGATGGCCCGAGCCATGATGCCTCCCACATTGAGCCTGCCGCTGCCTCCGACGCAACTGCCTGTGCCAGCACGACGGCATCCAGGCTGATGGTATCCACTGACGCCGTCGTGCACGTGCCCTGCCTGATGATGCCGTCACATCCTCCATCTGCTGGGGTCCAGTTGCTGGTGTGTCCACCCCTGCTGGACCTCCGACTCCCGACTGTGGCAGGGATGGGATCCCCACCGAGCCGGCTGCATTGGTCGGGGCAGGTCCACAGGGGGCGCTGGTGGCATCTGGGCCGGAAGACGGCATGGAGAACGACTGGTGCATAGTCTCCACAGAGAAGGAGAGGGTCGCCAGATTAGCCGACACATGTAGGAAACCCCCGACCATGGCCGTTCCCAACTGGGCCACGTCGGCACGGTGCTCTCCGTGATGACGTGCATGCTCCTCCCAGGAAGCACGCACCTCATCACGAATTGCACCTGTGCGCAACGTGACACCAATCAGGACCTTCTCCATACGGCCAGGGGTCCCCTCGTACGCAGGTGGAGGGGAGTCAGATGACATGGACATCCCCCCTACCTGCGGACGGGCCTGGGATGGGGCATCCCTGCCGGTGCATGGTGGTGCAGTCACAGTGTCAGGGCCAGTGACATGCACAGGCCCCTCCACGGCGACCTGTGCTGCCTCCTGCCCCTACCCCTGGACTGCAACACTTGCACCAGCAGGGATGCCCCCACTAGGCCCCATGTGCGCCTCAGTAGCGGCCTCCTCCTCCTCTGTGGAAACCACCAACCTGGATGGCTCCACCCCGTCTTCCGCCGTTGCAAGCCCCTATGGGGGCTCACCCACCCCTTCCGCTGCAGCCATGGGGGCATCCCCGCCGCTTTGCTCCACAGAGCCGTCTCCGCCCTCTTCTTCACGTGGCGCTGTGTAGAGGGAGACATAGAACACAAGCATCAGGGTACTGTACAATGGTCCCCTAGACAGGAAGCAATAGCAGATGAGTGGCACTGTCAAAGATCACTTCCATCATGGCCCTCCACAACACATGGCTCAGTGCAGGTAAAACACATGCGGTAGCAGGCATGGCGCATGCTATGGACATTAGCATACATGTCCAAGGGATTCTTGAAACATACACTGTTGTTTTGGAACTCACATGCATCATGTGCCATGCCTATCACATGCACACACTTCACCCTAGTTTCATCCATCTGGCCTCGTACACCACAGACACAGTGGATACAAGGATGACTAGGCTGCATCAGTGAACCTGAACATTGCGACAGACATGTGTCATGCATCCCTGGCATTCACAAGTCACAGTAATCAAAAAAGAAGGCACAGTCCCACATTTTTTGTTTACGGGGGAGAAATTCTCAAACGGGACCCAATTATAGGGAAAACAAAAGTGCCAAAGGGATCGCTTCGTTCACAAACGTGACTTTTTCTAGTCCTACATGTTTTGATGGTAGTGATGTTTGTTTGGTTTAAGTATATGTGACTATAACATTTTGTTCTCTTTGTATCTCTAGAGCTAGAGTAGTGAGGGGTAATTAATTCTCTGTGCCTCTTGGCACTTTTGTTTTCCCCATTCACAAGTCACAGACACGCAGGTCAGACACACAGACATGGACAGCATACATGTACATGGCATCAGCACCCATCCCTCACCCATGTCCAGGAACAGAGACTGGCATGCTTTCATGTGGCCATTCCGCATAGGGCAACCCATGTTGCATTTGAACACATGCACCAACCATGTGGTTCACACATTACTGGTCTCACATGCATGACGTCCCTGCACACACACATGCATACATGGCCTATGTCACACATACAGGCAAGAATCAGACAACCAGCAGACTGCGACATGCCCTGTCTCACACAGCAATGCTTGGCCACTTACCGCTCAACTCCAGACGGGTCTGCCTCTCAAGGATCTGGGCGTGGAGCGCTGGGCCTACGCGTTCCAGGACCCTCATCTGGATGGTACTCATGCGGCCCCGGCCCCCTCCACGAGGCGCCGGGCCTTCAAGAGGGTCCTGGACCTGCAGTCATCCCAGCGCTTCTTGACATGTTGGTAGTCGCGGACTGCCACCCCCTCCGCGTTAATGGCAGTCACGATGTCCGTCCAGATCCGAGTCCGTCCTTCCTTGTTGGCGCGCTTACTTCCGAAGAGGGCATCATACTGCCCCAGGACTTGCTCCACCAGGACACCAACTTCGGTGGCAGTGAAGCTGGTGCCCCTCTGCCTCTCTGGCCGGGGGTTGCCAGTGGTGCCAGATGTTGCAGTGCCCGACATGGCAACCCCAGAGGCAGGAGTGGGTGGGCAACTGGGTCCTGGGGCTGGGCTGTGGAGCGATGGTATCCCAGTCGGGAGTCTTCTGTTCCAGCAGGGGTGGACACAGCAAATGGACCCCTGCAGATGGCTGATGTGCAGGCACCAAATGGCAGGGCACGGTGGCAGCAGGCAGGCAGGCAGGCAGCAGCAGATGGCTCGTGGGAGGCTGCTCGGGACTCTGGGGGGCCGTAATTCGGCCTTTTGGGCAGGAGTGTGGTCTTCTGTGTGCTTACGCGTGGCCAGCTTGATACGGAGTGATTTGGCACGTGAAAATCCTGCACGTCTGCGTGTAAATCGAGGAAAGGCCCTTAGCGCGTATGCACGTCAGCACGCATATGCGATTTCATTGGACCAAAGGCCCTTAGCGCATGAGCGCGTCTGTGACGTGAGGCGCGCGGGTGTTTCCCTCATTACACGTGATGACAGAGCACACGTGGATTTCCACCAATCGCGTGTGGAACTTCCTGCGCACCCCAGAAATACACGTACCCAGGCCAATCGCGTGTACGCTCACTTCCGTCCGATTACACGCGATGACACTCGGACGTGCAGTTTTACCACGTGTGCTCGCATATGCGATTTCATTGGCCCAAAGGCCACCATGCGCAGCTGTGACGTCATGCGCATGGCCGTAGAGAATGGCGCGTGTAAAAATGAAGAGATACACGTCCGAGTGTCAAAGCGCGTAATTGGTGGAAATGGCCTCATTGCGTATGCGCGTCTGTGACGTGTGTATAAAAGGTACGTGTAGAACGCCATTTCCTTGTACGTGCTTTTCGTGGAGAGCGAGTGGGTGAAATCTGTACTTCTTGTCGGTTCACACGCGATTTACTTCACGGCGTTTCCAGTTCGTACTCCCTGTTACCTCTGACAGCTTTTTCTCTTTTCCTCTTTTTCCTGGGCCTGTTTCCTCAAACAGCATTCCCTACTACTGTTGTCCTGTCTCCTCAGACAGCGTACAATTCTTCTTTTGGCGGGGGTGTTGCCAACGCGCACACGCGCATATTTTTCACGCTTTTGTTCCTGGCGGACGGTGAGTCGCGCACGTATTTAACATCTGTGCTTGCCCCGTGTGTTGCGTACACCTTCAGAGGTCATTCTAGGCTGCGTGTGACACGCATACGTTCATTCTTGTGTTCCTGGGTGCCACAGCGTAGTGCAGGTTTATTTTTCCACGCACGTGGTCTAGGAGGGGTTGCGTGCACCTTACTTCGCTTTTTTGGGGTGCCTGTGCGTTGCGTGACCCGTCATCTTTCCCCAGGGGTGACATACAGCCTTGCTAGAGCACTAGGGTACGATTACCATCTGGTACCCAACCCCTTTGACCCCCAATTGGCCAGGACAATAGTTCACATCGACTCCCATACGCACAATAACATCAGTGCCATGGCTGGGAGGCGAACAAGCCGTAAGGGTGGCAAAGGTGGCCGAGCCCCAAGTGGTGGCCGTGGTGGATCCGGTAGGGGACGTGGCCGTGACTTGCAGGGTGCCCCTAGCCCCCCATGTGTGGAGGAGCAGTCAGGGACACCCATGCGCCCCCCCCCTGGTTGAGGTTACCGTGGCTGACACCATCCATGCTCAGCCCTTGTTGGACCAGCCCACTGTGGAACCAGACCTGGCACAGGGTGACTCCATGGCCGACTTCCAGGTCAGCAGGTCTAGGCCACGTGCGCCGGTGAACGTTGGTGTCATCAGGCCACGTGGATCAGGGGCAGCTAGGTCATCTGCTGCCCTGCGTAGGCAGGCAGGGGAGGCTGCAGGGGCAGCTGCGGCTCCATCCACCCCACCTCTCACACACCCATCCAGGACAGTGTCGGTCCAAGTCCATCATGCTGACATTCCCCCTGACACCATCACACTTGAGATAATGCCTGCACCAACTCCCATGCTGAGTGTGCAATCCCACGCTCCTGCCCCTAGTGTCCAGAACGGTGCAGGACACTCCGGATTCCCACCACCTTCCAAGCGGAAGAGGAAGAGTGCTCGTCCAGTAGAGGCTGATGCCCCAGACACGGCTACACAGTCCGGCCCATCAAGGAAGCCCAGCTTCAATGAGGCCAAACTGAATGCACTTGTAGAGTATGTGTCCGCACATGAACGCGAAATGGTGATTGTTGCAGGATCCAAGACCACACCTGCACAACGTCAGGCACACTGGCAGACCATTGCGGACATCATAAGTGCCCTTGGAATCGTGCAGGAAGCCATCTCCATAGAGTCCCAGGGCCACAGGGAAGCCCTGAGGCTGGAACATCTTCACCTCAGGACGACTCTTGTTGAGCTTGAGGCTTCAACAAACTGAAGGACAGAACAGCAGCTGGAGCGTCTCACCCGTACGCTCTCAGCTGAGATGCAGGCAACTAGGGCGGAGGTCCGGGCATGCAGTGAGTTGTTGCATGGGGACCTCCGCACACTTATCCTTCAGAACGAGACCTACCACACCCGCATGCTTGCAGCCATGGAGGAACAGACTAGGGCTTTGCGTGGGCTGCCTCCCATGGTGCCACCACCTCCGGATGCAGCTGCAGAGGGTGAGGATAGCGACAGCATTGATACTCCCACAATAGGGTAGCCTTGTGGGCCATGAGCCCATGGAGGTGTTTTTTTTTCGCAAGATCCACACAGGTGGGTTTTGGTGTGCACCCTGTCCTCGGACCTCCTGGGTGGCCTCCCCAACCTCCCCGGGCCCATTAATGGCCATTTTTTATTTATTTATTTATTTAATTATTTTTTGGGACAGTGTGTTGCCTTGTGTGGCTCCCGTGGGCATACGCTGCATTGTGGCTGGGCACATGCAGGCTTGTCATGGATTTGGTTCAGATGCTTGGGTTTTTGTCACACACACCCCTCCTGCTTCCCGTTTCCATGGGCTTGCAAAGGATGTGCCCAAGTGACATTGACGTACATGGTGACATTGGACTCCCATGAGCTGTGTGGGCAGTCTGTAGTCAATACTGTGTATACATTCATAGTGCATATTGTTGTTGTATTGTACACTGCGTGGTGTATTGATATGTGCCTCTGCATCCATCTCATCCTCCATATTTGCAGGTCCATTCCTCATGTCTTCACAATGTGGTCCACCTTGGAACTGGAGTCCATGTTGTAAGCAGTGCACCTACACTCTTGCGTGGCGCTAACACTGTATACTTGGAAGTGTTCGGAGGGCTGTCATCATCAGGTGGTGAGGCTAGCTAATTTTTAAGTCTGTAATGTCATGTTTAAGGTAGGTTGGAGGTTGTGTGGGTGATTGGTATTCTTGGTAAGTATTTGCTAATGTGGGTTGTAGGTCCTGCATTACTGTGAGCATTTCATGTGTGGACATGTTTCCATTAGGGACACTGTAGCTGCTGACACTTGGGGCATGTTGTGGGGATTCATTTCTTTCCTCTCACATTGCATGACATGTCATGGTGTATTGTGTGGCCGTGCCGGGGAGGGGGTGGGTGACATGGCACTGTTTTCATGTAGTATTTTGCGAGTGGGTATTCATTTCTGCAGCATGGAAGTGTCTTTTCATGACACTGCATTGGTGGTGTTTGTGTAGGTAGGGATGCACACATTGTGACACTTCCACATGAACAATCTCAGGCTGCTATGGTTCTGACAGTTGACAGTCCCTTTGTTCGTCTTAATTGTCAGGTCGAGTCATCATTGCTTATCAGATGGTATGTGCCAGGCCTGTGTGCACTCCACTGGGGTGTGATTTCTATGAAGTAATTAGCCACCAGCTGCGTACGGGCTGCCTCACCCCGTGCCCTCTCCCCTCCCATGCGCAGCGGGCGTGCATGTGGTTGGGGATGTGGGGGCACCACCATGTCCACGGCCAGGCCCCGGCGTGTTGCAACATTGTGCAGGACACATGCTGCCACTATGATCCTGCACACTACTGGGGGCGCATATAACAGCTGCCCGCCAGAACGGTCAAGGGAGCGAAAGCGTGACTTGAGCACTCCGAATGTGCGCTCCACTATGCCCCGGGTTGCAATATGGGCTGTGTTGTATCTTAACTCTGGAGGCGTGATGGGGTTCCGAATTGGCGTCATCATGTGGGTGCTCAGAGGGTAGGCACTGTCCCCTGGTGAGGAGGTGATGGGTATCATTAGTGGGGTAGTGACATAACTCTGCATCTGACATGCATGCATGTGCAGTGGCATTCATACTCACCAAGCAGCCATGTATCGCCATGCCGCCCAGCTTCTAGGTCCCGGCTTAGGGTAGACATTCGGTAAATGAAGCTGTCGTGGGTGGACCCTGGATAGTTGGCATATACTGAGGTGATGATTCCCTTAGCATTGCATACTACCTGCACGTTGATGGAATGCCAGTGCTTGCGGTTCCTATAGATGTGCTCAGATGCCCTGGGGGGACGTAGTGCCACATGGGTGCAGTCAATGGCACCTAGCACTTTTGGGAATTGTGCCACACCGTAGAAATCGAGGGTGGCAGCCTGCCTTTCTGCAGGTGTCCTGGGCAGGTATATGTGCCTACGGACTGATGGGCGTGCAGTGATGATGTTCAAGACCTGGTGTAGGCAGCGTGACTGCATGGCCTGTGACACCCCACCCACTATGGCACTTGTCCGCTGAAATGATCCTGTGGCCAAGAAGTGCAGTACATTGAGGACCTTCTCCAGGGGGCTGAGTGCTTGGGAGCACAGGGTGGGTGATGTGAGGTCATCCTCCCACTCACTGACCAGGTCCAGTATTATGTGTGGGGGAAACCTGTACCTCCCATACACCTGGTCATCAGGCATCCCAAAAAGGCTGGTTCTGGGAGTGAAAATTCGGGCCCTCACTATCCTCCTCCTCCTTTGGTAACCCACGGCCACTGCTGCTAGGAATGGTATATTCATCCTGGCGTATGAGCTTGTTTGTTGTTTGCACGCACTTTTATGCTGCGCGGGTCGACGTACGCCTGCTTCATGCTGGCGTACGTGTCTCAGGATTGGACCATTTTTTGGCACGTCGTAGGCGAACGTGTGAATCTTCCCGCCCACCCCAGGAATACACGTAGCACGCTCTCACAGGCACAGTCGCGGGTAAATATTCCCACCCACCCCAGGAATACATGTAACCCACTCTCACAGGCCCAATCGCGTGTGGAAGTTCACGCGCACCCCGAAGTACATGTACCCAGGCCAATCGCGTGTGGGACTTCACGCGCACCCTGAAGTACACGTACCCAGGCAAATCGCGTGTGGAAGTTCACGCGCACCCCGAAGTACATGTACCCAGGCTAATCGCGTGTGGAACTTCCCACGCACCCCATAGTACACGAACCCAGGCAACTCGCGTGTGGAAGTTCACGCACACCCCGAAGTACACGTACCCAGGCTAATCCCGTGTGGAACTTCCCGCGCACCCCGAGGTACACATACCCAGGCCAATCGCGTGTGGAACTTCCCGCGCACCCCGAAGTACACATACCCAGGCAAATCGCACGGCTGGGGGGTGGGGGTGGTGGGAGACATGAGTTGGACATGAGTGGGGGGCTGGTGGAGGCTGCCCCTGCACTGCTGGCGGGTGGGGATGGTGGGAGACATGAGTGGGGGCCTGGTGGAGGCTGCCCCTGCACTACTGGGGGGTGGGGGTAATAGGGGACATGAGTGGGGGCCTGGTGGAGGCTGCCTCTGCACTGCTGGGGGGTGGGGGTAATAGGGGACATGAGTGGGGGCCTGGTGGAGGCTGCCCCTGGTGGCTGGGGGGTGGGGGTGGTGGTAGACATGGGTGGGGGCCTGGTGGAGGCTGCCCCTGCACTGCTGGGGGGTGGGGGTGGTGGGAGACATGAGTGGGGGCCTGGTGGAGGCAGCCCCTGGTGGCTGGGGGGTGGGGGTGGTGGTAGACATGAGTGGGGGCCTGGTGGAGGCTGCCCCTGCACTGCTGGGGTGTGGGTGTGGTGGGAGACATGAGTGGGGGCCTGGTGGAGGCTGCCCCTGCACTGCTGGGGGCTGGGGGTGGTGGGAGACATGAGTGGGGGCCTGGTGGAGGCTTCCCCTGGTGGCTGTGGGATGGGGGTGGTGGGAGACATGAGTGGGGGCCTGGTGGAGGCTGCCCCTGCACTGCTGAGGGGTGGGGGTAATAGGGAACATGAGTGGGGTCCTGGTGGAGGCTGCCCCTGGTGGCTGGGGGGTGGGGGTGGTGGTCAACATGGGTGGGGGCCTGGTGGAGGCTGCCCCTGCACTGCTGGGGGGTGGGGGTGGTGGAAGACATGAGTGGGGGCCTGGTGGAGGGTGCCCCTGGTGGCTGGGGGGTGGGGGTGGTGGTAGACATGAGTGGGGGCCTGGTGGAGGCTGCCCCTGCACTGCTGGGGGGTGGGGGTAATAGGGGACATGAGTGGGGGCCTGGTGGAGGCTGCCCCTGGTGGCTGGGGGGTGGGGGTGGTGGTAGACATGAATGGGGGCCTGGTGGAGGCTGCCCCTGCACTGCGGCGGGGTGGGGGTAATAGGGGACATGAGTGGGGGCCTGGTGCAGGCTGCCCCTGCACTGCTGGGGGTGGGGGTGGTGGGAGACATGAGTGGGGGCCTGGTGGAGGCTGCCCTGGTGGCTGGGGGGTGGGGGTGGTGGTAGACATGAATAGGGGCCTGGTGGAGGCTGCCCCTGCACTGCGGCGGGGTGGGGGTAATAGGGGACATGAGTGGGGGCCTGGTGCAGGCTGCCCCTGCACTGCTGGGGGGTGGGGGTGGTGGGAGACATGAGTGGGGGCCTGGTGGAGGCTGCCCCTGCACTGCTGGGGAGTGGGGGTGGTGGGAGACATGAATGGGGGCCTGGTGGAGAGTGCCCCTGGTGGCTGGGGGGTGAGGGTGGTGGGAGACATGAGTTGGACATGAGTGGGGGCCTGGTGGAGGGTGCCCCTGGTGGCTGGGGGGTGGGGGTGGTGGTAGACATGGGTGGGGGCCTAGTGGAGGCTGCCCCTGCACTGCTGGGGGGTGGGGGTGGTGGAAGACATGAATGGGGGCCTGGTGGAGAGTGCCCCTGGTGGTTGGGGGGTGGTGGTAGACATGGGTGGGGGCCTGGTGGAGGCTGCCCCTGCACTGCTGGGGGGTGGGGGTGGTGGGAGACATGAGTGGGGGCCTGGTGGAGGCTGCCCCTGGTGGCTGTGGGATGGGGGTGGTGGGAGACATGAGTGGGGGCCTGGTGGAGGCTGCCCCTGGTGGCTGGGGGTGGGGGTGGTGGTAGACATGAGTGGGGGCCTGGTGGAGGCTGCCCCTGCACTGCGGGGGGTGGGGGTAATTGGGGACATGAGTGGGGGCCTGGTGGAGGCTGCCCCTGCACTGCTGGGGGGTGGGGATGGTGGGAGACATGAGTGGGGGCCTGGTGGAGGCTGCCCCTGGTGGCTGGGGGGTGGGGGTGGTGGTAGACATGAGTGGGGGCCTGGTGGAGGCTGCCCCTGCACTGCTGGGGGTTGGGGGTGGTGGGAGACATGAGTGGGGGCCTGGTGGAGGCTGCCCCTGCACTGCTGGGGGCTGGGGGTGGTGGGAGACATGAGTGGGGGCCTGGTGGAGGCTTCCCCTGGTGGCTGTGGGATGGGGGTGGTGGGAGACATGAGTGGGGGCCTGGTGGAGGCTGCCCCTGCACTGCTGGGGGGTGGGGGTAATAGGGAACATGAGTGGGGGCCTGGTGGAGGCTGCCCTGGTGGCTGGGGGGTGGGGGTGGTAGGAGACATGGGTGGGGGCCTGGTGGAGGCTGCCCCTGCACTGCTGGGGGGTGGGGGTGATGGGAGACATGAGTGGGGGCCTGGTGGAGGATGCCCCTGGTGGCTGGGGGGTGGGGGTGGTGGTAGACATGAGTGGGGGCCTGGTGGAGGCTGCCCCTGCACTGCTGGGGGGTGGGGGTAATAGGGGACATGAGTGGGGGCCTGGTGGAGGCTGCCCCTGGTGGCTGGGGGGTGGGGGTAGACATGAGTGGGGGCCTGGTGGAGGCTGCCCCTGCACTGCGGCAGGGTGGGGGTAATAGGGGACATGAGTGGGGGCCTGGTGGGGGCCTGGTGGAGGCTGCCCCTGGTGGCTGGGGGGTGGGGGTGGTGGTAGACATGAGGGGGGGTGGCCTGGTGGATGCTGCCCCTGCACTGCGGGGGGTGGGGGTCATAGGGGACATGAGTGGGGGCCTGGTGGTGGCTGCCCCTGCACTGCTAGAGGGTGGGGGTGGTGGGAGACATGAGTGGGGGCCTGGTGGAGGCTGCCCCTGGTGGCTGGGGGGTGGGGGTGGTGGTAGACATGAGTGGGGGCCTGGTGGAGGCTGCCCCTGCACTGCTGGGGGGTGGGGGTGGTGGGAGACATGAGTGGGGGCCTGGTGGAGGCTGCCCCTGCACTGCTGGGGGGTGGGGGTGGTGGGAGACATGAGTGGGGGCCTGGTGGAGGCTGCCCCTGGTGGCTGTGGGATGGGGGTGGTGGGAGACATGAGTGGGGGCCTGGTGGAGGCTGCCCCTGGTGGCTGGGGGGTGGGGGTGGTGTTAGACATGAGTGGGGGCCTGGTGGAGGCTGCCCCTGCACTGCGGGGGGGGTAATAGGGGACATGAGTGGGGGCCTGGTGGGGGCCTGGTGGAGGCTGCCCCTGGTGGCTGGGGGGTGAGGGTGGTGGGAGACATGAGTTGGACATGTGTGGGGGCCTGGTGGAGGGTGCCCCTAGTGGCTGGGGGGTGGGGGTGGTGGTAGACATGAGTGGGGGCCTGGTGGAGGCTGCCCCTGCACTGCTGGGGGGTGGGGGTGGTGGGAGACATGAGTGGGGGCCTGGTGGAGGCTGCCCCTGCACTGCTGGGGGGTGGGGGTGGTGGGAGACATGAGTGGGGGCCTGGTGGATGCTGCCCCTGGTGGCTGGGGGGTGGGGGTGGTGGGACACATGAGTGGGGGGCTGGCGGAGGCTGCCCCTGCACTGCTGGGGGGTGGGGGTGGTGGGAGACATGAGTGGGGGCCTGGTGGAGGCTGCCCCTGCACTGCTGGGGGGTGGGGGTAATAGGGGACATGAGTGGGGGCCTGGTGGAGGCTGCCCCTGCACTGCTGGGGGGTGGTGGGAGACATGAGTGGGGGCCTGGTGGAGGCTGCCCCTGGTGGCTGTGGGATGGGGGTGGTGGGAGACATGAGTGGGGGCCTGGTGGAGGCTGCCACTGGTGGCTGGGGGGTGAGGGTGGTGGGAGACATGAGTTGGACATGAATGGGGGCCTGGTGGAGGGTGCCCCTGGTGGCTGGGGGGGTGGGAGTGGTGGTAGACATGGGTGGGGGCCTAGTGGAGGCTGCCCCTGCACTGCTGGGGGGTGGGGGTGGTGGGAGACATGAGTGGGGGCCTGGTGGAGGGTGCCCCTGGTGGCTGGGGGGTGGGGGTGGTGGTAGACATGGGTGGGGGCCTGGTGGAGGCTGCCCCTGGTGGCTGGGGGGTGGGGGTGGTGGGACACATGAGTGGGGGGCTGGCGGAGGCTGCCCCTGGTGGCTGTGGGATGGGGGTGGTGGGAGACATGAGTGGGGGCCTGGTGGAGGCTGCCCCTGCACTGCGGGGGGGTGGGGGTAATAGGGGACATGAGTGGGGGCCTGGTGGAGGCTGCCCCTGGTGGCTGGGGGGTGGGGGTGGTGGTAGACATGAGTGGGGGCCTTGTGGAGGCTGCCCCTGCACTGCTGGGGGGTGGGGGTGGTGGGAGACATGAGTGGGGGCCTGGTGGAGGCTGCCCCTGCACTGCTGGGGGGTGGGGGTAATAGGGGACATGAGTGGGGGCCTGGTGGAGGCTGCCCCTGGTGGCTGGGGGGTGGGGGTGGTGGTAGACATGAGTGGGGGCCTGGTGGAGGCTGCCCCTGCACTGCTGGGGGGTGGGGGTGGTGGGAGACATGAGTGGGGGCCTGGTGGAGGCTGCCCCTGGTGGCTGTGGGATGGGGGTGGTGGGAGACATGAGTGGGGGCCTGGTGGAGGCTGCCCCTGCACTGCAGGGGGGTGAGGGTAATAGAGGACATGAGTGGGGGCCAGGTGGAGGCTGCCCCTGCACTGCTGGGGGGTGGGGGTGGTGGGAGACATGAGTGGGGGCCTGGTGGAGGCTGCCCCTGTTGGCTGGGGGGTGGGGGTGGTGGGAGACATGAGTGGGGGCCTGGTGGAGGCTGCCCCTGGTGGCTGGGGGGTGGGGGTGGTGGGACACATGAGTGGGGGGCTGGCAGAGGCTGCCCCTGCACTGCTGGGGGGTGGGGGTGGTGGGAGACATGAGTGGGGGCCTGGTGGAGGCTGCCTCTGGTGGTTGTGGGATGGGGGTGGTGGGAGACATGAGTGGGGGCCTGGTGGAGGCTGCCCCTGCACTGCGGGGGGGTGGGGGTAATAGGGGACATGAGTGGGGGCCTGGTGGAGGCTGCCCCTGGTGGCTGGGGGTGGTGGTAGACATGAGTGGGGGCCTGGTGGAGGCTGCCCCTGCACTGCTGGGGGGTGGGGGTGGTGGGAGACATGAGTGGGGGCCTGGTGGAGGCTGCCCCTGCACTGCAGGGGGGTGGGGGTAATAGGGGACATGAGTGGGGGCCTGGTGGAGGCTGCCCCTGGTGGCTGGGGGGTGGGGGTGGTGGTAGACATGAGTGGGGGCCTGGTGGAGGCTGCCCCTGCACTGCTGGGGGGTGGGGGTGGTGGGAGACATGAGTGGGGGCCTGGTGGAGGCTGCCCCTGCACTGCTGGGGGGTGGGGGTAATAGGGGACATGAGTGGGGGCCTGGTGGAGGCTGCCCCTGGTGGCTGGGGGATGGGGGTGGTGGTAGACATGAGTGGGGGCCTGGTGGAGGCTGCCCCTGCACTGCTGGGGGGTGGGGGTGGTGGGAGACATGAGTGGGGGCCTGGTGGAGGCTGCCCCTGGTGGCTGTGGGATGGGGGTGGTGGGAGACATGAGTGGGGGCCTGGTGGAGGCTGCCCCTGCACTGCAGGGGGGTGGGAGTAATAGAGGACATGAGTGGAGGCCTGGTGGAGGCTGCCCCTGCACTGCTGGGGGGTGGGGGTGGTGGGAGACATGAGTGGGGGCCTGGTGGAGGCTGACCCTGTTGGCTGGGGGGTGGGGGTGGTGGCAGACATGAGTGGGGGCCTGGTGGAGGCTGCCCCTGCACTGCTGGGGGGTGGGGGTGGTGGGAGACATGAGTGGGGGCCTGGTGGAGGCTGCCCCTGGTGGCTGGGGGTGGGGGTGGTGGGAGACATGAGTGGGGGGCTGGTGGAGGCTGCTCCTGCACTGCTGGGGGGTGGGGGTGGTGGGAGACATGAGTGGGGGCCTGGTGGAGGCTGCCCCTGGTGGCTGTGGGATGGGGTGGTGGGGGACATGAGTGGGGGCCTGGTGGAGGCTGCCCCTGCACTGCTGGGGGGTGGGGGTGGTGGTAGACATGAGTGGGGGCCTGGTGGAGGCTGCCCCTGCACTGCTGGCGGGTGGGGGTGGTGGGAGACATGAGTGGGGGCCTGGTGGAGGCTGCCCCTGGTGGCTGTGGGATGGGGGTGTGGGAGACATGAGTGGGGGCCTGGTGGAGGCTGCCCCTGCACTGCTGGGGGGTGGGGGTAATAGGGGACATGAGTGGGGGCCTGGTGGAGGCTGCCCCTGGTGGCTGGGGGGTGGGGGTGGTGGGAGACATGTGTTGGTGATCAGTAGTGCAAGGTGACATGTGGGTTGGCTGGTGGGCATGGCCATGGTGGATGGGTTGCCTGTGGGACATGAGCAGGGGTACAGGGTAGTATCCTGTGGTGTGGGCTGCCTGCAGGGGCCGTGGAGGGTGTAGAGTGAACACCTGGGGGGACCCACATGGCCAAATCACGTGTAGCATTCCCCGGCACCACTGAAATACATGTACCCTGCAGAAATCGCGTGTGAATCTTCCGCGCACATCGGAATACACGTACCCAGGCCAATCGCGTGTGGAACTTCCCGCGCACCCCCACCTAGCCAGGCCAATCGCGTGTGGAACTTCCCGCGCACCCCGTAGTACACGTACCCAGGGCAATCGCGTGTGTAACTTCCCACGCACCCCCACCTACCCAGGCCAATCGCGTGTGGAACTTCCCGCGCACCCCGAAGTACACGTACCGAGGCTAATCGCGTGTGGAACTTCCCGCGCACCCAGGAACCCGCGCACACGCTATTTTTCACACAGCGGGTGTCCGTGTTTGTCGGGGCCCCTTTGCACCTCATTTGTCCTAGAGGGCCACTGTATGGGCCATTCATCATGGCTGTATATGGGTGCTTTTTGTTAGCGCACATTTTGACGCAAATTTTTTTCAGTCACAGGGGCGCTACCGCCTGCTTTCTTGTGGCGTACTTGTTTGGCCCTGTGCGCGTCTTTGACAGTGCGCTGGTTTGCCCTATTCGATTCCATGAATACGGGTTGTAGGCGAGCATATGGGCGTTCCGCGCACTTGCCTCCTGTACTTCCCCCCGTGACGCCCATATTTTCACGCGTTGTTCCCCATTCCGGGTGTTACGCCCCGTGTTCCGCCTACTTTTGTGATGTGTGCCGCGCTATGTGCGATTTCGCAGTGGCCGTGGCGCACGCTGTTGGATGACCTGTGCGCCGGCGTGCGCGGCGCACATTTTTAGCGCACATCCAATGTTTTTCTCACGCACGGACTTCCATGAATCGCTGTGCGCTGGTTTTCCTGCGATTTTCACACTTGCACTGGGATTTTCGCACTTTTTCTGCGATTCGCACGTTTTGGCACCTCTGCGCGGGAATTTTCGGCGCACATTAATTCCATGAATCGACCCCTTAAAGTTTTGCATGGTCATGAATCGGATAGCCATCCAGTTCTGTTTTAGCTTAGAATTCTGGGATTTGTAGTTTTCCAACCAATTTGAAAGATGGAGAACTACACATCCCAGAATTCAAAGGGGGGAATGGACTGTATGCCCTTCTGATGCATGTCCACAAACAACTTTAGGTCTGAAGACCAGGCGTGGACAGGCCTTTAGGGTAATAGGCTCAAGGCCAAACCAAAAACGTGAAAAGCTTGTGTGGGCCAGTTTGATGACTGACTTCACTATGCGGCTAACAGTCTTGACCACTGCTGCTGAATAAATATTCTTTTAAATGTACAATTTGGTAACACATTTTATCAAAAATCTCCCCCTTGGGTACTATTGAAACAGTGTTCCAAAAGGAATAAATTCCAATTTACAACCGTGGGCCACTTTTATGTTGATGCCCAGACAATTTTATGCCCCAGTCCGACTCTGCTGTATAGTGTGTGAACACTGGGCCTATCGGTGCTTTCTGCTAGTAAATAAACTGCACGCCCCGTCCCCACTGTCCTCTGTGTAGATTTGTACATTGGCACTAGCGTTGTTGCTTATCTTGATCCTTTACCAACCTGTCTTTTGCATATGGCACTGGACTCAAGCAGGGAGGACAGATTCTACATTCAATTTGAAGTATCCAGAGCAATGGGGGTGAAATATTTCTTAGGTCTATTCTCAATTTGGGACACCACCCATGAAAGCATTCCTCCCTCTGAACTCGCATCACAAGGGTCCTAATGCACTCAGACCTGGGGAAACGGTGATGATGGGGCTCTGGTGAGGTGGTGGTCTAGGCCATATTTGTGCCGATATGTATTTTAACTTTGTCATTTTCAAAAGGTTTTTGTGCCACTATCTTTAAGAAGGTAAATTAACATGTATTGCAAGAATCAAGAAAGAAATCAACAGCGCCCACTGAATGCTGTCCTGTTAGGAATACATGGTCAGTGGTGACTCCAACATCAGACCTTCATAATACACCAGGCAGATGGTAAACAAGCTATAGTGATTAGATCAATATGCAACCTCTCGGTGAGTGTGTGTTGGCTATGACATTTTACGAACCAGGGTAAAAAATTATTGCTGTGCCGGGTTAATTAGTTTGGTAACTCCTCTATGTCGATGCTGTGCCGGGTTAATTAGTTTGGTAACTCCTCTATGTCGATGCTGTGCCGGGTTAATTAGTTTGGTAACTCCTCTATGTCGATGCTGTGCCGGGTTAATTAGTTTGGTAACTCCTCTATGTCGATGCTGTGCCGGGTTAGTTTGGTAACTCCTCTATGTCGATGCTGTGCCGGGTTAGTTTGGTAACTCGTCTATGTCGATGCTGTGCCGGGTTAATTAGTTTGGTAACTCCTCTATGTCGATGCTGTGCCGGGTTAATTAGTTTGGTAACTCCTCTATGTCGATGCTGTGCCGGGTTAATTAGTTTGGTAACTCCTCTATGTCGATGCTGTGCCGGGTTAATTAGTTTGGTAACTCCTCTATGTTGATGCTGTGCCGGGTTAGTTTGGTAACTCCTCTATGTGATGCTGTGCCGGGTTAATTAGTTTGGTAACTCCTCTATGTCGATGCTGTGCCGGGTTAATTAGTTTGGTAACTCCTCTATGTCGATGCTGTGCCGGGTTAATTAGTTTGGCAACTCCTCTATGTCGATGCTTTGCCGGGTTAATTAGTTTGGCAACTCCTCTATGTCGATGCTGTGCCGGGTTAATTAGTTTGGTAACTCCTCTATGTCGATGCTGTGCCGGGTTCATTAGTTTGGTAACTCCTCTATGTCGATGCTGTGCCGGGTTAATTAGTTTGGTAACTCCTCTATGTCGATGCTGTGCCGGGTTAATTAGTTTGGCAACTCCTCTATGTCGATGCTTTGCCGGGTTAATTAGTTTGGTAACTCCTCTATGTCGATGCTGTGCCGGGTTAATTAGTTTGGTAACTCCTCTATGTCGATGCTGTGCCGGGTTAATTAGTTTGGTAACTCCTCTATGTCGATGCTGTGCCGGGTTAATTAGTTTGGTAACTCCTCTATGTCGATGCTGTGCCGGGTTAATTAGTTTGGTAACTCCTCTATGTCGATGCTGTGCCGGGTTAATTAGTTTGGTAACTCCTCTATGTCGATGCTGTGCCGGGTTAATTAGTTTGGTAACTCCTCTATGTCGATGCTGTGCCGGGTTAATTAGTTTGGTAACTCCTCTATGTCGATGCTGTGCCGGGTTATCTATGTCGATGCTGTGCCGGGTTAATTAGTTTGGTAACTCCTCTATGTCGATGCTGTGCCGGGTTAATTAGTTTGGTAACTCCTCTATGTCGATGCTGTGCCGGGTTAATTAGTTTGGTAACTCCTCTATGTCGATGCTGTGCCGGGTTAATTAGTTTGGTAACTCCTCTATGTCGAACATCATTAGTTACTGGTTTATTATTTTTTATGCAGATCGCATTCAACCATTAGACAAGTGAAAGAAAACACACCAAGTAGCCAAGATTTCTAAATTAAATTCTATATTCTGTTAAATAGACAGGGAAAATGGCTGTTGAACAAACAGCAATTAAGCAAATAACAGAGAAAACATAATCAGAAACAAGCATACAAATGATGTGTATTGAGGTATACAAATTAACAATTTAGTTAGAAAAGACAGCTCAAAGATACAAGCCTAAATACATATATTCAGAAATCATGTGGTGTTGACCCAAAAGTAGAAAGAAACAGAGGGAGGAAGAAAAAGGGGAAATGACCAGTTAGAAAAAAAAAGAGAAATTAGTGAAAATGTGAACACAAACCTTATGAAAAAATAACAGTAGCGTGGGGCAGGATCATTCCGACCTTGCCAGATTCTGGAAACAAAACACTGAGTTAAACTCTCAATGCGTTTCTCATCTTTAGGATTGTCAAACTGTCAATCCTCATTGTAAATGTCTATTGTATTATGAATATAGTCACAATACAGCTTGGAATAGCTTCGTTTACTGAGGTCAAATATGCCAACGCAGTGGGGGAACTGAATTAGAGGCAGGGTCTCATGTACTGGATTAGACAAAAAACCTACATGCCAAACCTCACATATCTTGCGTTTCGGCAGGTAAAACAAAATTGTCTCTATAGACCGCGATAGCATAAGATACACTCCATACACTTTGCACTGCATTGACCTTGCCCCCAGTGGAGGAAAAAAAGAGAGGAGTTAAAGTTACTTTCCTGCCACCCATGCACCAGCCTCTCACCACGTGCACCACCCTCCTAGTGCACAGTCATCCAGAAATAAAGAGGTTCATAAATGCCTCTATGAAGGATGAGCATCTGAGGGGGGCCAAAGGAGGGGTTCCCACTCTTTGGGATGCTCCAGTTGTACAATGTCAGGTAGATCGAATAAGTACAGACTGTTAGGGAGAATTCTCTGTTTAGGCTGAATTTCCCAACCTAGTGAGTCCCCCAGCAGCTTTGCTGGATTTCGGGAGTTTGTTTTTTTCCATCCTGCCAAGAGTGAGACTCTTTTCCTCCCACTCTTGGACATGTATGTGTGTAATTCCTTTGAATGTCAATGTGATCTATGCGCTATGGGGTCTTTTACTCCATAGGGTCTCATATGTTTTTATATGTGTGTCACACCGCACCCTACATGTCGTGACACGGGGGCGTCCTAGCGGACCCCCCCCATAGACTCCATACCCGGGGACTGACTACTGTCTCCCCGGGCATGTAAAGTCACCATTGGCTTTACTAGACCTAAATTTACTAACAGAACTAGTACAAACCATCTTATTGTGGACGTGCTAGTAGGGGTAATTCGATTACTCCTGGATTTGTTACTCGAGGGGGCACTGTCCCGTCCCCCCTCGTCGAGTTTTGGCTGGTGGTAGTGGAAACTACTTGTTATGTTCGACCCCGAACCTAACCCTATGGGATTCGTCCCATTGTTGGAGGTTGATACTTTTCCTCGTTAATCTCTAACGTACCACCGGTCTACTTATCGTAAATAAGTTTATCGGATGGTATTTTCTGCCAGAACTCGGTTTTTAAAATGGCGTCTGTGTTTGTCTCTGTGACTCCTAAACCAAAGGTCGAGCCCTTTGTTCCACTTTTGGCGGGCTCTGTACAGAGACCCTCCAAAGTGGTGCCATTCTGTCTGGGTTACCACAGGGGTGTGGGAGGGGGTTTAGGCACCCTGGACCGAGTTGCCTTGCCAACTCCGGTCGCACTCTGGAGTGATTGGCCCAAGTGGTGAGCCTTCCCGCAAGAGGCAAGAAGTTAGAACTAAGAGAGATTGCTGGCGAACCAAAGTCTGGGTACTGGTTCAGAGGAACCAAGCTCTCCAGCAAATGTAGATAACATTGATGGTGTTGATCTAAATCGTAATTCTGATAATAGCGATGAAAAGGCTGACGAGGACGGCGAGGCTAACGAAACTGTCTCCCCTGCTCCTCTACCCGCCTTACCAACTGTGCCTACGGGGCCCATACCAGGTCCCACAAGTAACCCTGCTTATTTTGAACTTGAAAAAATGAAGCTCGAATTAGAATACAAACGGTTCTTGGCTCAATCTGAACGAAACCAAGAGCTCGAGTTCAGACGGATGAATGCCCAGGCTGAGCAGAAGCAAGCTGAGTTAAGACTCAAGGAAATAGAACTTAATCACGAGTTAGAGATGAAAAAGTTGTCTATGGAAAATGCTTCTCTCTCCTCTGGTTCCTCTAGGAGCTCCAGTCCCAAAAGACCCCGGATGCCGAAGGAATTAGTGGGTATGTATGAACCGAGATTGGATGTGTTGGATTGGTTGAAACTGTTTGAATACAATCATGGGCTCCAGGACATCACCGGGAACGCTTTACTTCCCTGGTTGTTCTCTAGGCTCCCTCCTGTTGCGACTGATGTGGTAATGGAGTTGGGGGAGGCGGATAAGACGGATTACGAAAGTGTGAAACTAGCTTTAATAGCTAGATGCGGGAAGACCCCTTCCCAGTATCTTAAGAGGTTTAGAACCCTCAAAAAGCATGATGGTACCCCTTGGGCTACCTGGGTGAGTGAAGGGTTGAAGAACTTAGAGGGATGGATTAAGGGTTACAGAGTGAACACTTACGAGGGTATGAGGAATCTTTTTTATGTTGGAGTCTATTTATGATGCCTGTTCTCCTGAGCTCAGACAGCACTTGGCTGATTCGAAGGAATTGGATTCCCGGAAGCTAGCTAAGGCTGCTGACTTGTGGGTTGCCAACAGGGCTACTTATAAAGATTCTGGGGTAACTCAGAAAAAGGATGAGGGAAAACAGCCTAAAAAAGACTCAAAAGAGAATTCTAATAACTCACATTCCAAAGAGGGCCCCAAACAAAACCAGAAGGGTAAGCCACAAGGAAAACCACAGCAGAATAGTGTGTCTTCTGGTGCCAAACCGGAAGGAGGTCAGAACAAGCCACCATTCCAGAAAGCATTCGGTAAATGCTTTGTTTGTGGCTCGAATGACCACGTGAAAGGAGATCCCAGATGTAAGGGTAAACCTTCAGGGGTCCAGCTTGTCTCCTTAGCCTTCGCTCCGGAGGAGGAAGTCCAAATGGCAAGTGGAAACTTTCTACTGCTAGCTGACGAACCCATTGGAGTCTCAGCCAGCGTTTCTTTAGTATCTCTGGGGTTGGGGGAACAACAGAATTTAGATGTCTATAATTCTATCCCCGATAATACTAAAGAGTATTATAAGGACAGTGTCCAGGTGAATGGTCAGGAGACTCCTGCCATTAGGGACACTGGGGCCAGCATAACTGTGGTGGATAAATCGTTTTTTCAGGCTGAGGATGTTGCTAAGGCACCCAAACGCCTCACCAAGTTAGCTGGAGGGCCTGTGCAGATGTTTCCCCAATTACCAGTTCTTATCCAGAGTAACGACATGACTGTGAAGATACCTGTCAGCATACAGAGTGAGGTACCAGGACGCGTACTGTTGGGTAACGATTTGAAAACTCTCGGAGTTGTATCGCATACTCCCAGACCTCCTAGTAAACGGTTACAGGAGCTAACCAGACCTGCAAGAGAGAGGACCATGCGCGGTACTCTCAAGGAGATGATGAAGAAAGAAATCACTCCTGCTCCACTGGAATTGTCGGCCGCTGTCTCCAAGAAATCAGAAGCGAAAGGGAAACCTAAGACTTCTATCCCGAAACCAGCAGCCAGCATTCCAGTGCAGCCAACACGGACTTCCCCGCGGTTGTCCAAAGTTACACCCGTAACTCCACCTCCAGCCGAGGCTGAGAGGGAGGTACAACCCTGCGTGGTAGAATTAGACTCTGAGGAAGAGCTAATGGAAGGCCAGGAACTCATTGGATGTCTGGATCCTGTTGACCATCCTGAGCTGCAGTCTTTACTGGCAGAAGGTGGACCCAACAGGGCAGACTTCAGTAAGGGACAGAGAGAATGTCCAACTCTGGAAGGTCTTCGCCACCAGGCAGCAGCTCAGGCTGAAGGTCAAGAGCCTGGGAAATACAGGTTGGACTGGGAAGATGGCCTCTTCTACAGTGAACCGACCGAGTCTGCACCTGGAGACTACAAACGACTTGTAGTACCCCAAGAGAACAGACCACAGTTCTTGCAGTTAGCCCACGAGATTCCTTTGGCTGGTCACTTGAGTTTCACGAAGACTAAGGAAAGGCTCTCTCTCTACTTCTATTGGCCGAAGATGGGGGCCGAAGTAGAAAAACACTGCAGGAGCTGCCACACCTGCCAGATCTCTGGTACGGTTGGCTCCAAGAATGTGGCACCTTTAGTGCCTCTCCCAGTTGTGGGAGTCCCATTTGAGAGAGTAGGGATTGACATTGTTGGTCCCCTTGATCCTCCAACCTCCTCAGGCAACAGGTTTATACTTGTTGTAGTAGACCATGCTACTAGGTATCCTGAGGCAATTCCTATGAGGACTGTTACAGCTCCGGCTGTGGCTAAGGCCCTCCTTGGTATTTTTACTAGGGTCGGGTTTCCTAAGGAAGTAATCTCTGACAGGGGGTCAAACTTTATGTCCAACTACATGAAAGCCATGTGGAAAACCTGTGGAGTTACTTACAAGTTCTCAACAGCTTACCACCCACAAACCAATGGGTTGGTAGAACGGTTCAACCGAACCATGAAGAGCATGATAGGTGCTTTAGAGGAACCCCTTAAGCGTAAGTGGGACCTTCTACTGCCATGCCTTCTCTTTGCTTATAGAGAAGTCCCTCAGGAGGGCGTAGGTTACTCGCCCTTCGAACTACTCTATGGTCATCCTGTCAGAGGTCCATTGGCCCTGATTAAGGAGAGGTTGGAGAGTGCTCCTTCCCCCAAGCCAGTCAGAGTGACTGACTACGTGATAGGTCTCCGGAGGAGAAAGTCACACATGATGACGGAAGCAAGCGATAACTTGAAAGCTGGACAAGCATTGGTCAAGCACTGGCACGATCAAAAGGCTAACATGGTTGAGTTTGCTCAAGACCAGCTAGTTCTCGTTATGATCCCAACAAGGCAGAGGGCCTTGCAAGATAAGTGGATGGGACCCTTCCGAGTTGTGGGTAACTATCTGGTGGACTTGGGCAATCCCAAGGAGGCTCCGACAGTCTTTCACACAAACCGACTTAAAGCGTATGTCTCACGACCTGATGTAGGAGCATTGCTTCTATCGTCATCCGAGGAAGAAGAAGAGAGTGAAGCTCTTCCGGATCTCCTCAGGGGCTTACCTTTAGATGAAAAAATTGAAGGAGTAAATCTCTCCTCCAATCTGACACCCGAGCAACAAGAAGAGTGCAAATCTATGTTGAATCAGTTTGCCTCTCTGTTCTCGCTTTCACCAGACTTGACCCCTTGGGGCCAGCACGGCATACTCACTGGTGACTGCCTGCCAGTCAAAAGCAGAGGAAACCGCATGTCAGAAAACGTACGAACCCACATCAAAGGTGAGGTCAGCAAGATGCTTGATCTCGGGGTAATAGAGCCCTCTACTAGATGAGTTGGTGGATAAACTTGGCGCCGCCAAGTTCCTCAGCACATTTGACTTGACGTCAGGCTATTGGCAAATAGCCCTGACAGACCATGCCAAGGAGAAAACTGCATTTGCTACCCCCGTTGGCTTATACCAGTTTAAAGTAATGCCTTTTGGATTGAAGAATGCACCTGCTACGTTCCAACGGATGGTAAACCAGGTTCTGAATGGGATGGAGGACTTCTGCATGGCATACTTGGATGACATCGCAGTGTTCAGCAATTCCTGGGAAGTACATGTAACCCACCTGAGAGACGTTTTGCAGGCTCTTGGACGAGCCAATCTGACCATAAAGGCGAGCAAATGCCAAATTGGACTATCTTGGGCATGAGGTAGGCGGTGGAGAAATAAGGCCTTTGCTCAGTAAAATTGAAGCTGTGCAAAATTGGACAACACCGACTACTCAAACCCAGGTGAGAGCCTTCCTAGGCCTCCCTGGGTATTACAGGAATTTCATAGAGAACTATGGGACCATAGCCTCTCCAATGAATGTCATCTCCTCGCCCAAATTTCCTAAGAAGGTTAGATGGAACGAGGAGTGCAATCAGGCTTTTGAAAACCTGAAAAAGGCTCTTTGCCAAGCCCCAGTACTCAGAGCTCCTAATTACCGCCAACACTTCATTGTGCAGACTGATGCTTCAAATGTAGGAATAGGTGCCGTACTCAGTCAACTGGATGGGAAAGGTAGGGAGCACCCCGTTTGCTTCATCAGCCGCAAGCTGAAGGATCCTGAAACAAGGTGGGCAACAATCGAAAGAGAGTGCTTTGCTATCGTGTGGGCTCTGAAGAAGTTTAGGCCATACTTGTATGGTTCTACTTTTGTCATTCAGACTGACCACCAACCCTTGAGATGGTTAATGCAAATGAAAGGGGAAAACACAAAACTATTGAGATGGTCGATCTGCCTGCAAGGGTTTGATTTCACCATTGAGCACAGGTCAGGATGTCACCACCAAAATGCTGATGGTCTCTCTAGGATGTATGTCATCGAACTAGAGGTATGAGATTCATCCAGGAGTGGATTAAATCCTCCTGTCCCTTAGTCTGGGGGGAGTTTGTTTTTTTCCCATCCTGCCAAGAGTGAGACTCTTTTCCTCCCACTCTTGGACATGTATGTGTGTAATTCCTTTGAATGTCAATGTGTTCTATGGGATATGGGGTCTTTTACTCCATAGGGTCTCATATGTTTTTCTATGTGAGTTACACCGCACCCTATGTGCCGTAGCACTGGGGCGTCCTAGCGGACCCCCACCATAGACTCCATACCCGGGGACTGACTACTGTCTCCCTGGGCATGTAAAGTCACCATTGGCTTTACTAGACCTAAATTTACTAACAGAACTAGTACAAACCATCTTATTGTGAGCGTACTAGTAGGGGTCATTTGATTACTCCTGGATCTGTTACTCAAGGGGGCACTGTCCCGTCCCCCCTCGTCGAGTTTTGGTTGGTGGCAGTGGAAACTACTTGTTATGTTCGACCCCGAACCTAACCCTATGGGATTCGTCCCATTGTTGGAGATTGATACTTTTTCTCGTTAATCTCTAACGTACCACCGGTCTACTTATCGTAAATAAGTCTATCGGATGGTATTTTCTGCCAGAACTCGGTTTTTAAAATGGCGTCTGTGTTCGTCTCTGTGACTCCTAAACCAAAGGTCGAGCCCTTTGTTCCACTTTTGGCGGGCTCTGTACAGAGACCCTCCAAAGTGGTGCCATTCTGTCTGGGTTACCACAGGGGTGTGGGAGGGGGTTTAGGCACCCTGGACCGAGTTGCCTTGCCAACTCCGGTCGCACTTTGGAGTGATTGGCCCAAGTGGTGAGCCTTCCCGCTCACCACTTAGCATGTGTTGATTGACAGCTGGGCTGAATGAATGGGGGTCGTCTGCATAAAAGCAGGGCTTTTAGGACTGCATCCTCAGAAGTCGCCACAGGACCTAAGAATCCGACGAGGGTAACGCTGAGCCGACCTGCAACGACGACACCTCCGGTGGAGCCCTGCTGAGCCGACTCACCACTTCCCGACGACAGAGGAGATCTCCCTGCCGGAGAGTCTCTTCCCCTGACTGGTGGGAACAACCAGTCCCCTTTTGCTTTTTTATTTGCCTCAGGACGCAGTGGTTGAATTGCCCGTGCAGCGCACCTCGGCAACCGCATAGCCACTACCCCTGTACCGCGACCAAAAGGTGGTGCCTTGTGACGGAGCACTCCGCGGCTGGTCTCTTCCCTGGTGGTGCACCGGACTTCACTTTTCTTCGACGACGAGAACATCTCTACTCTTGGCAAAGACCCGACGTGCATCCACCACTAGGAACAACTGCCCCCGCCGGAGCTGCCCTCCACAACAAGGTACCGTGTCCGCCTGGCTTCCCTTTCGATCGGTTCGAGTGAGGTGTCTTAATCCTCTCCTTTCCGTTGGGTCGCCTCCAAGCTTTTCTCAATTATTGTTCTGAACTGGTTCAATCTGCCGATAACAATTTGCTACAAAGACTTGAATGCATCTCCACTAGAGACTTTTTGGGACATCGCGCCTTGCCTCTCTCCGAGTGGGCCTGGCCTCTGAACTTTATGATCTACTGTGGTTCTTGCCTTCTTGCCTTGCATTTTTTTCCCGTGAAGTATTGAACTGTGTTGATTTCGTAACCTGCTTATTTTTCTCTCCCGTCCTAACTAATATTAGAGTGTCATCTAGGTGGAGGTATACACCTCTGTCTGTAAATAAGTGGTACCGGTAGAACCTAGACTGGTCGAAATATTGCTAGGGGGATTGATCGTTTCTTCTTCGTAGAGTAATTGTGTTTGATTTGTTTGCCGTGAAAGTGCCATAGTGTTTTTGATAGATGTTTCATTATAAATAAATACCTTAATATCTTTACACTGAGCCTCGTTGTGTGTTTGCTTGTCTTGCTGTGAAGAATTGCCCTATTTTGTATACTCCACATACTGCTCAACTCTTCTTGAGGGAAGTCTGACTGCTCAGCCACAGCTACCAAGTGAATCTGTGTGGTGCAGACTGCTACCAAGTGGGTTCACCGCCAAACACCTGTAGTCCTAAATCTTTTGCAGTGGTCCCAGAGGGAACTGCACAGGTTTCCGCCTAACACAGACATAGCCCGAAAAAGTAGTCTGGATTGCCAGTAGTAGTCCAGAAAGGGAACGCCAAATGTCCACAGCTCGACTTGAGTATCTGTGGGCAGAAAATAGGGGGAGGGAAATGACGTGGGGATGTTTAAGGAACCCATTTTGAGTAAATATATACGGAAATAGATCACCTCACCCTGAAGAATCAAAGGTCCCTGACCTCTCTTGATGCAGATACACATGTAGCATTCCCCGGCAGCACCGAAATACACGTACCCTGCAGAAATCGCGTGTGGAACTTCCTGCGCACCCCTGGAATCCACGTACCCAGCCAAATCGCGTGTGAAACTTCCCGCGCACCCCGAAATACACGCACACGTTATTTTTCAGTCACCGGGTGTCCGTGTTTGTGGGTACCCCTTTGCACGTCATTTGTCCTGGAGGGCCACAGTATAGGACATTCATCATAGCTGTATATAGGTGCTATTTGTTGGCGCACATTTTTTACAGGCGCAGGGACGCTACCGCCTGCTTTCTTGTGGCGGTCGTGTTTGTGCCTGTGCGCTGGTTTGACCGTGCGCTGTTTTGCCCTATTCGATTCCATGAATACGTGTTGTAGGCGAGCGTGTGGGCGTTCCGTGCACTTGCACCCTGTACTTCCCCCGTGACGCCCACATTTTGGCAAGTTGTTCCCCATTCCGAGTGTTACGACCCGTGTTCCGCCTACTTTTGTTGTGTGCGCCGCGCTATGTGCGATTTTCGCTGTGGCCTGTGCGATTTTCGCTGTGACCTGTTAGATGGCCTGTGCGCCAATGTGCGCCGCGCACTTTTCGTGCGATTTTCGTACTTGCACTGCGATTTTTGCTATTACACTGCGAATCGCACATTTTTGCCCACTTGCGCCGCGCTAATTATTCCACGAATCGGCCTGATTGTTTCTCCAACAACCTTTCAATCTACTCTGACTTTCTGCCTTTAACAGAGGTATTCCTTTCTCTACACAGATTTTTCAGATAATCCACAGTGTAACTAGCGATGGTCTCCTGACTGTAGCTTTCCATATCAGACATGATTAATATTGCTGTTTAGTGATGTTTAGCCTTGTGGTTAGTTGATCCAAGGTAATAGCAGCACTCTAAGTGTAATCACTATACTTGATCCTCACCGCTGTACACCAGTGTTAGTCAGAATGATATGCAGTACCCTTGGGGAACACCACACACAATTAAGACTACAAGTGACAGTACAATTTCACCTTTGGTACAAGCCTGTACTGCACAGTAAAGTGGTAGCGATGGCTGAGCAGCCAGACTTATCTCAAGAGGAAAGTGAGCAGTATCAATAGTTACACAAAGGACAGCAATTACTATGGTTCAAACAAACACTGACTCAAGGTTTCCGAGTAAAAGAATATACATTTATTTACACATCAGTTATAAAACATTTCACGATTGTCAAGCAGTAGAAAAATCACACTCTTAATACACTACACCACACCCAATAGATACCGGACAAGTTAAGCTCAAAATGAAGTGTGAGCAAAATGGCACTCCAATGATTTAAAAAGGGAGAAAAAGACAAAGTTAGACAAAAGATAAGCAGCACCAACAAGTAAGTAAGCAGGGCAATCTAGAAAAAGTAACTACAGTGAGGAAAATCAAATCAAGAGGCCTGGGCCAAAGTCAATGGACCAGAGTCTTATGCAGAGGATCACACAGTTCAGAGTAGTTTGCGGTAAAGTCTTTGCCAAGAGTTCAGAACGAAGTTGGTCGGACGAAAGGTTACTTTAAAGAAGAGAGAAGGACAAGCCCTCGGATTGGCAAAAGCTTTCAAGCACTTTTACCGAGGTCGGATGAAACGGGCGACCGGATTTGAACAGTACCTTAAATGAAGAAGAAGGCTGTAGCTGAGGCAGATGTTCCTGGCAGGTCCTGCAGGCTCACGGTTCCTGAAGCGACTGTCGGACTGACACGAAGTAGGAAGACTGGAGGGTCCTGCACTGCCCAGGGAAGAAACCAGCAGCAGAGCAAAGCAACAAATAAAAGGTGCGCTCCTTAAAACCCAAGCAGGGTCCGTTCCTCCTGGCTATCCGGTTCACTTCGGTTCAAATTCGACCAGAGGAGGGAGGTCTGGCTTGCAGTTTGGGTGAACTGGTTGGTCCCACCAGCTCAAGGGGAGAAGATTCCTTGCAGATCTTCCCTGTCATCGCAGTTTGAAGATTCGGAACAGCAGCAGTGCTTCACTGTGAGGTTCAGTCGTGGTAGAGTTCCTCGGCTGTCGGCTTCTCTTCGGTTATCTCGATCTAGTGGCGACTCTCCCTTCTCAGTCCCAGAGACCTGCTTTCTATGCAGTGTTCCCCCCATTAACACAGCCTGGCTGTCAATCACACAGCAGGGCGGGACATTTACCTTTAGCCAATCATACCAGTGTCTCAAACCCCTCTCTCACATCCTGTCCCCCTCAGGCATTCAGGCGCATAAGGAGGGCTTCTGTGCAGAAGCCCGCCAAAGGACAGCGAACAAAGGAACCAAACGCACAGAGTAAAACACGAGAAAGACCTTTACAAAAAGAAATGGTGAATTAACCCAGCCAGAACCATATAAAAGTATATTTGGTCCAGCGGGTTTAAGTTTGAGGCTACTAAAATAGCCTAAAACAATACCAATGCTATTTAGAATAACGGCGATAGAAAATAATAGTGTAGTTACCACTGCCACCAGCCAACTCTTAATGAAAAGGGAACAAAACAATGTTCCGTGAGAGACAGACAAAAAGGGATAACTATTAACCCTTTCCAGTACTCTATGTAAGATAGTTTGTACAGGGTCTGTGATTTAAAAAGACTAATAAAGTCAATGGCAACTCTACATGTTTCTGGGAGACAGTAGTCAGTCCCAGAAAAACAGTTTCAGTGGGAAGTCTGAAAAAGACAACCCTGTGTCACTGCACTGAAGGTGCTGTGTAACACACAATAAAAGATGATGCTCCACAGTCCATGAACACATAAAAATGTACAACACATAGCCAAAAACACATGTAAGAGTGGGAAGAAAAGGCTCACACTCTTACCAGGTGAAAAAATAAATCCTAGAAATCCAGCAAAGCTGCTGAGGGACTCAGTAGGTAAGGGAAATGAGCCATTCGGATGCACCGACACATGCATAGTTGTCCCGGTGAATCCGACATGCTGTGCTCGCAGGTGCTGGTCAGTGTGATGCTGGAAATGCATCGGAGGGACAGGGCCTCCGTATCCTTGTCCTTTACTGCTTTTTATCATGTGTTCTGTCATGTTTTCCACGCATGAGTTCATGTGGGACTCCTGGCGGTGCAGCTCTCTCTTTTGGTTTGGTGAACAGAACCATGGGATACCCTTATGGCACCCATGGGTAGGGGTGTAACCCTGTGCCCCTAGTGTATGTTTTTGGGCACCTGTGTGTGACCCACAGAGCAGGGTACGGGCTGGTGGCAGCTCCATGCTGAAATGACTGGTGCCCTGAGCGTTCTCCATTTTGGGATGCCCCGGACCTGTCATTGGAATCGGTAGATTCTGGATGTAGACAAAATGGCCCCCATGGCCTCTTGCCTTCCATCACCTGTTACCTTGATCTTCCCGAAGTCCCGGGAAGCCCTGCCTCTGTCCCTTCCCCCTGACTGGCTGTTGGGTGGAAGTTCCATATATGGTAGTGTGGGGAAGAGCCGACCAGACTGGCTGAAGCCTTCTCAACAACCGTATGTTGTGGGTATGTCTGTGGGTGGGACCTGGGTGAATGGAGAGTGTGACCAGTATGCACTTCTTGTTGGGGATGTCTGGTTTCTAGTATGTGAGACAAAGACTGAGACAGCCCTGCCCGAAACTGGCATGAATGCAATGTGTAGTGTTGAATGGCTGGGTACTTGTCCCAATCCACATTCCCTGTTGTGAGTGTCTGAGAGGGAGGAGGATGGCCTGAATGCACTGTGTACCTGATTGGTTGATTGGCTGCCTGAATGCCCTTCTGGATGATTGGCTGTGGGGCTTGGCCCAGCAGTCTGGATGAGAGACAGAATAGTATATCTGGGGACCTCTCACCACTGAAAAGTGTTCATAAGCTGAAGAGAAACTGGAGTGAAATGGAAGCTTGACCTTGAAGCCCTGCTGGAAGAGAAGAATTGCTGTTGATCTTCTTCACCAATATGAAAGCTGTTGTGTCTCCAAGGACTGACCCAGAGAGGACCTGGTAAGGCACCCTCTTCCTGAGCTACGAGGGACCACAGTGCACCAGCTGATCTTTGCCAAAGCTCCCTGGCAGACACCAGTATGAATGCAGTATGGAGTGTTGAATGGCCGGGTACTTGTCGCAATACAAATAACTTGTTGTGAGTGTCTGGAGAGAAGTGAATGGCCTGAATGCACTGTGTGCCCGATTGGCTGCCTGCCTGCCTGCAAGAATGCCCTTAGTCATGATTGGATGCTTGAGTGTGACCCAGCGGAATGAATGGGAGATCAACAGTATATCTGGGGACCTCTCACTGCTAGGAATCGTGTTCACAAGCTGAAGTTCACTACAACGAGTAACTGGAGTAACTGAAGCTTGACATTGCAGCCCTTTGTGAGGGCTGGGGAATACACTATACTTCAGAACCAGCGCGCATCACCTCCTGAGAAGCTAGGCATTGATTGCTCGACCATGTACCAATAATAGAGAATCTTGGCTTTGGTCCTCTGTGCCTCTCCTCTACCATGCAGAGAGCAGAAGTACAGACCCCCCCTCTGGTCCCTCACACTGGTGGCAGCGGTGGGATGCTTATGGTTTTAAGAATCAGTGTATAACAATGCCACTTACAAAGGATATCTGCACTTTATTAAATTAAGGTTTAGTTGTGTACAAGATAACAGCATTACAAGCAATGGAATCTAATGCGAATGGTAAATTGACTCGGATGAGCTTAGAGGCTCTCCAGAGTGCTTGTGAAGCCAGGGAGTTAGACTTTGTGGATAAGTCTAGGGCTGAGCTGGTAGTTGCCCTGGTGGACAACCAGACTGATTGTGAAGCTCTTGAAGGGGGGGGGGGGTGCAATCAGTGAGGACTCTACCCCGAGGGTTGTCGCCGAATCTGATTCTGGGAATGCCACCATTCCTGCTGCCTCTGTTCCAAACCCCAGCGCTTCCTTGGAGCTTGAGTTATTAAGGATGAAACTGGCCTTTGAATATCGCAAGTTGGAAATAGATGATGAGCTTAAGAAAGAGGAGTTGGCACAGCAAGTGGAACTCAAGAATAGGGATCTTGCGCTCAAAGACAAGGACACTGAATGTCAGCGAATCAAGTTAGAGAAAGCTTGAGTGGAGACTTCAGCTAAACCAGTTGAGAGTGTCAAGTCACCAGCAACCAAATTTATGAAAGATTTGGTTGGTGTCTATGCGGAGGGTTCTGATATCCTCCAATGAATTGAAGTGTTTGAAATGGCTTGAGCAATTCACAATGTTGATAAGACAGATTGGGCTAAGTACTTGTTAAGCAGAGTGCCTCAAACTGGATATGACTGTATTCTGAAACTGAGTGTGGAAGAAAGAGGTCAGTATGAGTGCATGAAGTCTGCTTAATTGCCAAGTTTGGCAAGACGCCAAACCAATATCTTAAATGGTTCAGGGATTTTAAGAAACGAGATAATGTGTCTTGGGTTGACTGGGTGAGTGCTGCGCACATGAACATGATGGGGTGGATTGATGGTTACAAAGTGAAAACGTTTGTTGAATTGTCACACCTCTTTTTTGAGCATTTTTTGGAAGCCTGTTCACCAGAGCTACGTCAGTATGTTGCTGACCAGAACATTTTGGATCCCTTTAAGCTGGCTAGGTTGGATGACAAGTGGGTCTCCGACCGGGTGTCCTCTAAGGACTCCAGTGGGAAGAACAAGGACAAAGAAAAATGGGGCCTCTCAGAAAGCTGAGGAGTCCCAAAAGCAGTCACCGTCGGGTAAACCAAAACCTTCCTCTCTGAAGACCCAAAAAGCGAGTGGGGATAAGTCTGTTGTGGGTAAGAGTAAGAGTAGTGGTCCGCCTGCTGCAAAGCAGGGTCCCAGTGGTTCCAGTAACGTACCCCGCACTCCCGGCACTTGTTGGGATTGTGGGGCTCTGGACCACCGAAGGGGTGACCCCCAAGTGTAAGGGTAAGGCACATGGAGTCCAGGCTGCCAGCCGGACCTATCCCTACTCCGTACCTGAGGTGGAGGCCACTGTCCTACCCTCCTCTACTGAGCTCACCTTCGGTGCACTGGTAGAGATTTCCTTAGTGTCCTTTGGGGCCTGGGACCGGTACGTAGAAGTACTGGCGAATATCCCACAGAACACTCGTAGGTTTTTGAGAAGTGTCCTCTTGAATGGCCAGCCTTCTACTGGTTTGAGAGACACTCGGCAAGCATGACAGTGGTGGACAGGACCCTGCTCAACCCAGAGGACTATGTAGGCGCTCATCTGAGAACCACCAGGTTAGCTGGTGGGCCTCCCAAATTATTGCCTGTAGCCTTGGTCAACATTACGATTGGAGACAAGACAGCAAAGCTTCCGGTCCTGGTTCAGGACAACGTGCCTGCGAACATTTTTTTGGGAAACGATTTGGTCGAGTTGGGGATGATCACAGATGGTCTACCCATGGCTACTGTGGCAGTCACCCGATCGCAGGTCACACAGGGTCCCGCTGTGAGCCCGGCAACCTTGCCGACGGGGAAACCCAAGAGACGAAGGAAACGGAAGAGTAAGAAGGCCACCTCTGTGGAGGGAGCCCCTGCTCTTCCGACAGCACCCATTGGGATCCATGCTCCGGGCGGGCTGGTCCAGTGGTGAATCCCGTCTCAACTCCTGTGGAAGAAGAGCCAGAAGACTTTCCTGTGGGAGAGGCTCTCAACCCGGAAGATCATTTCGACCTTCAATGCTTGTTAGCTGAAGGGTGACCGTCCCGGGCGGACTTCTGTAAGGGACAGAGAGAGGGCCACTCTCTCGAGGGTCTGAGGAAGCAGGCTCTGTCCCAGGCACAAGAAGAAGTGCCTAGGACATTGCAGATTTATTGGGAGGGTGAGCTCCTTGTTAGTGAGCCCACTAAGCCTGAAACTAGTGCCCTCAAGAGGTTGGTGGTACCCCAGGTTTACAGGCCCTTCATGCTGCAGTTGGCGCATGAGGTGCCCTTAGCTGGTCATCTTGGGACCAAGAAGACTAAGCAGAACCTCTCTGCCCATTTCTACTGGCCACGGATGGGAGTAGAGGTGGAGTCCCACTGCAGGACCTGCCCAACTTGTCAGTTGTCTGGAAAGACTGGAGACAGTGTTATTGCCCCACTGCAACCATTGCCAGTGGTTGGCACACCATTTGAGAGGGTAGGCATTGACATTGTCGGTCCCCTTGATCCTCCCACTTCAGGTGGACATTGGTTCATCCTGGTCTTGGTAGATCATGCCACCAGGTACCCTGAGGCTATACCCCTTCGGACTGTAACTGCCAAGGTGGTTGCCAGGGCTCTCCTGGGCATTTTCACCCATGTTGGATTCCCTAAGGAGGATGTCTCTGACATAGGATCCAACTTCATGTCTAGTTACATGAAAACCATGTGGAAAGAGTGCAGGGTAACCTACATGTTCTTCACCTCTTACCATCCCCAGACCAATGGTCTGGTTGAGAGATTTAATAAAACTCTCAAGGACATGCTAGGTGCTTTGGAAGAGCCCCTAAGGAGGAAATGGGATCTCCTCCTGCCATGCCTGCTGTTTGCTTACAGACAGGTACCTCAAGAGGGTATTGGTTTCAGCCCCTTTGAGTTACTCTTTGGACATCCCGTGAGGGGGCCCCTTGCCTTGATCAGAGAAGGTTGGGAGGTCACCCCTCCAGGTCCCGCCAAGCAAGTGGGGGACTATATGTTAGGCCTCAGACGGAGGATGACACAGATGATGGGTCAGGCAACAGCGAATCTTAAGGCCAGCCAGAAATTGAACAAGTACTGGCATGACCTTAAAGCATTGCAAGTGGATTGGATTCCGAGACATGAGGTCCCTGTGATGGAGCCTACCAAGCCTCGGGCTTTGGCAGATAAATGGACTGAACCCTTCAGGATAATCTCCAAGATGGGCGAGGTCAATTATCTGGTTGACATGGGAGCCTCTGGGGTAGCCGCTCAGGTATTCCATGTTAACAGGGTCAAGCCTTTCCACAGGCGGGCCAAAGTCTCATGTCTCTTGCTAGCTTCAGAGCAAGAAGAGGATGAGAGTGAGCCCCTTCCTGATTTGCTGCATAGCAACCCTCAGGATGGCTCTGTGGAGGGAGTACATCTCTCTCCACATCTGACAGCAGAGGGCAGAAGGCCTGCAGAGCTTTGCTCCGGCAGTATGCCTCTCTGTTCTCACTGACGCCAGGCCTTACACCGTGGTGTAGGCACGAGATTGACACTGTTGACAGTGTGCCTGTCAAAGGCAGGTGCTACCGTATGTCGGATACTGTTAAGAACCACATCAAGGCTGAGGTTGCCAAGATGTTGGATATGGGTGTTATTGAACCCTCAACCAGTCCCTGGTCCAGTCCCGTGGTCCTTGTCCCCAAGGCAAGTTCCCAGGCGGGTACCAAGGATTGGAGGTTCTATGTGGACTACCGAGGAGTCAATGCCGTCACCAAAACTGACGCGCACCCATTGCCCAGGGCTGATGAGCTCATGGACACCATAGGTGCTGCCAAATTTGTGAGCACCATTGACCTTAACTCAGGCTGTTGGCAAATAGCTCTGACGGACCATGCCAAGGAAAAGATGGCGTTCTCAACACCAGAGAGACTCTACCAGTTTAGGGTCATGCCTTTTGGGTTGAAGAATGCCCCTGCCACTTTTCAACCATGCACTCAGTGAGGTGGAAGCCTTTTGTTGTGGCTTACTTAGACGACATTGCCGTCTACAGTTCCACCTGGGAAGAGCATTTGACACATCTGGATAAAGTGTTGCAGGCCTTGAAACGGACTAACCTCACTATCAAGGCCACCAAGTGCCAGATAGCTCAGGGGACAGTCACATATCTTGGTCATGAGGTAGGAGGGGGTCAAATCCAACCTCTCCCCAGTAATGTACAGGATGTCCATGACTGGGAGACTCCCACTACTCAAATCCAGGTGAGAGCCTTTTTCGGCCTCACTGGGTACTATCGCAATTTCATGGCAGAGTATGGAACCATAGCTGCACCCCTGACCGCTTTGACTTCACCCAAACAGCCTAGGAAGGTTAATTAGACTGAAGACTGTCAGAGGGCCTTTGATGGCTTGAAAGAAAGTCTGTGTAGGGCCCCTGTGTTGTGTGCGCCTGACTACAGCTGACCCTTTATCGTCCAGACGGATGCCTGCGACACCGGAATTGGAGCTGTCTTGTTCAAGTTAGATGCCAAAGGGAGGGAACATCCAATCATATTCATCAGTAGACAACTCAAGGGTAGAGAACTTAGATGGGCTACTGTTGAAAAGGAATTTTTTAGCATAGTTTGGAGCCTTAGGCGTTTTAGGCCCTACCTTACAGGGTCTACCTTCAAGGTCCAAACCGATCATAAACCCCTTAAGTGGCTTATGCAGATGAAGGGTGAGAACCCGAAACTGCTCAGGTGGTCCATTAGCCTGCAAGGGCTAGACTTCACCATAGAGCACAGACCAGGGAAGTGTCACGATAATGCAGATGGCCTTTCTAGAAGGTATGTTGACCGTCTGGATGAGGGTGTCTATCTCATGGGAGATTAAGCACCCTAACCTCAGTCTGGGGGGCGACTGTGATGCTGGAAATGCATCGGAGGGACAAGGCCTCCGTATCCTTGTCCTTTGCTGCTTTTTATCATGTGTTCTGTTGTGTTTTCCACGCAGGAATACATGTGGGACTCCTGGCGGTGCAGCTCTCTCTTTTGGTTTAGGGAACAGACCCATGGGATACCCTTATGGCACCCATGAGTAGGGGTGCAACCCTGTGCCCCTAGTGTATGTTTTTGGGCACCTATGTGTGACCTAAAGAGCAAAGTACAGGCTGGTGGCAGCTCCGTGCTGAAATGACTGGTGCCCTGAGTGTCCTCCATTTTGGGATGCCCAGGCCCTGTCATTGGAATCGGTAGATTCCGGATGGAGACAAAATGGCCCCCATGGCCTCTTGCCTCCCATCACCTGTTACCTTGATCTTCCCGAAGTCCTGGGAAGCCCTGCCTCTGTCCCTTCCCCCCGACTGACTGTTGGGTGGAAGTTCCATATATGGTAGTGTGGGGAAGAGCCGACCAGACTGGCTGGAGCCTTCTCAATGACCGTATGTTGTGGGTATGCCTGTGGGTGGGACCTGGGTGAATGGAGTGTGTGACGAATACGCATTCTATGCCGTGGGTGTCTAGTATCTGGTGGTTGACACAATGCCTGAGACAGCCCTGCCCAAAACCAGTATGAATGCAGTATGGAGTGTTGAATGACCGGGTACTTGTCCCAATACACATAACTTGTTGTGAGTGTCTGGAGAGAAGTGAATGGCCTGAATGCACTGTGTGCCTGATTGGCTGCCTGCCTGCATGAATGCCCTTAGTCGTGATTGGATGCTTGAGTGTGACCCAGCGGAATGAATGGGAGATCAACAGTATATCTGGGGACCTCTCACTGCTAGGAATCGTGTTCAGAAGCTGAAGTCCACTACAACGAGTAACTGGAGTAACTGAAGCTTGACCTTAAAGCCCTGCTGGACGAGAAGAATTGCTGTTGCTCTCCTTCACAATCTGAAAGCTGCTGTACCTCCAAGGACAGACCCAGAGAGGACCTGGTAAGGCGCCCTCTTCCCGAGCTCGGAGGGACCATCGTGCACCAGCTGATCTTTGCCAAAGCTCCCTGGTAGACAGACCTTCAACAGGCTGCCGACCCGAGACAGGGACTGCTGCGGAACTCCAAGGAGAAGCGCCCAGACTGTTGTCCACCACTGTTGACGACCGGCATCGCCGGACGGAGCCGCTGTGCTCCCGTTTTGCCTAAGAACTTTTGAACCCCAGGACGCTCTCGTCCGCATCGTCACCGCTGTATCCTGCTGGAGAAGGCCTGACCATCGATGCGCCGAGGAGCATCCACCGGTGGGTTTCCCGCCACCCAAGGACCACAGAGACGACGACGACTTGACGCCCTTGCTGGGCCAGAGTTCTTCAAACTCTTTGCGGTCCAGAACTATCGACACCGAGGTGCCCCGCACGCCTCTTCCTTGCAAGACGTTTACGCTTCGCCGTCAACGAGCACCGCTAGGAACGAAGCTGCCACTTCACCGTCGTAGCTCGACCTGTTCTCAGTCAGACGTTCGACGACCCGTGACTCCTGCCTTAAAGGGAGGGCACTCAAGAAGGGCCATCGATTCCACGACGAGGAACGTTACAACGCCAGGTACTTTGGGGTTGCAGAACCATTGGGAAGGCTGTTGAGAACAATATATGGACTGGCTTGTATCCTTATTCTACAGGTTGCCCAGGTGGGGGGGATCTCCATACAGAACTTTGTTTAACGGTAGTGACCAGTATTCTGCCAGTTGTTCAACCATCTTGCTTTCCTTCCTCTCTCTACGGCTGTTTTCCTCTCTATGTTGATCTGTGTGTCATTCTGACCGTATGCACTTTAATGACATCTGATAACATTGGTGGTACCACGTTAGAACTGTATATATTTACCATTGTTGATTTCTGAGCACAAAGTGAGTTATTGTGATAGTGTACATCACCTCGAATATTAACTATATAAAGACTGTGTTTTAACCAATACAGTGTGTGGACATTCCTTTGTGGGGGCATGGGGACTACACTGTACCTAAGAACCAGCCTGCATCACCTCCTGAGAAGCTAGGCCTTGACTGCTCGACCATAGCTACCACATAGAGAATCTTGGCTGGGGTCCTCTGTGCCTCTCCTCTATCATATAGAGAGCAGAAGTACAGACAACCCCCCTCCAGTCTTTATTGTCAGCCCACCAGGAAAAACCTGGCGGGCTGTCAGGCACCCACGAGCACAGCCCATAGTATGGTGGTCTGGGAACTACACTGTAGTTCCCGGACCGCCGTGCTCGTAATGAGGCCCAGTAACATATAAGAAAAACATAAGAAAAAACATATAGAAAAACACGTTGATTTGATCAAAATTAGCTCTCTACACACAAATGTATAAAGGTGATCGCTACTCAGTTCCATGCTTTGTGCACCCCATGCAAGTATGTCATAGTTTCATTACTTCATGAGCCCTTGGTTGTGATCAATTCAGCTTTTTGGAATAAGTGCGCTCAATGTGTTATATTCTGCCATTCTTAAGCGTATGCTTCCCATGCAGTGCCCATAAATGTTTTTCTATGTTCATACGTTTGTACACGTTTACTCACCATTGTGAAAGTTCATACATATTTATAAGATTGCCCATTTTAACCTATACACCGTGTCAGCTTCACTGACCTGTGTGCAGGGAAATATCCTGCTCAGAAGCGCTCGGCTCGCGACGTTAGTAAACGTCCTTCTGAAAGGAAACGATATCGATATGTTTAAGTTATCCATCAATGTTAAGATTGCGTTTGTGTATTTCCGATAAGTTCTGACCTTACCTTATCTGAGGTATCACTATGCATACAGCCGCTCCCGCCGCGTACAGTGCAGCCTCGGCAATCGTGTTCCTGTTAATGTTTTACCGTTGGCATGGCAATATTGTGTTAAAAGATGGCCGATCGCAACTAGTTGCGTCGGCCATCTTTGGAGGGGCAATTCATTAGGAATTACGTGTGTAACATCTAATCAGTGTTGTGCTTCGATGGAATTGTCAATGTTGGGTTTTCTACCTGAGATGGGACAATCCTGCATTAAACCTCTCTTCCGCATTGGTAGAGTCGTTACCTCAAATGTGCACTATGTTGATATTCCACATCTAATAACTCAATGCAGTCTAAATCACTTCAATACATTCTACTCTTCAATAAATATCAATAGTTATGTATGTGAACTACAAATAATTTGGGAACTACATATAATTTTGTAGAACCACAAGCTTTAGTCGTAATATATGTTCCGATTAAAGGCATGGTCTAGTAAACATTTTTATTGTCCCAACGGGTCGGCCATGTTTTTTTAAGCCTAAGTGGCTCGATTTTAGAAAACGTTCCTATGGACCTTACCCAAGTTTTCGTCCATTAAACACACGCTAAAACAAGCACCAGGGAGCCGCCATTTTCTGATAATCCTATCTTTTCCCCGATCGCCCTGGCGGACCTGCTTTTGCGGCACTAAATCAATTCCCCCGACCCTGAGCCTGTCATCAGCAGACTCGTACCGCCCATTTCCCAACGCCAAAGCACGTCTTGTGTCAACATTCGCTGCGCTTCAGCTAATGACGTGTCGCCATGGAAATGGCAGGACGCCTCTCTCCTCAATAAGTATAAACAGACCGTTTCACAACGCACAGCAGCAGATTTTCGATTCCATTCCTCTCTCTGTGTTACTTTGAGTATTCTTTCACTCGTTTCAGTGCTCTGGTCAGCTACCTTCGCCGCTTGTAGCCCGTGTGAACAGATATCAGTACCACCGCTATAAATTATTTTAGTTTGTTTAACACACAATGGCTACAATAATGCCCTACATGTACGAGCCCGAGTATACCGAGGAGGAACTACTGGAAAGGGAAGCACGCGAAAACGATGGGGATTCGGACGGCAGTTGGCAGGACGAATCAACAGATGAAGAGCCTGGGCCTAGTCGAATGGACGGCGTCTCCACCTGGTGCACATGCAATCGGTGCGAGCTAATGCCAACTGAGGACGAGACCTGCTGCTGCCGAGAAAACTCAGGATGCCTGGCCTATATTTCGGAAGGCGAGCCACGACCGCAATGCATCACCGAGCTGCCAGACTTCAGGGCAGCCTGCCTCACACGGGCAGTGTTGAGAATAATGATGGTGCTTATGCACGAACTTCGAGCAACTGTTCGTCCTCGTAATCCAAGTAACGAGTAAGTATACTCTGCTTGTCATGCCACTCCTATTTCAAGTTCTTCTACTATATCCAAAATTACATCTACATATCATTGTAACGCATGTAGGTCATTCAATAGTGTGCATTGTCTAGATAGCATTTGTCCGTGTAAAATGCCATTAGTTACAAGAATTGTCATTGACAACAAACGTTTATTAAACTTATCTGGGTCATTTAAAAACAGTTTGTTTCATTCCTTTTCACAGGTGGTACAGGCTGGTGGCCTATCGTTCCTTTACATGGTGGCTTCACGGGAGGCTTGGACACCGCGTTCGAAGAGTGATACCCGCCTGTGCCGTTCGTGCCATTAGAGAAACGTTCCCGAGTGACAGCGGTCAGTACAGGGGATTTTCTCTCGCTGTGCTGCAACCTGACCTGTATAATCTTTAAAGTCTTGTATTTTTGTGTCATGAAAATAAGATACAAAATAAAACACATATATTTTAACAACGTTTGTCTCGATTTTTTAAATGAATCAAGTGTGTCTCCATTCAAGGATGGACGTCAGACACCTGTGCAGGGTGGTCACTATCTATCTGAGCTAACATAACATATTCTCGATAATGCATGCACTAAATAACACTTGTTCAAAGTCTTTCAGTAGGTTATGTCTCTATAAAAGTCACACATATATCTATACTAACAATTACCATTGGATTATACAGGCCCTAGGGTCTTGGCCACTATAATACACCGGTTGAAGTGTGGGTCTGTGCTCACAAGAATCTCCGGTATGTGGCATTTGTTATTGATAAGCAACGATATACTATCATTGATATAAAGGCGATATACTGTATATTGATATAAAGACGGTTCGCGCCGGTGGATGCGCGCTGGCATGGGGGGCTGTCCGGGGCGCGAAAGGCCAAGGTGCCAAACTACATGTACACTTCAAAAGGTGTCCCACGCCAAGGGGCCATCGGTCACATGGCCTCCTCAGACCCCGTGTCTCCAGGCAGGCCTCCCCTGAGGCAGGCCGCCCCCCTGCAATCCACATAAGTGTGTCTCCATTCAGCAGTCTTCCTGTGCCTTATCCGCACGCCCCAGGGCCATCCATCCCACCCCCCTCTATCAAAGGCGGTTCACACCCGGGGATGAGCGCTGGCATGGGGGGCTGTCCGGGGCGCGAAAGGCCAAGGTGCCAAACTACATGTACACTTCAAAAGGTTTCCCACGCCAAGGGGCCATCGGTCACATGGCCTCCTCAGACCCCGTGTCTCCAGGCATGCCTCCCCTGAGGCAGGCCACCCCCCTGCAATCCACATAAGTGTGTCTCCATTCAGCAGTCTTCCTGTGCCTTATCTGCACGCCCCAGGGCCATCCATCCCACCCCCCTCTATCAAAGGCGGTTCACACCCGGGGATGAGCGCTGGCATGGGGGGCTGTCCGGGGCGCGAAAGGCCAAGGTGCCAAACTACATGTACACTTCAAAAGGTGTCCCACGCCAAGGGGCCATCGGTCACATGGCCTCCTCAGACCCCATGTCTCCAGGCAGGCCTCCCCTGAGGCAGGCCGCCCCCCTGCAATCCACATAAGTGTGTCTCCATTCAGCAGTCTTCCTGTGCCTTATCTGCATGCCACAGGGCCATCCATCCCACCCCCCTCTATCAAAGGCGGTTCACACCCGGGGATGAGCGCTGGCATGGGGGGCTGTCCGGGGTGTGAAAGGCCAAGGTGCCAAACTACATGTACATTTCAAAAGGTGTCCCACGCCAAGGGGCCATCGGTCACATGGCCTCCTCAGACCCCGTGTCTCCAGGCAGGCCTCCCCTGAGGCAGGCCGCCCCCCTAATACCACGACATACATACGTCATTCATTCACAAACACACCCCAGTTTCTAATACTTTAAAAACCACTCGATATGTCTCATGAGAACATCTTTGTGCTTTGCAAGTCAACTCTTGAACGTGCTACCTGGGAACCACTGAGATCTATGCTAATCTGCTTGTCGTTGTGCTATCCGTGAACTCTGTGACCGACCGCTTCGAGCATACCCATCAGTGCGCTACCTGCGGCCATCCACCTATTCTCCCGCAACATACTGCTCTGCTTGCTGAACCCAACTGTTTGTTGGTCAAGGTAAGGCCATGTATCCTGGTTATATTTCGCAGATTTTCAAATTTCTTTCTATTTTCCAGTAGAGTACACAATAGTGCTATGTTCCTTGGTCTCATTGGTATTGACTTCAGTTTCCATTGCTATGCTATCAATAGATCTATTTATTTTCATCTGTGACTATTGTGATTGAATTGCATCCTTCGGGGGTCCAGTCAATAATGTTAGCATGTTTCCTTCTCGTGTAAAACAGAACATCCAAGGGACGAGTCACATGTTCAGATTTCAGACACATCAATTATACATTTCTGCAACTTATGCAAATACTAAGCAGCACATAATGAACTGGTATAGTTCCTGCAACCAAAACAAACCTTGCATTGATCATTGTATGATTCATTTACTTTTGTATCAAATCTTTATTCTTGAAGATTGTATAATAATGTCGATATTTACTTTTCAGATTCATCAACAATGCCTGCCTGTTCGATTAGCGGTTTCCCTTCGAAGACCCATGCGAAATCTGAAGGTACTACAATGCATGTATTCCCGAAAACTGTTGATCGAATAAGAGAATGGGTCAGACATTGCGGATATCCACTGGATGAGCTGGAAAGTAGAGTCCAACAAGTCTTAAAGGACAAGAGGGGTGATCGATACCGCATCTGCAGCCGGCACTTTTCCTTGGACATGTACACAACTTCTTGGGTAACAAAGAAGAATAAACGGCGAACGACACGGAAATTGCTCGAAAACGCTATTCCCACTCTATTCATCCACATTCCGCCACCGGTGAGTCAAGTGTCCGGATTTAGCTTTAGGCCTTGCAGTAGTGTGTAGCCGAATGGATTAATAGATATTGTAGGTGTTCTATCCCTTGTAATAATTTCGATATTGATATGAGTGTATAGTTTTTTGAATAATGACATTTATCAATATATTCTTTTTCGATTTCATAACCCACAAACGCAATGTATATATATATGGGGACAGGGAACTGTGCTGTATTGAGCATTTTTCAAGTATTCTGTCTGCTTACGTGGCTATTTTTAATATTGGCATTTCATTATCAATCATTAATTTACCTTTACAACTTCTTGACTATCCCTTGAATCTGAAGCAAGAACATTCTACATCCTTGACGTGGTCGCAGTTGTCAACCACTTCTAGCGCGTATCAGGTAATCTTACTAGGCTAATCCACTACATACTTGTTTTATGCATGTCAAGTAATAGTTTTATTCTATCGTGTAATTATTTTACAGAATTTTTGGTTACTGCTTTCCAATTAATATACACCTTAGTTATCGTCCACTGGTGTTTGTTTTCAGTTATAATTAGTGTTATCCATACTAATGCAAGTACTGTCTTTCAGGGAGATGCTGAAGCGTCCGCCACATCTACAACGTTTCTAGATGTTCCTCACCAGCAGGAGGTATGGATACTGACAGCTCCATCGAGCGTCATCATCAGAGCTGGAATTCTTGTCGTTTGATTGTTCTACACAATGTTTTGTTCGTGGTTAGCTGTTGATATGTACCTGTGCTGTCGACCCCAGGTGTATTTTATGTTTTCGCAATTGTAATCCTCACTAATGCAAGTACTATGTTTCAGGCAGTTGATGGAGCGTCAACCCCTGCACTTGATGCATAGCCTGACATTCAAGTATACGAATCGGCGCAACAGCTTTCGGAAGTGCGCACTACATTTGCAACATCCATAGATATTCTTCAGCAGCACGAGGTATGGATAATGACAGCTCCATCATGCATGATCATATAACGTGATTCCATTTGCTATACTTTCTTCCCTATTAACGCAAGTGCTGTGTTTCAGGGAGACGACGGAGCTTCCACCACAATCAGAACATCTCATTTAGATGATGCAGATGTAAAGGAATCGTTGAAATAAGTCGATGAAATGTGATCATATTTGGATTTTCCTTGATTCTTTTGGACAATGCATCTTTCGCGGTTATCTCTTTATATGTACCTGTGCGTTCGACCCCAAGTGTGTGTTATGTTTCCAATATTGAAAAGCATACTAATGCAAGTACTGTGTTTCAGGGAGATGCGGATGCCCCCTCTCCAATACAACCATTCATGGCAGTCCATGCAGAGCCAGAGGTATGGATACTGACACTTCCATCGAAATAGATCATCACTGGTCGAATACTTGTCCTTTGATTGTTGCACACAATGTTTAAATCGTATTTGGCTATTGAGATGTACCTGTGTGTTCGTCCTCACGTGTGTTTTATGCTAACAATATTTTGATACATAGTAATGAAAGTACTATGTTTCAGGGAGACGATGGAGCCTCATTCCGTGCTGTCTATGCGGATACAGAAAATATAGTCCTTGCAGCGCAAGAGGAAGGGAGGACATGCGGGAACGAATCAGAGCTACAGCGTGCAGAAGTTGAAGGTCGAGTCAAAAAAGTTGCAAAGAAAAAAAAACAAAAAAGGTTAGTTACAAACAGTTCATAACTTTAAAAAAATGTTTGTGCTGGGGACTATTTTATGTTTTTTTCCAGTCAATTCTACTACACTCCATCTTGTGTTTAAACTGAACATCCCTTTTCCAATATCTCCTCCAGTTACCCGTGGGTGTCAGAACTATACACACACAGACAGTGAAGCGAATGAGAGATGTGGCTTGCCAGACCGTGTACACTACGGAGGAACTATTAATTGAGGCGAGGCGTGTTCAGGCTCGAGATGCTCATGTCCAATGGCCAGAACATGAATTAACTGTGTTTGGAGACTACAGCAAAGTTGCATTGGACCATAGCTACAGTGCGACCGGACCACCACAAGAAGATGTTATTGAATGTATTGAAGATAGCTCTGAAGTAGTTGCAGATCAATTTACACAATCTACACCCGCCAAAAATGTGCCACCAAAAAACCTGTCGACATTGTTGTGTTCTCCCATCAATGTTGAAGTAATAGATGTCGAAATGACAGAGAATGAACCAGCCGCAGCATCCATAGACGCATCAGAACTTGATATCAGCGATATTACTTTCCAATGTGTTGAAATCTCCACAACGTCACAGGCCCAAACAACGTTGACGCAGGATGACAGTCTAATGAAAGAGAGCAAATACATTGTATTCGACAGTTGTTTGATGGAAATTATAAGTATGCTGAAATGTGTGAGTTCCATTAGAGGGAATGTATGTGGGAAGCCATTGATTAATGTGACTCGTCAAATAAAAGGCAGTAACGTCAAAATAAATGCCGCCTGTAGATTAAATCATAGGTTCTCATGGTCTGCACAACCAATGCTGGGGAAAATGCCAGCAGGCAATCTACTGTGTGCAGCTGCATCACTTTTTAGTGGCTACAGTTTTAGAAAGTTAGAGGCTTTCTTTCAGTTTGTGGGACTCCATTTCATTTCTAAAGCGCTGTACTACACATACCAACGTGATTATCTGTTTCCGGCCATTAGTGATGCTTGGAGAATTGAACAATTGTCTCTAGCAAGTACATTCGAAGGCAAACGATTCAGGCTAGCCGGCGATGGACAGTGCGATAGTCCTGGATTTTCTGCCAAGAACTGCACCTACCACTTTCAGGACATGGATAGTAAGAAAATTGTGAGTTCGGAGGTCGTGCAGGTAACACAATGTACATCGTCAGTGGCCATGGAGAAACTAGGATTTATAAAATCAGTGGAACATCTACAATCGAGGGGGATGCACATCGACCTCATAGCCACGGATAGACACGTTTCAATTGCCAAGACAATGAGAGAGCAGTTCCCACATATTAAACATCAATTTGACGTATGGCATCTTGCTAAATCAATCAATAAGAAAATCTCGGCTGCAGGAAAAAAAAAAGGTTTTGAAAGTATTTTGCAGTGGTCACATTCTATCACCAACCATCTTTGGTGGAGCTCCAAAACTTGTGAGGGGTCAGTGGAAATACTACTTGAAAAATGGCGGTCACTGATGCACCACTGTACCAACGTTCACCGCTGGACAGCAAATGAACATTTCCAACAATGTGAACATGGCCCTTTGTCCCCAGAGGAGGAACGGAAGAAGAAGTGGTTGATTCCATCTTCACCGACACACAAAGCCATTGAGAAGATTGTTTTCGACAAAACTCTATCAAGAGATTAGAGAGGACTGACAGAATTCTGTCACACAGGAGATTTGGAGGTGTTCCACAATATGTGCCTAAAGTACAGGCCAAAGCGCTTGCATTTTAGCTTTCGGGGCATGAAACATCGCACTCTACTAGCGGTCTTGGCCCATAACAGCAATGTCGGACGTGAACAATCTAGGACTAGGGGTAAAGTAAGGATGCCTCGCTACACTAAGGTGTTTTCAAAACGAAGTAAGCAATGGGTGATCAAACCAGTCTATGATGAAATGCAGTTCGACTTTGTGAAAGGCCTTATTGTTGCTGTGTTAGAGAAGCACAGATATGGAATTTTGGACGTTTCTGTGCAGAGCAGTGATCCATTGCCACCGAACATTGCGACTGTGCCATGACCACCCGATGCACAGCTGATTGTGAAGTACAAATCCCAGTTTAAATAATTGCAATACGATTGTCTTTTTGTAAATAAATGTTATTGTACAGTGTACCTGTAAACCTAACCCCTAACTTCACAATCATGGGTGGCGAACAAGCTGGGTGTCATCTTTGAATTCTCTCTATTCACCTCACATATGTGTATGTATATATTTTTCTCATGTCTCATCTCATGTAAATGTAAATGCTGCGCACTGTTAACGGAGGGGAGGCTTGCGTATTGCAAATAATAAAACAAACAAACAATAAATCTCACTTTTAACTCAACTCCTGTGGTACTTTATACTTTCCCTGACCTTGCGCCAAAAATTAAATGTCTCAATTTGGGCTGCAAAGCTCGCAGACAACGCACTAAATAGACGGATTCTAAACTTCCAAGTTCTCATAGATGCCTATACTACGTGATGTTGCAAATAAAGAATGCGAAGGACAGCGCCCAGATGAGGCCCACAAGTCGCACTGGAAGTATAAGGGTCTATTGTTTTTTTACCTTGAGACAGGGACCATGCCGAAAGAACTACATTTGAAGGGAGTGTGCAATAACGTAAGAGACGATAAGGCAGAAAATTCAGAAACTAGACCGAGTTTCAGTTTTAGGTCAGTATACGAAAAATCATTGTTAAGAGCACGGTCTGTTTTACAGACTGCATTACGAAGAGACACAATGGAAATTTCAAATATAATGTAAGTAAATCTTTACACGTTTTTATACCGGAATGAAGATTTAATGAATGGATGCATGAATAAATGAATGAATGAAGAGCTAGGAAAAGCAAGTAAAACTGTTCGTAGTGGGCACATGGGCATGCAGGTCCACTGGTCTCACCAATCTCGCTCCATGGCCCAGCCACTTTTCCCTGCACTACTGTCTCTGTATCCTTCAGCCCCTTCTCCCGGCATTTACCTTGCACTTGCCACCAGCTGGCCCTGAACTACCCTTGCAAGCAAATAGTTTCTGATCGGCCGTAATAAATAAAATGAGTAATATTAATGAAGTTCGGCTAGCGAGACTAATTATCATTTTTTTGTTTTCATAAAAGGTATTTGATCCCTTACTGCCACTGCCATCTGTTTGAGACACCGGCGGATGGATTCTTCAGCAGACACCTGCAGCTTCGTGTCAACAACTGGAGCACGATCACCATATTATGGGACGATCGCCAAGGGTCCACATGCCCTTACGCTGTACTAGTGGCTAGAAGCAACATAACAACCTTTAGGCTGGACTAGTGCCTAGTTGATGGAACAGCCTTGCGGTTCACCGCGCTTCCAAAGTGATTCTTTTTACGAAAATGAACACCCTGTGTACCATAAAGGAACACTGCGTGACTCAAGATGAAACGGAACAGTTATTGCGGATACAGATAAAAGAAAATAAATGGCTTCCGGAGTTCATATGGCAATTGCTGAATATTCTCTAAACATTTAATGTCAAATAAATGTACTTTACCAAATGTACCGTGTTGCTGTTTCATTGTAAGGTACAGTTTCATATTCTGAATTGTGGCGCTCTGTGTTGTGAGTTGATCTGTGTTGGTTTCTGGGTTCTGTGTGGAGTCGCGCAGAAGACGACTGGGCGCGTTTGCCTACGCAGCACAGTAACGTCACGGGGAGAGGCGGGGAATATGAATGTTTTGATAATGTCAGGCTCAGGGGCAGGGGAATTGATTTAGTGCCGCAAAAGCAGGTCAGCCAGGGCGATTGGGGAAAAGATAGGATTATCAGAAAATGGCGGCTCCCTGGTGCTTGTTTTCGTGTGCGTTTAATGGACGAAAACTCGGGTAAGGTCCATAGGAAAGTTTTCTAAAATCGAGCCACTTAGGCTTAAAAAAACATGGCCGACCCGTTGGGACAATAACATTTTTTACTAGACCATGCCTTTAACTAATTTGTATTTGTATTTGTTTTATTTGTATAGCGCAGACCAGGCCCATGGGCAACCGGGTGCATATATTAGTAGAGCATTACATTACAGGTAGTGGAGCATTACATTACATTACAGTAGTAAACATAGCAACAAGAAGTCCATTTACAATACAGGTAGTGTAATATTACAAACAATAGTGGAGTCATCATAGCAGTCCCAGCAGATTATACCCAGAGTATACAGAGGATGTTACAACATTAAGCAGTAATCAGGGCGGAGCAGAACAGAGCTAGGACCCCGACGGCCCGTTCAAATAGACAAGCGGTTGTTAGTGGGAGGTTGCTAGCCAGAGCTTGGCTTTATGTTTGAATTGGTTGAAGGAGGGTAGTGTTCTGATCATGAGTGGTACAGTGTTCCAGAGCTTGGCTGCCAGGACAGGGAAGCTAGCGCCACCGGCAGAATGAAGCTTGAATCTAGGGATTGCAAGACCTTGAATTTGTGCAGATCTGCGTACACGTGCTGGAGTATATTGAGTGAATCGTGAGGCTAGGTAAGTAGGGGCCTGGTGGTTAACACATTTGTATGTGAGGGCCAGTGCTTTCAGGGAGATCCTTTGGGCAACTGAGAGCCAGTTGAGGTTCTTCCTGGTTTCTGAGATGTGGGCAGATCGGGGGATGTTGAGGGCTGCTCTAATGGAATTGTTTTGGATCATCTGAAGTTTGTTAAGATTTCCCTGGTTAGTGCCCTGGTACAGTGCATTGCAGTAGTCCAATTTGGACATAACCAGGGTCCTGGCCAAGGTAATGCAATTCTGGGCAGTAAGGAAAGGGCGGCAGGCCGAGATCAATGTGCATGTGTATGCAGACGCAGCGGCAACTGCATTGGTTTGTCTGGTGAGTGTCGGGGAGGCGTCGAGGTATATACCCAGAGTGTTGGTGTCTTTAGCTACTTTAATCAGATTGCCGTCAATATTGAAGGAGCCGAACAGTGGACTTAGTTTGTTAAGACTCTGTTGTGTGCCTAAGATAAGAAGATCAGTCTTGTCATCGTTGAGGCATAGTTCGTGCTGGGACATCCAAGCTTGTATGACAAGGTAAATGTCATTAAGGGCTTTAGAGTCAGCAATGTAGTCACCAGTGATGGGTATGAGTATCTGGGTGTCATCAGCGTAATTCGTGTAGGTAACACCCAGATAATCAAGCACATCAAATAATGGTTTGGTGAAGACATTGTAGAGGGTTGGGGAGACACAGGATCCTTGCGGGACTCCACACGGGACTGGTATGGGATCGACCGATGCAGTAGGGGAGAAAACTCTCATGTGCGTGTTGTCAAGGAATGACCTAATCCATTTGAGGGCGTTGTCAGAGAAATGTGCCGATGACTTCAAGTGCCGACAAAGTATTTGACAAACTAATAGTTGAATAATTGAAAGTACAATACAAATAGTGCAAACATTGGCTGAAAATATTACATGTGCATTCATCTTCATGTGTATCCAAGTTTGTACTGATACCTCCTTTTAGCATTTAATCGAGTTAGTATAAACTCACCACAAGGGCAAAATCAGATTATGCAAATAGTATATATATATATATCGTGAGAGAGGTCAGCAGGTCCCAATAAAAAAATGACAAACTCGAATCCAATATACAGAACGAGTTTAATTCATGGAGAAAAAAAAAAGTATTAGGCAAAACAAACACACAGCAAAACAAGACAGGACGCCAGGGCAATGTACTGAACAACACGTTTCGCGCTCCTCCGAGCGCTTCATCACGTTAGGGAGACGTGAAAACAATCACAATACATATTGCAAGTTAGTCCTTTTCCCATGTTGCCTTATTCCACATATTGACAACTTTGTCTCGAAACCATGGCGGCCATATTGGAATGTAGCAGAGCCCTGCATTGGCCATTACCAAACAGATTTAAAAGAGCCAAAATAATGCAGAATGTTATGAAATGCATCACGAATTATGCAGGATAATCATCCTAATAAAATAAAAGGGACGCATAATGAGAAAGGTGTCAGCAAATCTCGCTAATAGAGAAAAACACACCAATCCATAACCGTAGCATAAAGTGCAAGTGCATACCTATGTCAACATATGAAGAAGGTACGGCGAATCGCTGGATGATAAAGTGCAAGTGCATATCTAGCTAGGCATGGCAACATGATATAAGGATTCCATCGGGAAAACAGCAAGGACGGAATAAAACGGTCTAGTGTAGACAGTCAATAAATGCAACCCTTGAAATTAAAAACATGTTTCAAGCAAGAACCAAAGGGTGCAAATGGCACAACTTCGTGAAAACATCAGCCCAGGGCTACAGTATAAAGTGCATTCCTAACGTAAACATATGAGCAAGGTTTAAAGTGCATTCCTAACGTAAACATATGAGCAAGGTACATGAAGATGTAGCAAATGGCTAAAAGATAAAGTGCAAGTGCATACCTGGCTCAACATGGCAACAAAGTAACAATATATAAGGACCGAGTAATCCTGCCAAATATGGAAACTCTATTGACAGTTTGCAATCCTTAGAATAAGACCATGTTTCTGGCAAGACCCATAAAGTGCAAATAGTAGGACTTCATGAAGACATTAACCCAAGGCTGCAATATAAAGTGCAAGGGCATAGGACTGTATATATATCAACCTGGCAACAATAGACAGGCAGACAAATGAACAATCAAAAAGTGCACGTGTAACAAATACCAATGTCCTCCTATTATATGTGGCCATAGTCAAATATAATAGACTACTGGCTCAGAAGCAAATGAAAGCCATATGTACCCTGGAATCGAATAAACCAGTGTTGGTTATTGGTTCAAATGCCCACATAAAGAAGAGCACCAGTAAAGAAACATACCTACACAGCAATGAGACTTGTGGAAAAATAAGGACAGGAGAATAATAAGGAAGGCAGTATCAAAGACAGGAATCTGGAATACAGATGTCATTATGTACTCACAAAATCACATCTCCCTAAGACATCAGGAAGGCAAGGCAGCCGATCTAAGTCAACAAGAAAGTAAATCAAGTTGGATAACACAGATAAAAAAAACTCAAACAGGTAGGGCAGCAACAGGCCAGGACAAGAAATCTAAATGATAATCAAAAGAATCAGCATTGAGTGATAGGAAACCGGGATCAAACAAGGCAACAGAATAAAAGAAAGAGTAGGGTAGGAACACAGAGACAGGCAAAAGAGTCAAATACCCACAAAGGTATGCATCTCCTCATCCAAAGTGTGACCATTGCAATATTTAGTATCAAAATCCAAAATAAAACTGGTTTCCAGTTGTCTTAATCTTAGCGTGCGATCACCTCCTCTAGGGTCGATTGGCACATGAGCTACAGCAAAGAATGTAAGCAGATGGACATCACTGGCATGTTCCTGCCTGAAATGTTTCACCATGGGGTACGTGGGGTCAAAATTCTTGATTTCTCTGAGATGCTGCAAAATACGGAGCTTAAGTATACGTGTGGTAGATCCCACGTACCATTTCCGGCAGGGGCATGCAAGAACGTACACTACAAAGGGTGTATCACAGTTGATAAAATGTTTTAACCTGAATTCAATGCCCGTAATCGGATGTATAAAAGATTTACAGATAGTGGCATGGGGACAGGCTTTGCATTTTTGGCACTTGGTAAAGCCTTTGAGAAAGCCAGGTAGCCAATTGGTCATGGTGGAGTTTTATTGGACAGGAGAGCTAAATAAGTGGAAACCAGTCTATCCTTCAGTGAAGGTGCCTGTTTAAAGGTTAGGGTAGGGCATTTGGGTAGTCATGGACCAAGGTCTTTGTCTAATCTAAGGATGTGCCAATGTGTCATAACAATCTTACGAACATCATGTGAAGCATTGTTGAATGTCACAATGAGGCGAGGATCATCCTGATCATTATTTGTCTTCCTACTGGTGGGACCATGTAGTAATAATTCCCTTGAGAGTGTCCGTGCTTTAGAGAAGGCCACTTCAATAATATTTTTGTGATAACCCTGTTGTTACCGCCCAACTCGTGATGAGGCCCAAAGTATCCAGTCTATCAATCCAGTAGGATTCTCCTTGTTGTCGTCTTTTCTTGATGTCCATTTGTGTTTCGGAAGTCTCAATCACTTCCAAGGCCTGAAACTTCAGTTGTGATATATTGTGCTGTTTCTAGTTGGTATTCTTAGTACGTATACATGATTTGTGTTCATTTATGTGTATTCTAAATTTCCGACCTGTTTCACCCACATAGTATAAGCTGCATGGGCAGCGTATACAGTAAATACAATTCTCTGTATTGCAGGTCGCGTGGCACTTGAATAAAATCTTTTCTCCTGTGTGAGGGTGTGAGACAACTCCACCTTTCACTATATGGTTGCAGTTACTGTAGTTCAAACAAGGATGTATTACAGCTTTCTTATTTCCAATTTTCTTATTCTTTGGTTTCTCGTCTCTGGTGTTCACTAGTAAGTCTCTCAGGTTGCTTGGGATTTGGTATGCGAACTGTTAGGGAGAATTCTCATTCTATGGCTAATTTCCCTTACCTATAGAGTCCCCCAGCAGCTTTGCTGGATTTGAAGGGTTTCTTTCTTTTTACCTGCTATGAGTGAGACTCTTTTTCCCACTCTTAGGCATTTTTGCTATGTGTGTTCTAGGCTATTTTTGTCTTTAATGCCTATGGGATTTTCTCTCCCCCATAGGAACCATCTTTATTCACATGTGTTACACAGCACCCTCCGTGCAGTGACACAGAGGTGTGGTAGCGACCCCCAAACATAGACTCCATACCCTGGGACAGACTACTGTCTCCCAGGGCATGTAAAGTCCCCATTGACTTTACTAGTCAAATCTTATGAACAAAACCAGTACAACCCATCTTACTATGGAAGTTTTGGAAGGGGTTAATAGTTTTTCCCCTGTGTTCATTTTCGAGGGTGTACCCTAAAGTCCCTCTCTCAGAAGTTTCTGGCTGGTGGCAGTGGTTACTACCATAAATATTTGACCGCAAATATTTCTCTATGGCATTTTCCCATTGTTCGAGGCTACCACTTTTTCTGACAGCCTCTAACATACCGCCGGTGCATTTTAATATTACCTTTGCTCCGGTAGGTTTTTATTGCCAGAACTTTAATATAACTTCTTTCTCGTGTCTTTCTCTACAATCCTAACTCAGGTCGGGGATCCTTTGTTCGTTCGTTTGGCAGGCTTCGGCCCAGAAGCCCTCCTTCCGGCGCCACTGAGTCTGGGGTGGGCCCATTGTGTGGGAGGGGGAGTAGGACCCCTGGACATGGTTGCCTCCGCAACCCATGTCACTCTCTATCCTGATAGGCTGGAGGGTCTCCCGCCAAGATGACCATGCCACTGTGTGAGTGACAGCTAGGCTGTATGAATGGGGGTCTTTTTGCATAAAAGCAAGGTCCTGAGGACTGAAAGAGCAAGACGTCGCCACGGGAACTAAGAAGCCGAAGAGGAGAGAAGCCAAAGACATCTGCAACGACTGAACCACCGGTGAAGCCCTGCTGCAGCGTCTCACCACTTTTCTCCACACGACGAGAGAAGATTTTCACCTGCAAGAGCCTTCTTCCCTTGAGCTGGTGGGGCCAACCAGTTTGCCAATCGCCTTCCCGGACCGGCCTTGGTCGAATCTCCCGTACCCTGTACTCGGAGGCCGGATACCCAGGCACCAGTCCACCCGGACTGCGATTTAAAGGAGCGTACCTTATATTCGTCGGGCAGCACCGTGGCTGGTTTCATCCCTGGGTAGTGCAGTAACTCGAACCTTCCTCCACGACGAGAGCATCTCTTCCTCTGCTGGATCACCCGAACTGCAGGAACTACCAGGAACAACTGCCACCGCAGGAGCCACTTCTAACTTTAAGGTACATAGTTCCGCCAGGCCGCCCTTTCTTTCTCGGTAGTGCTAAAGGTGTTTTAAATCCTTTACCTACCTGCTTAACATTGTCTTTTCAACTTCTGCAACCACCATTTCAAATATCGTTAACCAAAGACTTGACTGCAGCTACGAGAACATTTTGCTCCTGGGCCCTTGCCCTGTACCACTAACTCTGGCACAGGCCTACGGCCTTCTCGAGATTGATTCTCGATTTGAACTGTGTGGTACACCCCTTTCTTATAACTACTCTTTCTTCCCACTGCATAATCATTGTGAAATGCCATTTTGCTCAGTTTTCATTCTATGTATTGCTTATACTGATGCACTGTCTTGCTGAACTGGTTCACAACTGATGGAAAGTGTTGCTAGGGTGTATAAGAACCTATTTCTGAATAACTTGTGCTTTCCCTCCCTTGTGAGGAATTGTTAGAAGATCCTTTGTGTGTAGTTTTCACTTTGCCGTTTTGCTCAGTTTTCACTCTGGTTCACTTGGTCTACAATTCATATAGGGAGTGTGTATATTTTTCCTTGACTTAATCTAACTTGCTTGATACTTGTGATACATGTGTTTAATTAGAAGTGTATAAAATAAATATATATATATACTTTTTAATTACAAAGCCTTGGTCAGTGTTTCCTTGTTCCATAGTCTACTGGGCCTAATGTGTAAACCCTCAATACTGCTCATCTCCCTCTTGAGATAAGTCTGACTGCTCAGCCACAGCTACCAACTAAATCTTTGTGGTACAGACTGATACCAAAGGGGATTTATTGCTCTCACCTGTAGTCCTAGTCTGGTGTAGTGCTTCCTAAGGGAACTGCACTGGATTCTGCCTAACACGAACACTGGTTGATTAGTAAACAGATATTTAGTCCTGTCGTCATTAGTAAGGATAGACCAATGTTTGTTAACACATCTCTTGATCTGCGAACTCTGAGTTGAGAACTTTACTACGTATACTAATGCTGGTGCTTCTGATTTGTCTTTCGATATCAAGGTCCTAGATCTGGTTTTGGCTGCCACTTTGTCAGGTGCTACCTTCAAATCCTCTTCTGGGCATCCACGTTCCTGTAATTCTTTGTGCAATTTTTAAAGCCCCTGGTCCAGTTCTGCTTGATCACTTATGATCCTTTTTAGACACAGCATCTGCCCATTGGGTACATTCCGTAGAGTCTTCTCAGGGTGGAAACGCATACAGTGTAGCAAATTGTTTCTTTCTGTGGGTTAAGTAAATAAGGAAGTTGGAATGTGTTGATTATGCACATTCACTTTCACACCCTAGTAGTGTATACCAGGATTCCCTATTTCTGAAGTAAATTGAATTTGCTGATCAATACTATTGATGTACAGCAGAAAATCAAGTGTTTCTCTTGTGTCTTGCTATATACCAAAAATATCATCAATGTAGCGTACCCACATTTTTAACTTGTCCTTCCATTGGGTCTTCTGTAATATATGAGTTGTTTCGAATCGGTAAAATCATTTGCATATACCGGAGCCATAGTTGCACCCATAGTCGTGCCAGATGTTTGAAGATAGTATTCATTATTGTACTAGAAGTAGGAGTTGGTTGAAATGAAGATCAAAATGATAACAAGGATTCCTTAACGGCTCCTATCTCCCCCCTCTTGTGAGCAGAGCCTCTCTACTGCCTCTTGGCCCAAATCATGAGGGATGCTTTTATACTAGCTATTGACATCGATTGTGAAGAGAATGTCCTTTTCAGTCAGTTGCATTTTTTCCAAAATGTTCAAAAATGTGTACTGTCTTTGACATATATTTCTGTTTTTTGTATTATGGCCTGGAGAAAATAGTCAATGTATGTTCCAAGAGGTTGTAGTATTCCTCCTGTTGCAGCTACTATTGGTCTTCTGGGTGGGTTCGTCAAGCTCTTCTGAATCTTTGGTAAAAGATAAAAGTGCAGGATTGCTGGTTTTGGAATCAGTAGGATGTTTTTTTGTGATCCTCTCTCTTTCTTCTGCTCTTGTTAGAAGTGTTTCAAGATTATTACAGATGTCTTCTGTAGGATCATGATCAATTTTGGCATAAACAGTGTGGTCATCAAGTTGTCTTTTGCATTCCTTTACATAATCATGAGTGTTCTGTAGTACTAACGCTCCACCTTTGTCAGCTGGTCTTGTTTGTGATCTTGTCATCAGAATACAGATTTTGAATGATTGACATTTCACCTCTGCTGAGGTTTTTGTTTTTCGGTGCACCGAACTGGATTTTTTAAAGATCTGATAATACAATTTTTTCAAAAATATCCATTGCTGGTACATTGATAGGTGGTACAAATTTACTTTTCGGTTTAAATTCAACTAACTTAGGTTGTTGACATACTGCTGTGTTCCCATTGTCCATTTCTGCAAAGAAAACTTTCAGTTTTAGTTTCCTGGTTAATTTGTGTAATTTTACTTTTGTGTTGAATAAACTATGAACTCTCACAATGGTGAGTAAACATATACAAACATATGAACATAGACAAACATTTACGGGCACTGCATGAGAAGCACACGCTTAAAAATGGCAGAATATAACACATTGAGCGCACTTATTCACAACAAGCTGAATTGATCACAACCAAGGGCTCATGACGTAATGACACTATGACATACTTGCATGGGGTGCACAAAGCATGGAACTGAGTAGCGATCACCTTTATACATTTGTGTGTAGACAGCTATTATTGATCATATCAACATGTTTTTCTTTGTTTTTTCTTTTGTTTTTCTTATGTGTTACTGTGTCTTTTAATTGTGGGTACCCTGTCTTTTGATGTTATATGATAATGTATGATGCTATGGAAATTGCAATTATGGTATAATATGTGCAGTACGTTATTGAGAGAAGACTGGGCTCTGATGAAGGATTTAATCCGAAATGCATTGGCCATACAGTCATTGTTTGCGGCAAATTGGTGATTAATAACCAATAATTTAAAGAATAAAAATATGTTTTTTGAAACATTATCATAACTTTTCACGGTATTCTTTGGAAAATGATTTAATTAACGCCTAGTGGGAACACGGTTGTGCGGCCCACACTGAAGGCTATTGAGCCTAGGTCTCTTTCTTTTTTCAGTCATATTTATGTGCCCTGCACGGTGGCACTACATAGTGGGCTGCACCCTACTAAGATATATTTAAGCTTCAACTTCAACAAAACAGCACGCTATAACAGAAGAACCTAAAACAAGCGGTCCCCTCTCTCCAACCATTGGTCTATCTTCCATGTTGTGCCATATCCAGCATGGATGAGGGTGGCCAGGGGACTTTCAAGGAGCTGGTTTTGATTGCTGGGAGTTTAGCCTATCAAGCTATGGGTTATGTCGGGAGTCAAGAGGCAACGGGAAGAGATATCTTTGGTTTGGGTGTAAAGGCAATTTTGTCTGCACAGGGCAACTATAAAAAAAAAAATTTAAATATGACTTTGTAATCATTGCATATGGATAATGCTGCCTGCCAATATGAACGGTTCCTGCCTGCCGTCCAAGAATAACAATCTGTATGTCAAAGTACACTCCAACCTAGACCGCGCTACCCCCCCACCTAATTGGTTCCTACCCTCCTCCCAGCCTAACAATGTAACCTCCATCACTGCCCTGCTCCGTCCTCCTACCTACTCCCCATCAATTCCATGTAATTTCATCGTGGAATGTTTTTTCGTGGGGCTTTTACCGCAGATTTTTTAATGAAAAAACTCATGGACATTTTTTTTTTACCCATCCCATTACATTTTTTACCTTTTTTCGAACACCCACACACCATATATATATTTTTCTAACACGCCCCCCCTCAAGATTCGATGAGTTTTTTTTCGGTTAAAAATCCACTGTAGACGGCCACCAGGGGGCGCACGCATGGAGACGTTCTCCGTGTGAGCTCCGCGCAAGGGTCCCAAAAAGTGGGTTGAGCCCCCACCACGAGACCCCCGCTGGCTAAAAGAGCGTCGGAACCTGGTGTCGGAACCACCCAGGCACCGTCTAGTTCCAACTCCGATCAAAATCGGACCTTGCATTCCGGAGAAATACTCTCCTGCGTCATACTGAAGGAGGACGCGCGAGGCCTGGAAGCTTCCAGCACACGCTGCGCTGACACGGCCCCAGGAAACTGGCGACTTCGTGGACCCTCGACTCGGCTGAACCCTGCGAGAAGGTGCGTGCAACTTGAAAGACGCGCAGGCCTCACCCGATCTGCAGGAAGTCTACAAGGAGTAAGCCCGCCACGGGTTTGGACGCGTAAGACACGGTCCCAGACTTTAGGCCGCGCCTGGTGCGCGGGTCCCCGCCAGGGCGACAGCGGAGGAAGGCCTTCTCTACGGGGATATACCGAACCCTCCCCCGAGCTCACAGTTCTTCTGGTGAAAAACGCACTCGGCGTGGGGCAGGCGCATCCACATTCCGGGGGTATCGGCGCTACGCGCTTCCCTTTCCTCCGGGCTGCAGTGGGCTGAGGGTTGGGCCCCTGGACTCCAGGGCGTGTGCCCTCCTCGGCCCCCGTTGTCGGCCACTGCTCCTGCTGGTCCCATCGAACTGCCACTCCGCCTGGCCGGGGATCTCCAGACGCGGCCGCAGGCCTCAACGACACGGAACCTATCTGGCCCGCAAGACACACCACCCCGTGCAGACGCTGTCCTGAGAGCGCTCCATTGTGTGGTTGTGACCCCACTACCCAAGGACCCTATGGACAAACTGGCAAAATACAAGTTTGCCCCATCGCAAGACAACCCCCGAGGCCCGGACGAGCAAATGATGGCCTCCCAAGGATCTGAGGCCGCAGCAACTAAAGGGGACGTAGCTGACCTACTCAAAGAAATGAGAAGCATGAGGGCAGACATAGGGAGTCGGATCGACAAGATTACGCAAAGGATGGATAAAATGGATGACAGAGTGGAACAGCTCGAACACAATCAAACCTCCTTAAATACGCTGGAAACGCAGATGGACCTTCGTATTGCAGAGTTAGAGCATAGGGAAGAGGAAATAAAGCTGAAGGTGGACGATCTTGAAAATAGAGAACGTCGTAACAACATACGTGTGCATGGCATTCCTGAAAAAGAAGGAGAGACTGATCTTGATTTGAAATAATCCATCCACAACATCCTGAAACTCCTCTTTAAGGACGATCTGATAGACGAACCCAAAATCGACCGCGTCCACAGAGCAGGAGGCAGGGCAGGAGGTCCGCGTTCGGTCCTAGTCAGATTTCACAACTATGCTGACAGGGCCCGCATCTTGGAGAAAGCTAGAAATGCCCCGCCACTCACCATGGGTGACGCGACTGTCTCTCTTTACCAGGATTTATCATCCCTCACGCTTGCTCTGAGAAGAAAATGTATCCCAATTACGAGGATGCTGAAAGACAAGGGAAGCAGATATCGATGGGGGTACCCGTTCTCTCTCACCTTCGAGTGGCAAGGCTCGACGATAAAGCTCGCATCGGAGAAGGAAATTGCAGACTGCACAGCTGATCTCCTGGGCGATCACGCAGGGGAGCCCTCCCAGGGGGATCCAAATATAAAGGAAGCTGAATGGCGCATCAAGGGTCCCCGTCGGAGGCGTATCCAAGGCTCCAGGAAATTTCGGAGGATGAATGACTCGCGTGACATGGAGCACTAACTTGGACAGGGGTTGTGTGTGTTCAATTACTGGGAAAAATGGCTTCCTCAGATGGGCGCTTTTCCCCGATCGCTTCATTTGGGGCCCCGCCCGATGGGCCGGGGTGTCGACTGAGGTGATATCTGCTCATTGAGGATCATGGATGCACACGCCTTCCTCGAGGCGCTCCTCGACTGCAATATATCAACCTACGTATGGAGCACTCGATTCTGTTTGCACGGTGAACTTGGTGAAGGATATGAGGTAATATCCATGCAGTATAGACATTCTGGGGGGAGTCGATAGTATTGTTTCGAAGCTGCGGTTTACTCAGGTTTTTGTGTGATTTGTCTGTTGAGGGCTCACTGTTATGTTTGCTTGTAATGGGACGGGACTGCTTGTTCTTGCGGTCCCCGCTGATGGTCCGAATTCGACTGGGTGAGGTCAACCCAGGCGGGTCGGGCGCCGATCATAAAGTGGATGGGGGAGGGTGGGCAACATTTAATCGACCGCAACTCAGACTTGAAGGGAGAAATAGCACAATATCCACGTACGCGAGGGCTTTACACACGGAAATGGCACTGTCGCAGGCACACTCGAGGTGCATATACACGTATATGACCTAAAATGACACACACACTCTCCACAGATACGATACGTATCTGCACGCTTAATGTTAAGGGGCTGAACTCCCCCACCAAAAGATCTATGGTGGCCAGGGAATTTAAGAGATCGAAGATCGACATTCTCTTTCTTCAGGAAACGAGATATCGGAAGGGTGAGGAGAGAATGATTCCATCACGGGAGGTTGGGCCCACCTTTTGGAGCTCGGGCACTTTGAAGAAAGCGGGGGTGGAAATCATAATCCGCAAGGGCCTGCGGAGCACTATTATGGAGACATGGACAGATCAGGAGGGGAGGGCTCTCATAGTCATTGCTAACATAAGGGGCACGATAGTCACCCTCGCCACGCTCTACGCACCTAACCAGGGGCAGAACAGATTTCTGCATAGAATCAGTGAAAAGGTCTTTGGAATGGCCAGAGGACACACGGTCCTCGGCGGGGATTTTAATACGTGGATGGACAGCTCCTTAGATAGACAATCCAAAGCAGACGCAGCAGACCCACCCGGTACGTCAAACGAGGCAAGCATCAAACTGACCCTTGACCTCTTTGGCCTCACTGATTCCTGGCGTCACTTACACCCGTTGGAGAGAGGCTTCACCTTCCATTCCCTCCCCCATGACACGCTTACGCGCATTGATTACATTTTTCTCTCAGAACATCTCTTGCGTATAATGCAGGCAGCTAGTATACATACCTCCGCCTGGACGGATCATGATATGGTGACGGTGGACATACCCTGGCACGACCTAGCCCCACGAAACTCCAAATGGAGATGTAACGATTCTCTATGGGCCGATTTGGTCTTCAGAGAAAACCTGGAGAATGAAATAAAACAGTTTTTCCATATAAATGATACAGGGGAGGTGGGGAAGTTACACGTTTGGGAGGCCGCCAAAGCGACGCTGAGGGGAATATTAATAAAAGAGGGAGCCGATAAAAAACGTGAACGTGCCCTGGTGGAGACAGATATAAGGGAAAGGCTTGGGAGGGCCCAGGACATGGCACAGTCATCCCCATCCGAGAGGTCTGCACATATTGCCGAAGTCCGCCGTCTGAGGGAGGAGTTGAGAATACTCATCGCCGGTAAGACGGCCCAGACCCTGCAGTATCTTAAGCAGAAGTACTATGAGAAGGGTGACAGGGCCGACGCTCTCTTGGCGGCCCGCCTCCGCGCACAAAAAGCGGAGAGATGGGTTGAAACGATCGAGAGACTGGATGGCACTCTCACAGACACGGTAGTCACGGCCCCTGAGGACATACAGGAAGCATTTGCCTATTTTTATGAAGACCTATATACATGTGACCCGCCCCCCCCCCGTAGGAAGTATAGATGCATATCTGAAGGAATTGCAGATCCCCACACTATCACCCACTGAAGCGGATTCCTTAGACATGCCTGTCCTTGAAGAGGAAGTCATAGAGGCCATCAAGAGGTTGAAAACAGGCAAAGCTCCAGGGGACGATGGATTCACGCCTGGGTTCTATAAAACGTTCTCCCCCTTCATTGCTCCTTTTCTTACATCACTGTTTAACCACATCTTTATCACAGGCCAGGCACCTCCATCCTTTTCACAAGCCCTCCTCGCGGTCATCCCAAAAGAGGGCCGTGACCCCAGACACTGTAGCTCTTACCGCCCCATCTCCTTGCTTAATATCGATGCGAAGATTTATGCCAGAGTGATTGCAGCCCGGTTAGAGACATTCCTCCCTAGGCTGCTAAACTCCGACCAAGTTGGCTTTGTCCTTGGCAGACAGGGCGCGGATACAATGAGAAAAACGCTGCATTTAATCCACGAAGCAAAGGAGATGGAGGGAGACCCGTCTCTTCTGTCTTTGGATGCCGAGAAGGCCTTTGACCGGGTCTCTTGGGAATTCCTGGAGAGGGTATTGAGTTCATACGGGCTGGGACCACAGCTCTCCCGTGCCATTAAAGCACTCTATAGCTCCCCCGTGACGTCCGTGGCGGTGAACGGGGGATACTCTCGTTGGTTTCCCCTTGAGAGAGGCACAAGGCAAGGCTGCCCACTGTCAGCGATCCTATTCGTGATGTCTCTGGAACCGTTGGCACAAAAACTGAGAAATGACACCAGAGTTAAGGGTATCACGGTGGGCGACCGGGAATATAAATTGGGCCTATACGCAGATGATATTTTGCTACATGTGACCGACCCTTTAGACTCGATCCCGGCAGCACTTAGTATTATTGAGGAGTATGGAGCGCTGGCGGGATTGAAAATCAATACGGGCAAGTCTGTCCTCCTTCCAATAGACACCCGCAGAGACACGGATGCCGAGCGCTTCGCCCCCTTGGGCGTTAAGGTCAGCCTCACTACGCTCCGATACCTGGGCATTAACGTCACCCGTGACCTTGGATCCCTGTATGAGGCCAACTTCCCCCCAATGTCCCTTGCTCTCCAGAAAGATGTCCAAAGGTGGTCCAAACTTACCATCTCGTGGCTAGGGCATCTAAATGCTGTAAAAATGGTCCTGCTCCCTAAAATATTGTATCTATTTCAAATGCTCCCTATTAAAATGCCCCCAGACTACTTTACAGACACAAGGAAATTGATATTAACCTTTCTATGGCAAGGCCAAAAGCCAAGAATCCCGAGATCCCTCCTTCAACTTAGAAAGGATAACGCTGGGGTGGGCCTCCCAGATATTGAGACATACTATAGAGCCACTCAGCTTAGGGTTCTTGTCCCACATTTCAGACAGCAGTCAGAACCCCAGTGGATAGCGCTTGATAATTACCACCTCCGTCCCTTTATCATGAGTGAATGGCTATGGGTGCCCGGACCACAACTACGTAACACTGTCAAATCCCACCCCATCATAGGCACGATATGGTCGATATGGAAACCAGGGAGGAAAATGGTGGGTGTCACAACGTGGCCCGCCCCACTGGGGCATCTCTGGTCACCAGGGATCCGCGACGCTATTCCTGAACCAGGGAGTTATGAAGCATGGTACCAGGTGGGGCTAGAAAGGGCAGGACAACTGCGCCGCAATGACTCCTTTATTACCATTCAGGAGTTGCAGGAAGCCCTCGGCATAGGTAGCCTCTCGGTTTTCCTGTATCTTAGACTCAAGGGGGTAATGACCAGACCCATATGGAAGCAACAGTTACAAAGAGACCTCACACCGTTTGAAAAGATCCTTGATTTATGCACTAGCTCCAAAGGTCTGATCAGTGCTATGTACCTCGCACTCATTGAAATCGATATTAAACCCTCCTTGACACTCAAGAGCAAATGGGAAGCTGATATGGGCAGGCAAATCTCCCCAAAACTATGGTTACAAATGTGCAGAAGAACGGCGAAATCTTCCCTTTCGTGCCAATATAAATTACATGCTATCAAACTACTATACAGATGGCAATACGACCCTGCCCGGCTGGCCAAGATGTACCAGGGAGTGAGCCCGAACTGTTGGAGGGGATGTGGGAGGCGGGCCGATTATTGGCATATGTGGTGGGGATGCGCAAAGGTCCAACTCTATTGGTCAGAAGTCCTTAGCTGGATCAGGGACCTTGATGGGGAGGAAAGAGAGATGCATCCACTGCTCGTTTTGTTTTCCTTAACTGAGGATGGGGATAAAATAGTGGTGGCATGCAAAATGGTGCAGGGTCTATTGATGGCTGCTCGAGCATGCCTTACTATGACATGGAAGAGACCCACGCTCCCCAGCAAGAGTGAATGGCGAGCAGTCGCATTGAGCATTTACAGAATGGAGTGCCTGACTGCAGCATTGAATGGGGATCGTCCCACGGTAGAGAACACCTGGTCGGAGTTTCGCTCCGTATATGCGTTGTAAAATGTGTCTGACACATGCTATATCTAAAGCTATGAAGGCTTAACGCCTGGATTGATTCGAGTACGTGTCTGTTAAATCAATGCGCGACTTTTATGCCCACTGCCATGACTGAAATGACGGTTTATTGGTGTTGTTTAATGCTCTCTTTAAGTTCTGGTTTGATATCATGTGCGGGGGGTGGGAATTAGGGGTGGGATATGTTCGGGAACAATGTTTTTTTTTTTTTTTTCTCTCTCAGGTATGCGACATAACTGATTGTTATACTACTTACATGCTCGCTTTCTTTGTAACCAAGAGATGTAAGCTGCATTTATGCGACTGCCGAGCTTTTAAAAATCAATAAAAGTGAAATTTAAAAAAAAAAAAAAATCCACTGTAAAAACCCAGCGTAAAAAACATCCTGTAATGAAAGGACATTGTACCCTCACCAACCTCCACACACGATCAGCCCTACGATTCAGGAACCACAAGAACCCTGAAACACCATCCCGAAAAGCAATACTCATCCTATCCGCCCACTCAACCTCTCGCCCTCATGGCCAGCCCCGCGTAACACACCGTGCACCCTTGTGCCCTCAAAACACACTGAGCTTGCTACCTCCACAGCTACCAACGACCTCCTTTCTCCCTCTCCCATCACACCCTTAGCTACCGACCCAGCCATCAATGCATTCCCCTTCCCTACACAGACACTGTGCAACTGCAGACTAACAATGTTGCATGCTCGCACACTACCAACTTACTGCCACTCTTGCCCAAGAGGCACATCTTCAAGAAATCGCCTACTCGCCCTGCGCACCCAAACCTCAGCAGCCAAACACAACCACGCTAGCCTGGCTCGTCACTCGCGCAACAGTGACAGTAAACCAAAAACCTCTCTAACTGCACACTCACAACCCACTGTGCCCCTACCTCCCTTCACGGCATCAATACACAGAGAGCCCACCCACCCTAGTCCATGCTCTGCCCCAGTCACCACCACCCACACTCACATAAAAAGAACTAACTCCCTGCCTAATCTAAGGAAAGAATACTCCACACTTATGAACCCAGGCAGCCCCACATTCTCATTTGCAGGCATCCCTAGCCAACTACCCTGTGCTGCACCTGCCACAGCCACCTCGCCCAGACCGCCAATATCAACACCACCAGCAGCAATACATCCACCCACTTGGACTCCAAGTTAAGTACAGCTCACTCAGCCAGCCCCCCTGCCACCACCATCCCTGGTGTAATCAGCAGCCTCCCTATGCAGCCCACCAAACCACTTGCCTCATTCCAATGTGCCCTCATTAATTCCTGCTGCCTCCCAGCACATGCTCTGGATATCTGTGACCTGCTCACCGCACACAAACCTGAACCTATTAGTCATCTCCGAAACTTCGCTACATGAAGCCTCTGGCACAGCCTTATCCTTAGCCCTACCGCAAGGCTACAACATCTACCGTCTGGAGCGCCTACACACCAAAGGCGGTGCAGTGGCCATCATTGCCAAGGAATCCCTCTTCCTACGACAGGTCACCAATTCCTTTGAAGGTAACAGTGACGTTTTGTCCCTCAAACTTACCACCTCCCCTAACTGCACCATCACTATTCATATTGTTTCCCCCCCCATCCCCATGGCTGACTTCCATAAGAACCACATACACCTACTCCTCTAAGTCCATTCTATTAGGAGGCCTGAACCTCGGATTCAATGACCCTGAGGATTCACATGCCAAATCTCTTGCCAAAGCTCTAGACACCCTGGGGTTCAACCAATCAATCAATCACTAACCCCACCCACTCTAAAGGCTGCATCCTGGACTGGATAGCCAACCACAATTACTGTCTATCCATCTGCTCCAATGCCCCCTGCCCCTGGACAGGCACCATATCATCCACTTTTACATCCACATGCCTACGATAAAAAACCTCTCACCACTCAACTACCGCATTCCCCAGTTCAAGGAAAGTAACCAAATCGAGGCTACTGCACTATGTAGTAACCCCGGCTTTCAAACCTCCTTTTTCCAACGATCGCATCTTTCTAGCTGATCTATACAACTCTGCACTAAAGAATGCACTCAATGCCATAGCTCCAGTGTCAGCAGGAAAATCAAAACTGCCAGACAGGCAAATGCTTGGTTCACCCCAGAGCTACTGGAACTCTTCTCCTTGAAATGCACTGCCCTCTCCACTTGGGAAACTAACCCACTTGAATCCACAAAACTAGAATTCAACAAGATAGCCACCCAATACAAAAAGGCAATCACCTCGCCCAAATCCGCCTCCTTCAACACTAGGATTACCAATGCAAAATCTGGAACTAAGAAAATCTTTGCCATCTTCAGAGAACTAGAATCACCAGCTCCTACCACGCAGGTCATAACTAAAGACGAATCGTGGTGTTCTAACATCCAAACCGCCATGCTCAACAAACGTAACCTTCTGCAGAGCACAATCCCAACCAAAACGCATTGCCCTCACCCTCAGCCACACCCACCACTAACCCCTCTGCCCAGGAGGATATCCCCCTCTTCTCCTTCAATGATGTCACAGAACTTAGTCCTCACCCTCCTAAAACACCTCAAACCTTAGAACTGCAAAGGTGATGACTGTCTAGCCACGATCATTAAAGACTGCTATCACACTAGCCCTATTTCTCACAGCAGTTATCAATGCCTCTTTTCCTTCTGGACTAATCACTCCTAGCATTAAGGAAGCCTGGGTACGACCACTTCTAAACAAGCTGTCACTTTACCCGGCCTCTTCTAAACAACTACGGACCCATAACTACTGTCCCTTTCCTTTTAAAAAATCGTTCACAAAGCACAGGTCCAACACTTCCTCAAAAACAAACCTTATCCTGGGCCTACGTCAATCTGGCTTTCGCCCTGGTCACAGCACAGAATCTGCTCTGCTTGAGCTTAAAAAGTAACTTGATATAAAGGATGCAGGCAAACCTGCCCTACTCCTCCTCTTGGACCTATCAATCGCATTTAATCTAGTGGACCACAACATTCTTTGTCACCACCTCACTTTCTCAGCACACTTCTCACCTAATGCCACAGCCTGGATCAGCTCATCCCTGCAAGGAAGAGCCATGAGAGTGTTCTCAGATCAGGCTTGTGGAGCTCCCATCACCCTCCACTGCTGAGTCCCTCCGGGGTCCTATATCTCTCCCACTCTCTACAACATTTTCACGAAGCCTCTATTTGACATCCTAGACTCCATTGGTATAGCTTACACTAAGTATGCTGATGACACCCAAATCCTACTCCCACTCTCCGGTAACTACGAAACTGACGCCAAGGCGCACAACACTGCCTACTCCACTATTGAGGCCTGGATGTCAGCCAACCGTCTCTGCCTTAACAGTGATAAGACTGAAATCCTCCTAGTAGGCTCACAGGAAACCCTAAACGTACTAACCAACCAATACAGCACTTTCACAATTGATAACATACAGATCCTTGTCTCCCCATCGGTAAAACCTTAGGAGTCTACCTCGATGCCACCCTCTCCATGTCACGTCAAGTCAGCGCCATCGCCTCCTCAGCTGCCTACTACACCAAATTGATTAACACAGCCAAACCATTCTTATCCACTGAGAATTACCTCTCCATCACCAGAGCCATAATAGGCTCAAGACTGGATTACTGCAACATCCTCTTTGCTGGCACTACAGCAAAAAACCTATTGAAACTCCAAATAATCCAAAACAATGCACTTCAAGCAGCTCTCAAAATTCCCAAAAGAGAACACATATCTGCCGTTAGTGTACGGCAAAGCGGACGCCCCGGAGGACGTATCTATTAAAGTTTCCTTGCAATAAACTGTGGCATGTACATCTTTGCTTTAAGCTAAATTTGATGTACACCCATGAAAGGACATTGAAATGGGGAAATAAATCTGCAGTAGGTGCTCCTATACGGAGCCGCTTTTGTAATGAATCAGAACAATAATAAACCCTAAAACATCTTGTAATCTACTGAAAACACTTTGATAAGATACGCACAATAACTGGGACCTGGCATGATCGGTACGACGTTGCTAGCCAGGGAATGGTTGTGGATGGCATGTATGTGGGGATATACAACAAAGACCATATTGGCTGTTTCAAAATGTCTTGTGCTGTTAAATGTAGAACTGGAAAAAATGATATCACAAGTATGAAGAATGCCAGTATTTCTGCTTTGAATTAATTAAAAAACACGTAGGCCCTCATTACAAGTCAGGCGTTAAGGGGTTAACGGCGCCATAAAGAGCGTTGGCGCCGTTAAACCCTTAACGCCTGATTCACACTTTAACGCCTGCTTTTTGCAGGCGTTAAAGTCCAAGGCGCTAAGCGACCTTGGTGCTAATTACGGCACCGTAATTTACGGTGCCGTAATTCGCGCCTTCCCCATCGCCATTATGCCCTATGGGGCAAAAATGGGAATGGGGAAGGGCAAATGGTGAATTACCGCCCCACTCACCTTGGAATGGGGCGGTAATTCCGCCATCCACCATGGCGGAATCCGGCATGGACCATGGTGCTAGCAGCACCATGGTCCACCGCCTGCCTTGTAATGAGGGCCATAATGTTGTTTTGTGTTTTATGTATAACTTTGGTTTATTGTTTATGAGAAACCAATTTATGTGGCTGGATTTTGTGATAGGTGTTTGCTGGTCATCCACTCTGATTATGTGGTTTATACATCACTTTGATGATGTACACTATGAAGGATGAAATGTTCTGTTGAGAAGTCTATGGGCCTCATTACACGGATGGCGGTATTAGCACATGGACCAAGGTGCTATTAGCACCTTGGTCCATGCCGGTAAAATACCGGCACCGCCTTGGTGGAAGGGGGAATTACCGCCCCATTCCAAGGTTGGCGGGGCGGTAATTCCCCCTTCCACCACTGCCCTTCCCCATTCCCATATTTGCCTCATAGGGCATAATGGGAATGGGGAAGGTGCTAATTACGGCACCACAATTTTGCGGTGCCGTAATTAGCACTAAGGTCCCTTAGCGGGTTGGTTTTTAATGCCTGCAAAAAGCAGGCGTTAAAGCACCAACCCACTAAGGGACCTCGTAGTAAGGCGGTAACGGTTAACGGTCACCGTTACCATTAACGGTGACCGTTAACCATTACCGCCATCCGTGTAATGAGGCCCTATGTATACTCGCAGTATTATTGTGAGATGCTTGTTTATTACGCATAGTGGAGACTGAGATCTACACATTCAGGTAGAGCAGTGCTCTGTATTGCAGATGTAATTTAACAGGATGTAATCTATGAGAACGGTTGTTATGTGAATGGATCTCTTCCTTCTCTGAGGCTAGTATTTTGTTTTATATTATGGTTTACCATGATAAGAAGATTGTGTTTTTAACCTTTGTTTATTACATACTGTTGATGTTGTAAACGTTTGTTGAGCAAACTAATAAACAACTAATTTAAAAAAATCTGCCGCCCTACGCGAAGCCCACTGGCTCCCGATCAAAGAATGGGTCCTATTCAAAACTCTTGCCATCACTCACAAGTGCATCACTCACACCGCCTTCCTTTACCTTGCCTCGAAAGTAATGAGAACAGGCTCTTCCAGACCCACAAGAACACCACCACCACTCCCACCGTCTCATAATCCCCAAGTCGAGTCAAACAAGCCAAAGCAGGTGGCGCTAGCGTCCCTTTAATTGCTGCCAAACAATGGAATTCCCTGCCACTCACCCTTAGAAACGAACCCTCACACCTTGCTTTCTGCAAAGCACTCAAAACCTGGCTCTGCGCATCACGCCTGCGTACTCATGTTCCCTGTAACCTATTGAACTGGGTACACGTCATATGCTTTGTCATGCACCACTGTAACTAGTTCTTGCACCACTGTAACCAATGCACCTACAGTTGTTAGATCTAATACTCTCTGGATGGGTTGCAAGTTGTCCTCCTTTACTCAGTGCAATAGGGGGCATCCCTGGGCATGAGGCAGGGGTGGGGGGGCAAAGAGTAGAGAAAGGGAAGAAGGGGGCATGGAGTGCACTCAGGACAGGAGACAAACTGCTGCAGAAGCAAAGAACACCCTGTGCAGAGAGACATGCATATATCACAGCAGCTATTTACCTTCTGTTGCCTGCGGGACACTGCAACGCACCAATAGTGTATTCAGGTCTGGAGAAAGAAAATATTACCATAGGATTAATTAATCTCCAAGAATGTACACCACATCCAGAGAAAATATATTTAAGAAATATCCAAAGAGGGAGCTGCCTCGCCCCCTATAAATCACAAACACAGGGGAAAGGCTTAACAGAAGGAGCGTGAAGGAACAGCAGAGACAAGTCAACATTACCCTAAAAGGACACTTTTCTCACCACAAGCGTGTGCAATAGGCCTGTCACTCAGCTGCGGTAAATTATGCCATGGGATTGCTTCAGAGCTTGTGCAGCATTTTCCCTTTAACAATAGAGCAAGAGATGGGGGCGGGGGGGGCAGGAGGAAGCAGGAACGCAGCCACGGCTCAGAAGACTGAGCTACCTAGCGCCTTGGGCAGCGAGGCTGGAGTGCAGCGCTGGAGGACAGACATGCGCAGTACTGAGTAGACACCAGAGAGCATGCGCAGAAAGGGGGAACGGGAAGTTAAACTCACTGCTGAAACTAAACTCAAGGAGCATGCGCAGAAAGGAGACACCGGAAGCAGCACGCTCACAGCTGAAACATGTACCCATAGAGCATGCGCAGAAAGGGGGAACGGGAAGTAGGAACTCACAGCTGAAACTAAACCCAAGGAGCATGCGCAGAAAGGGGGAACGGGAAGTAGGAACTCACAACTGAAACTAAACCCAAGGAGCATGCGCAGAAAGGGGGAACGGGAAGTAGGAACTCACAACTGAAACTAAACCCAAGGAGCATGCGTAGAAAGGGGAAACCGGAAGCAGCCTGTCACATCTGAAACATCTACCCAAAGAGCATGCGCAGAAAGGAGACATCGGAAGTAGGACCTCACAGCTGAAACTAAACCCAAGGAGCATGCGCAGAAAGGGGGAACGGAAATTAGGAACTCACAACTGAAACTAAACCCAAGGAGCATGCGCAGAAAGGGGAAACCGGAAGCAACCTGTCACATCTGAAACATCTACCCAAAGAGCATGCGCAGAAAGAAGACGCCGGTCATATGTGCATCTACAGTTCTCAAGAGTGTCCATACAACGTTGCCAAAATAAACATGAGGTCCACTTTCCTAAGCAGACCACATTTCCAAGGACCGAATGGTTCATTTAAAGTGCATACTGGTTTTAATCCAGTTAGCCATTTCTTACCCATGCTTCTGGCCAGTCAGTTTATTTCACCGGCTGGCCTCATAATACACAATCAGGACTCTCCGGGCCATGAGGTGTTTGTGGAAGGAAGTGTCATGCCTGATGGGGGGGGGGCAGGAACGCAGCCACGGCTCAGAAGACTGAGCTACCTAGCGCCTTGGGCAGCGAGGCTGGGGTGCAGCGCTGGAGGACAGACATGCGCAGTACCGAGTAGACACCAGAGAGCATGCGCAGAAAGGGGGAACGGGAAGTAGGAACTCACAGCTGAAACTAAACCCAAGGAGCATGCGCAGAAAGGAGACACCGGAAGTAGAAACTCACAGCTGAAACTAAACCCAAGGAGCATGCGCAGAAAGGGGGAACGGGAACAGCACGGACACATCCGAAACATCTACCCATAGAGCATGCGCAGAAAAGAGACAACGGAAGCACCACTCTCACGGCTGAAACCTTACCCAAGGAGCATGCGCATAAAATATACACTAAGAAGCAGGACTGTCACATCTGAAACGTCTACCCAAGGAGCATGCGCAGAAAGGGGGAACGGGAACACACGGACACATCTGAAACGTCTACCCAAGGAGCATGCGCAGAAAGGAGACACGGGAAGTAGCACGCTCACAGCTGAAACACTTACTCAGAGAGCATGCGCATCAACGAGATGGTACAAGCAGTATGCGCAGAGCTCAGATGGTAAGAAAATGACCATGCTCACAAACGTCATACTAGAAGCACATGCGAAGTGCTTGATTAGGGTCAGTGGAGCATGTGCAGCAGGGAGATAACGGAGGCAGCATGCTCGGTGAAGAGAGACATACAGCGGAGCTTTAGCAGAAATGTGATACTGGAAAGAGCATGCGCAGAAAGTGTAAACTAAACAAACATGGCCAGATAATGAATAATGGAAAGACCATTACATCTATGTGCCTCTTCCTCGTCCCAGTACTTAACTTTGAGGCCCAGCCTCCAATCCACGAACCCCTTTTCACGTTCTTTTCTTCGGAGGTTTAATACCTCACACTTACACGCATGCCAACTCTCCTGATTTAGTTGGGTACTTCGGCATTTTCTTCGGATTATTCAGTGAAAAATATTGCTATTTTGCAGTAGGCTACAGGTTTTTAAGCAGTCCTACCGCCTACAGATTTGGGTGACAGATCTGTTGTATAATAGTAATAATGCACAGGAGACTGCCGGGTTGCTGATTCGCTTGTACTTCCGCCAGGCTGTGCCCACTTGCGTATTCTTTCCTCCTCCCTGTAATATCTTACTGCGTGGACCTCCTCACACTCTATCATCAGTCACTCGCTCACCCATACAGTAACGAGGCCGACACCGGAGCTGGGGTGCAACACGTCTTTATTAGACTGCTCTCCAACCTGGACTAACTCCCGGGCGGTAACCCCGCCTCCCAACACGTGGGTCGCAGCCCACGGATAAACAAACACAGAAAGAGGACTTATCCTCTTAACAAGATGAGAGTGGCAACACCACACCCTCCCGTCACTAAACTTTAAGTCCGGCTCAGTTCATTTCCTCAATGAGGCAATGGGGTTTCTTTCTCGTTCTCGTTGGCCGACACTCTGTTCTGGCCAACGGGTCTGGCCCGATCTCTGGGGTCATGTCTCCTTCGGAGTCTTCTCTGTCTCCTTCTTAGGGAGCATCCCATTGGGTGAAGTCTTCACTCAGGTTTGTGTCACCTGGAGTTGGGGCTCTCGGCATCCGTCTGAAGTGAGATGAGTTTCTCGTTATGGGCCGACGGTCTCCCTCCGCTGTGATGAGTGATCCCTTCCTTTTGACAATGATGAGTGGTTCCTCACTGAACGGGGCTATGTTTTTCCTATGCTGCGGTTGACGAACCACTACCATGTCTCCGGGTGTCAAGTCATTCGCTTTTGCTCTTCGTGTGGCATCGGCGGTCCTTTTCATGTTCTCTTTCATGAGGGTGTCTTTCTTTCTCATTTCTATGTCCTTTTCATATCAATCTTCAACAACAGTCACATGTGGTAGTCGTGTTCGTATCGTTCGCCCAAACATCACTTCTGATAGCGTCTTTCCAGTGGTGCTGTGTGGCGTATTTCTGTAGTCTCTCATGAGTTGGTATAGCAACTTCTCGACGGCTCTCCAGTGATGCGAGCAATTTGGGTGGTGCGTTTAATGTTACTCATGAACCTCTCAACTGATCCATTGGCCTGTTGCCACAGAGGCATCACTTTCCTGTGTCTAAAACCCATGTATTCTGAGAACCTTTGGAAGTCTTGCCCTGTGAACGGAGGTCCATTGTCGGACTTTACTACCTTGGGTACTCCGTATGTTGCAAACATCCGATCTAGGGCTGGTATGGTATGATGTGCTGATGTGGACGGGACTATCTGTAGGTCGGGGTATCTTGAATATTCATCCACGACTACCAGAATGCATTCCCCTCCTTCCATGGGTCCAATGTGATCAACAGCTATCTCCTCCCAGGTTCCCTCGGGCAGTGCGGTCATGTTCAGGGGTTCCGGGGCTGTGTGTGGCTTTACAAGCGCGCAGGTGGGGCAGTCTTGCAATAGTTCCTCTACCGAGATGTCCAGTTGCGGGAACCATATTTTCTGCCTTAGCATCCTTTTGGTGGATACGATCCCTCGGTGTCCTTCATGGGCGAGTTCTAATACCTTCTGCCGCAGTCTGCGCGGTATCACAAGCTTTGTGCCTTTCAGCAGCAGCCCTTCATCTGACTTTGAAAGCTCCTCTTTCACGGCTAGGAAACACGTGATGTCCTGCTTGATGTCTTCACTCACCGTCTCTCGGATCTGTTTGGCGTGTTTCCATCGCCCTGTTTCTAGGCATCGTAGAATAACTTGTATTCCTTGGTCAGTGTTGGACTCACGAGTTATGTGATCCATGTCAAGTCCTTGCGGCGTGTTGCTGTGGATGACATATCTTATGTACTGGTCAGCTATGGACGGTTCTTGTCCGCAGGTGTCCTGTGGATGTATCGAGAGGAAATATGCAGGGTTCTACTCTTTTCCGGGTCTCTGTTTGATGGTAAATTGATAGTCCTGTAGTCGAAGCGCCCATCGAGCGATCCGTCGGTGGCATTTTTGCCTGAGGGTTGCCATAGATGAAGATGAGGGCCTGATGGTCCATCACGACTACAAAAGGTTTCCCATACAGGAACAAATGAAAATGTTCGCAGGCCCACACTACTGCCAAACCTTCCTTCTCCGCCTGAGAGTAGGCTTGCTCTGTTTTGGAGAGGCTTCGACTGGCATAGGATATTATGTGCTTTCCGCCTTCCTCTCTGTCGTCAAGTTGTGTTAGAATGACGCCTAGGCTGACTGGACTGGCGTCAACAATGAGTTCTGTGGTTCTTTTGGGGTTGAAATATGCCATGTTTCGGGCGTCGGAGATGCGTTCCTTGATAGCTTGAAACGCCTCTTGGCACTGGGATGACCATATGAAGTCTGTGTTGAGCTTGGTGAGTGCTCGGAGGGGTTCGCTGATGGAGGCGAAATCTCGTATGTACCTGGTGCAGTAACTTGCAAGGCCCAGGAATGACCTGAGGTCCGAGGTGGTGGCGGGCGGTTTGGCTTCTCGGAGCGTACTGACTTTCTCAGGGTCTGGTGTCATTCCCTTCTCAGAACATATGTGCCCAAAGAAACGAAGTGTCTTTTTGCGAAATTCACATTTCTCCTTGTTTAGTTTAAGTCGTGCGTCTTCCAAGGCCATGCACACTCTCATCAGCGTGTCATCGTGTCGCTCTTGATTTTGGCCGAATACCAGAATGTCGTCACTGTAGTTCAAGCAGTTTGGTACGTGTTTGATGACATTGTGAATTTCTGCTTTAAAGATTTCAGCTGCGGACGACACGCCAAAACTTAGTCGCTTGTAATGGAAGAGTCCTAGGTGGGTAGCAAAAGTTGTTATGTATCGAGAGCTCTTGCAGAGTTCCAGCTGGTGGTACCCTTTGTTGAGATCCAACTTTGAGAACACGGTTGCCCCGTTTAAGAGCTGCACCATGTCGGTTATTCTAGGTGCTTGGTGGCGTTCCCTTAGATGGCCTCATTTGGTCTCCTCATGTCTACACATATTCAGATGTCTTGGGAGTCTCTTTTGGGCACGGGTACAATGGGAGAGACCCATGGGGTGGGGCCTTCCGCCGGCTCAATGATGTCCGCCTCCAACAATTTTGTCAGTTCATTTTCAACTTGTTTTTGAATGTTGATGGGGATTCCCCGGTAGTGTTGGGCTATGGGTGGGACACTGGTGTCAATGTGGAGTTCGATCTTTCTATCCTTCAGTTTGCCAAGTCCTTTGAATAGTGCTGGGGAGACCTGGTCTATGCTTGCTGTGGGGTCTAGATATTTGTGTACCATGAGGCGATACAGTATGTGAATTAGTCCCATTTCTATGGCTGCTCGATAGCTCAGTATGCATCCGCTCTCAGTGGCCGCTTCCAGCACATGCATGGGGATCTTTTTCTCGTGTTCTTTGTATCTACACGATGCCATGAAGAACCCTTTGCATGCCAGCTGGGTCTTTGACCCATACGGAAAAATAAGTGTTCGAGCTGGTTGCAGGTGAGGGGCTGTAACGCTCACCTGGCTCCCACGGAGGCGCCCAAATCTTGCTTGTCTGGCCCGTAGGAAAATCCTTCTGCAGATGAGAAAGGGAATTAACTGTCTGCTGAATAATGTGCTTGCTCCCCCCTTCCCCCCTTCGTTCTCCTCTGACTTCCTCCAAAACCCCCGGTTTAAAGCTCACCTTATGGTTTGGAAGGATGAACTCTCCATCCTGCTTCTGGTGCAGGGGCGCGCGTTCGTCCAATTACTTCACTGGTTTTCAGGATGGCGCTGGCAAATCCACTTGACTTTACTGAGCGATACGCCGTAAGTATGAAGATGCAAAAGTTCAAGTGTGAGCCTCCTTTTATGTTGTCTTTTTCGGTCCTTTATTTCAGGTGCAGAACAAAGGCGATGCGTTGAGGGGTTAAATTGCCGGGGTAAAATCAGGTGAGTCAGTGATGAGGGCGACCCCTCTAAATGTCTTTATAATTCCCCAGTAATGTCTTTTGTCCTTTCCCCATAGGGGCCGGGGTGCGGTACCTGCCAGAGATGTGGTGCTGACCCGAGATGTGGAATGGCTCACCAAGAATAGCCGGTAAGTAATATGGCTGAAAATCCGGCTTTCTTCTTGTGTTCCCTTGCTCACCTCTTGTCTCTTCTTCTCTCCCTTAGGTGCGGTGCAGAGATGTGGGGACCGGCACTGAGAGCCATGATGGAGCCGGGCGGCGTCTCGGGAACAGGTGAGTGAAGCGCGGCGCTGCAGCGAGCAACGCAGTGCTTTTAAATGGAAGTCTTCCTTCAGGAATGCTGGCATGAAGATTCCGGATGCAGGTAAGAAGGTTGAAATAGTTCTTGGTTTTCACCTTTCTCTTCCCTTATTCCCTTACAGGTGTTCCAGGTTCGAGGCGGGTGTGGCTGGAGTCCAGGTGCAGGAGCAGACACGGTGAGCGTTCAGCTGCTGGGATGAAGAACAACGCGAAGCACGTGTGGCTGTCCGGGTGTGGCTTAAATAGCCTTGGAAGAAGTTCCAGGTGAGTATTCTTCCACAGCCCCACCAAAGTAACAAAATAGTTCCTTCAGAAAAATAGTCCCTCCTAAGCCTCATTTGGCTTGGTTCTTCATGCAGCATGGTCTGTATCAGGTGAGTGTGCAGCATGGTCTGCTTCAGGTAAGTGCACCAAACACTTCCCTTTATGTAACGCTTACCTCAGAAACTCTGCGGGAGCACTTCTCTGGAAAATCTGTTTGGTGCTATTCTCAGTGTGCGCAGTTAATCTATGCAGTCTGGTGATCTACAAAGAAACATTCAGCAATCCTTAGCATGCTAGTCTAATGCACCCGTTCAGGAATTATCTCTCATACACTTCGGGGAGCGTTACCTGTAGTTTTTTGTTGGTGAGCTCTCCATCCTGCTTCTACGCAGGGGCGCTTGTTCTGAAGAAGGGAAATGATATGTGATTTTCTGAGGGAAGGAAGGATCGCTGATGTGCGTGACGTGCAGGGATGAGGAGATGGAAACTATTCCCGGCAAGAATAGCGCTATTAAGCCGTTCCATTAACAATTGACGTGCATGAACACCTAATCATATCCAACCCAACTATGAGGAGCAACTCAATATGAGTGTGAACTATTTGCCAGAAAAATGTTGACTGCAGAGAAATTGTATTGTTCTTTCTCACATTAAACGTGTGGTGTATGCTAATGAAGAAGACCTTCCACAACTAACAATATGACTCTAGTAGTTTTACTGACTGGAAGCAACTGTGACACCCCCCAGCTATGACAACTCAAAACCTTGTCACCAAATTGTAATACTACATAGCATGTGTGGAAAAGCTGACTGACAGGGGAACAACTTATTACCGTTGTATCAAAAACCATGAAACTCCGCTGACTGAAAAAGCACGCTAAAACAAGGGCGCAACAACATAAACAGCCAATACTTGCGGTAACTGCTGCATGACGAAACAACGGGCTTCGACTGCTGAGGGAGATTGACAATGTTCCGCTGACAGGAATGAGCGCGGCAACTGTGCTGAGGTAACCGTGAAGGCAACTTGCGAGAGTGCTGACTAAAACCAGACACCATGGAATTACTGTGGAAGTGACGGAATGTGTACGATTAACTACAGAGGGAAAACTATGGAACTAAGGCAGGAGGTCATAAGAGTGGGCTGAGGTAAACTGTGACTGGAACTGGAGCCGCGGTAAGCGTACACTGCGAAGCAGACGACGCGAAGCGCGGAGCAGGTGAGGGGAGGGGCTTATATATGCTGCGAGCGTGAAGCTCTAGACCATAACTGTCACTTTCCGTAGAACCCCTAGGCCGCCATCTTAAGTGATGAGGAAGTGTCTTTCGCCCCATAGCCTAAACATGGTTCTTTCCTTGTTACAGACCAAGCATGATAAGCCGTGGTCCACGAATGCTTAGAGGCTAATCTGGGGGCATGACCCAAGCTCATGACACTTTATGAGCCTGGCGCCAATGGCGCCAGGACTGATGTTCAACATGAGCCTGGCGCCAACGGCGCCAGGACAGAGTCCAAAGAGCCCCTATAAAGGGCCGCTGGGCTTTTACCCGGGGGCGTGATGCCTGCTCCCGGGGGTGCTGGGCCTGGCCCGGTGCTCCGGGGGTAGGCATCATGACAGCACTCCCCCCCCAAGGCCCCTCCCAAGGCCTTTTCCCCAGGAGGTTTCGGTTTGTTCGGGAAATTCCGATGGAACCTTTTTACTAGCCGAGGTGCATGTACGTGGTGGCTGGGTTCCCAAGATCTTTCCTGAGGCCCGTACCCCTTCAAATCAATTAGATAGAAAAGTTTTGATTTTGAGATCTTAGAGTCCAAAATGTTCTTCACCTCGAATTCAGGCTCCCCATCTATCTGGATTGGTTCTGGTGGCTTTATTAATCTGGTTCCTGGTTGCACTGGTTTCAAAAGCGACACATGAAAGACGGGATGAATCCGCATGTTAGCTGGTAGATCTAGCTTGACTGCCACTGGGTTAATTATAGCTTTGATCGAGTAAGGGCCTAAATACCTTGGATTAAAAGTCCGAGGTCCCTTGAGCGATAAGTGTTTGGCAGCCAACCATACTTGATCCCCTATTTGGTATGGAGGCGCCTCCTTTCGATGCAGATCCGCATTCTTTTTGTATTTCTCTTTCGCATGTTGTAAGTGTGCAGTAGCATCCTTGAAGGCTTGAGTAATCGTAGAATGCAAATGGTCCACTGCGGGCATTTCGAGGCTCAAAGGTGAGTCCAGGTCTGAAGTACGAGGGTGATGTCCATATAGGGTGTAAAAGGGGCTTTGACCAGTTCCAGAGTGTATTGAGTTATTGTTTGCATATTCAGCCACCCATAAAATGTCCTTCCAATTACCCTCCGATTGGTGCAACATACATCGTAGATATTGTTCAAGGGTCTGGTTCGTTCTCTCCGTCTGACCATCGGTCTGTGGGTGGTGACTGGTTGAGAGTCTTACGTCGATTTGTGCCAGTTGACAACACTTTTTCCAAAAACGAGAAATGAACTGGCTTCCCCGATCGGAGATTAGTATGGATGGGAATCCATGCAGACGGATGACATTTTCGAGGAATTCCTTGGCAAGAACAAAAGCTGAAGGTAATCCTTTCAACGGAATAAAATGGGCCATCTTGGAAAATAAATCCACCACAACCAGAATAGTATCGTATCCATTACAAGAGGGCAGGTCTGTGATAAAATCTAGTGACAAGGTGTGCCAAGGTGCTGGTGGAATGTCTAAGGGTTGAAGAAGACCGGCGGATTCTGTTTTTTGACCTTTGTTTTGGGCGCAAACTCCACAAGACATCACGAAAAATGTAATATCCTTTCGCCAGACGGCCACCAGAATTGTCGTTTAATTTTTTCCTCTGTTTTGGCAATGCCAGGATGTCCTTCCATCAGAGTATCGTGATGACGGGAAATAACTAGTTCTTGCAATTCCTTTTCTGGCAAAAATAAACGTCCTTGGAAGTAGGGTAAGCCATCGTTGATTGAAAAGGCAGACCCCCTTTTGATCCAATCCTGCAAGGCTGAAGAGTCCAGGAATAGTTTTACCCGTGCTTGAATGTCTTCAAGGGTTTGTAAAGTGGTTATCCCCAAGATTCTTTGTTCGGGAATTATCAGCACAGGTTCTGAGATTGTGTCCATTTCTCCCATTCCAATTCGAGATAGCGCGTCCGCTTTGCCATTCTTACATACAGGACGGTAGGTGATTACAAAATCGAACTCAGCAAAGAATAAAGCCCATCGGAGCTGTCATGAAGACTGTGCCTTGGCTGTTTTTAAATATTGTAAATTTCGGTGATCAGTGAACATGGTGATGGTATGCCTGGTGCCAACAAGATAATGCCGCCAAGCCTTTATATAGGCAGACTTAATGGCTAATAATTCTTTATCAGTGATTGCATAATTTATCTCCGGCGGCGAGAACTTTCTGGACCAAAATGCTACGGGGTGCAGTTGGTTGGTTTCGGGGTCTCTCTGAGACAGGACAGCTCCCATGGCTAAGCTGGATGCATCGGTTTCGACTATATATGGGAGATCAGGACGCGGGTGTTTCAAAATAGGTGCAGACGTAAATTTAGCTTTTCATGCCTGAAAGGCCTGTTCAGCTTCTTCGGTCCATTCAAAACGTTTATTCTTCCGCAAGAGTGCAGTGATGGGTTGCACCACCCGTGAAAATTCTGGGATAAACCTGCGATAAAAATTGGCAAACCCAAGCATGCTTTGGACACCTTTCACCGAACTAGGTGATGGCCATTTGAGGATGGCATCCACTTTCCGTGAGTCCATTCGGACCCCTTTAGGCGTCAAGATAAATCCAAGAAATTCAACCTCGGTGGTATGGAAAACGCATTTTTCCAGCTTTGCAAACAGTTTGTGCTGGCGCAATTTCTCAATTTCTCCTGCTCTTTTCTCCTCAGGGCACTGGTCACAGTGAGGATTTATATTTTCAAAGCCTCTCTCTTTGCTCAGCTATGCCTGCCTGCGACTCCTGCTCTTTTCTCTTCAGGGGACTGGTCACAGTGAGGATTTATATTTTCAAGCCCTCTCTCTTTGCTCATCTCTGCCTGCCTGTCGACTCTTGCTCTTTTCTCTTCAGGGCACTGGTCATATTTTCATGGCCTCTCTCTTTGCTCAGCTATGCCTGCCTGCGACTCCTGCTCTTTTCTCTTCAGGGCACTGGTCAGAGCAAGGAGTTATATTTTCAAGGTGTCTCTCTTTGCTCAGCTCTGCCTGCCTGCGACTACTGCTCTTTTCTCTTCAGGGGACTGGTCACAGTGAGGATTTATATTTTCAAGCCCTCTCTCTTTGCTCATCTCTGCCTGCCTGTCGACTCCTGCTCTTTTCTCTTCAGGGCACTGGCCATATTTTCAAGGCCTCTCTCTTTGCTCAGCTCTGCCTACCTGCGACTCCTGCTCCTTTCTCTTCAGGGCACTGGTCAGAGCAAGGAGTTATATTTTCAAGGCTTCTCTCTTTGCTCTGCTCTGCCTGCCTGCGACTCCTGCTCTTTTCTCTTCAGGGCACTGGTCACAGTGAGGATTTATATTTTCAAGGCCTCTCTCTTTGCTCATGTCTGCCTGCCTGTCGACTCTTGTTCTTTTCTCTTCAGGGCACTGGTCATATTTTCAAGGCCTCTCTCTTTGCTCAGCTACGCCTGCCTGCGACCCCTGCTCTTTTCTCTTCAGGCCCTGGTCACAGTGAAAGTTACATTTTCAAGGTCTCTCTCTTTGCTCTGCTCGCTTGCCTGCGACTCCTGCTCTTTTCTCTTCCGGGCACTGGTCACAGTGAGGAGTTATATTTTCAAGGCCCCTCTCTTTGCTAATCTCTGCCTGCCTGCGACTCCTGCTCTTTTCTCTTCCGGGCACTGGTCACAGTGAGGAGTTATATCTTCATGGCCTCTCCCCTTGCTCATCTCTGCCTGTCTGTCGACTTCTGCTCTTTTCTCTTCAGGGCACTGGTCATATTTGCAAGGCCTCTCTTTTTGTTCAGCTCTGCCTGCGACTCCTCCTCTTTTCTCTTCAGGGCACTGGTCCCAGTGAGGAGTTATATTTTCAAGGCCTCACTCTTTGATCATCTCTGCCTGCCTGTCGACTCCTACTCTTTTCTCTTCAGGGCACTGGTCACAGTGAGGAGTTATATTTTCAAGGCCTCTCTCTTTGCTCAGCTCTGCCTGCGACTCCTGCTCTTTTCTCTTCAGGGCTCTGGTCACAGTGAGGAACTATATTTTCAAGGCCTCTCTCTTTGATCATCTCTGCCTGCCTGTCGACTCTTGCTCTTTTCTCTTCAGGGCACTGGTCATATTTTCAAGGCCTCTCTCTTTGCTCATCTCTGCCTGCCTGTCGACTCCTGCTCTTTTCTCTTAAGGGCACTGGTCATATTTTCCAGGCCTCTCTCTTTGCTCAGCTCTGCCTGCCTGAGACTCCTGCTCTTTTCTCTTCAGGGCACTGGTCACAGTGAGGATTTATATTTTGAAGGCCTCTCTCTTTGCTGATCTCTGCCTGTCTGTCGACTCTTGCTCTTTTCTCTTCAGGGCACGGGTCATATTTTCAAGGCCTCTCTCTTTGCCCAGCTCTGCCTTCCGCCTCCTGCTCTTTTCTCTTCAGGGCACTGGTCACCGTGAGGAGTTATATTTTCAAGGCCTCTCTCTTTGCTCAGCTCTGCCTACCTGCGACTCCTGCTCCTTTCTCTTCAGGGCACTGGTCCGAGCAAGGAGTCATATTTTCAAGGCCTCTCTCTTTGCCCAGCTCTGCCTTCCGCCTCCTGCTCTTTTCTCTTCAGGGCACTGGTCACCGTGAGGAGTTATATTTTCAAGACCTCTCTCTTTGCTCAGCTATGCCTGCCTGCGACTCCTGCTCTTTTCTCTTCAGGGCACTGGTCACAGTGAGGAGTTATATTTTCAAGGCCTCTCTCTTTGCTCATCTCTGCCTGCCTGTCGACTCCTGCTCTTTTGTCTTTAGGGCATTGGTCATATTTTCAAGGCCTCTCTCTTTGCTCAGCTCTGCCTGCGACTCCTGCTCTTTTCTCTTCAGGGCACTAGTCACAGCGAGGAGTTATATTTTCAAGGCCTCACTCTTTGATCATCTCTGCCTGCCTGTCGACTCCTGCTCTTTTCTCTTCAGGGCACTGGTCACAGCGAGGAGTTATATTTTCAAGGCCTCTCTCTTTGCTCAGCTCTGCCTACCTGCGACTACTGCTCCTTTCTCTTCAGGGCACTGGTCAGAGCAAGGAGTTATATTTTCAAGGCTTCTCTCTTTGCTCAGCTATGCCTGCCTGCGACTCCTGCTCTTTTTTCCTCAGGGCACTGGTCACAGTGAGGATTTATATTTTAAAGGCCTCTCTCTTTGCTCATGTCTGCCTGCCTGTCGATCTTTCTCTTTTCTCTTCAGGGCACTGGTCGTATTTTCAAGGCCTCTCTCTTTGCTCAGCTCGCTTGCCTGTGACTCCTGCTCTTTTCTCTTCAGGGCTCTGGTCACAGCAAGGAGTTATATTTTCAAGGCCTCTCTCTTTGCTCAGCTATGCCTGCCTGCGACTCCTGCTCTTTTGTCTTCAGGGCACTGGTCACAGTGAGGATTTATATTTTCAAGGCCTCTCTCTTTGCTCATGTCTGCCTGCCTGTCGACTCTTGTTCTTTTCTCTTCAGGGCACTGGTCATATTTTCAAGGCCTCTCTCTTTGCTCAGCTACGCCTGCCTGCGACCCCTGCTCTTTTCTCTTCAGGCCCTGGTCACAGTGAAAGTTACATTTTCAAGGTCTCTCTCTTTGCTCTGCTCGCTTGCCTGCGACTCCTGCTCTTTTCTCTTCAGGGCTCTGGTCACAGCAAGGAGTTATATTTTCCAGGCCTCTCTCTTTGCTCAGCTATGCCTGCCTGTCGACTCCTGCTCTTTTCTCTTCAGGGCACTGGTCATATTTTCAAGGCCTCTCTCTTTGCTCAGCTCTGCCTTTCGCCTCCTGCTCTTTTCTCTTGAGGGCACTGGTCACAGTGAGGAGTTATATTTTCAAGGCCCCTCTCTTTGCTCATCTCTGGCTGCCTGTTGACTCTTGCTCTTTTCTCTTCAGGGCACGGGTCATATTTTCAAAGCCTCTCTTTTTGCCCAGCTCTGCCTGCGACTCCTGCTCTTTTCTCTTCAGGGCACTGGTCCCAGTGAGGAGTCATATTTTCAAGGCCTCTCTCTTTGCTCAGCTCTGCCTGCCTGCGACTCCTGCTCTTTTCTCTTCCGGGCACTGGTCACAGTGAGGAGTTATATTTTCAAGGCCTCTCTCTTTGATCATCTCTGCCTACCTGTCGACTCCTGCTCTTTTCTCTTCAGGCCACTGGTCATATTTTCAAGGCCTCTCTCTTTGCTCAGCTCTGCCTTTTGCCTCCTGCTCTTTTCTCTTCAGGGCACTGGTCACAGTGAGGAGTTATATCTTCACGGCCTCTCCCCTTGCTCATCTCTGCCTGTCTGTCGACTCCTGCTCTTTTCTTTTCAGGGCACTGGTCATATTTGCAAGGCCTCTCTTTTTGCTCAGCTCTGCCTGCGACTCCTGCTCTTTTCTCTTCAGGGCACTGGTCCCAGTGAGGAGTTATATTTTCAAGGCCTCACTCTTTGATCATCTCTGCCTGCCTGTCGACTCCTACTCTTTTCTCTTCAGGGCACTGGTCACAGTGAGGAGTTATATTTTCAAGGCCTCTCTCTTTGCTCAGCTCTGCCTGTGACTCCTGCTCTTTTCTCTTCAGGGCTCTGGTCACAGTGAGGAACTATATTTTCAAGGCCTCTCTCTTTGCTCAGATCTGCCTACCTACGACTCCTGCTCCTTTCTCTTCAGGGCACTGGTCAGAGCAAGGAGTTATATTTTCAAGGCTTCTCTCCTTGCTCAGCTCTGCCTGCCTACGACTCCTGCTATTTTCTCTTTAGGGCACTGGTCATATTTTCAAGGCCTCTCTCTTTGCTCAGCTCTGCCTGCCTGCGACTCCTGCTCCTTTTCACATCAGGGCACTGGTCACAGTGAGGATTTATATTTTCAAAGCCTCTCTCTTTGCTCAGCTATGCCTGCCTGCGACTCCTGCTCTTTTCTCTTCAGGGCACTGGTCACAGTGAGGATTTATATTTTCAAGGCCTCTCTCTTTGCTCAGCTCTGGCTGCGACCCCAGCTCTTTTCTCTTCAGGGCCCTGGTCACAGTGAGGAGTTATATTTTCAAGGCCTCTCTCTTTGCTCAGCTCGCTTGCCTGCGACTCCTGCTCTTTTCTCTTCAGGGCTCTGGTCACAGCAAGGAGTTATATTTTCCAGGCCTCTCTCTTTGCTCAGCTATGCCTGCCTGCGACTCCTGCTCTTTTGTCTTCAGGGCACTGGTCACAGTGAGGATTTATATTTTCAAAGCCTCTCTCTTTGCTCATCTCTGCCTGCCTGTCGACTCCTGCTCTTTTCTCTTCAGGGCACTGGTCATATTTTCATGGCCTCTCTCTTTGCTCATCTCTGCCTGCCTGTCGACTCCTGCTCTTTTCTCTTCAGGGCACTGGTCATATTTTCCAGGCCTCTCTCTTTGCTCAGCTCTGGCTGCCTGAGACTCCTGCTCTTTTCTCTTCAGGGCACTGGTCACAGTGAGGATTTATTTGTTGAAGCCCTCTCTCTTTGCTGATCTCTGCCTGTCTGTCGACTCTTGCTCTTTTCTCTTCAGGGCACGGGTCATATTTTCAAGGCCTCTCTCTTTGCCCAGCTCTGCCTTCCGCCTCCTGCTCTTTTCTCTTCAGGGACTGGTCAGAGCAAGGAGTTATATTTTCAAGGCTTCTCTCTTTGCTCAGCTATGCCTGCCTGCGACTCCTGCTCTTTTCTCTTCAGGACACTGGTCACAGTGAGGAGTTATATTTTCAAGGCCTCTCTCTTTGCTCATCTCTGCCTGTCTGTCGACTCCTGCTCTTTTGTCTTTAGGGCATTGGTCATATTTTCAAGGCCTCTCTCTTTGCTCATGTCTGCCTGCCTGTCGACTCTTGCTCTTTTCTCTTCAGGGCACTGGTCATATTTTCAAGGCCTCTCTCTTTGCTCAGCTATGCCTGCCTGCGACCGCTGCTCTTTTCTCTTCAGGGCCTGGTCACAGTGAGGAGTTACATTTTCAAGGCCTCTCTCTTTGCTCAGCTCGCTTGCCTGTGACTCCTGCTCCTTTCTCTTCACGGCTCTGGTCATATTTTCAAGGCCTCTCTCTTTGCTCATCTCTGCCTGCCTGTCGACTCCTACTCTTTTGTCTTTAGGGCACTGGTCATATTTTCAAGGCCTCTCTCTTTGCTCAGCTCTGCCTGCGACTCCTGCTCTTTTCTCTTCAGGGCACTGGTCACAGCGAGGAGTTATATTTTCAAGGCCTCTCTCTTTGCTCAGCTCTGCCTACCTGCGACTCCTGCTCCTTTCTCTTCAGGGCACTGGTCCGAGCAAGGAGTTATATTTTCAAGGCTTCTCTCTTTGCTCAGCTATGCCTGCCTGCGACTCCTGCTCTTTTCTCTTCAGGGCACTGGTCACAGTGAGGAGTTATATTTTCAAGGCCTCTCTCTTTGCTCATCTCTGCCTGCCTGTCGACTCCTGCTCTTTTGTCTTTAGGGCATTGGTCATATTTTCAAGGCCTCTCTCTTTGCTCAGCTCTGCCTGCGACTCCTGCTCTTTTCTCTTCAGGGCACTGGTCACAGCGAGGAGTTATATTTTCAAGGCCTCACTCTTTGATCATCTCTGCCTGCCTGTCGACTCCTGCTCTTTTCTCTTCAGGGCACTGGTCACAGCGAGGAGTTATATTTTCAAGGCCTCTCTCTTTGCTCAGCTCTGCCTACCTGCGACTCCTGCTCCTTTCTCTTCAGGGCACTGGTCAGAGCAAGGAGTTATATTTTCAAGGCTTCTCTCTTTGCTCAGCTATGCCTGCCTGCGACTCCTGCTCTTTTTTCCTCAGGGCACTGGTCACAGTGAGGATTTATATTTTAAAGGCCTCTCTCTTTGCTCATGTCTGCCTGCCTGTCGACTCTTGCTCTTTTCTCTTTAGGGCACTGGTCATATTTTCAAGGCCTCTCTCTTTGCTCAGATACGCCTGCCTGCGACCGCTGCTCTTTTCTCTTCAGGCCCTGGTCACAGTGAGGAGTTACATTTTCAAGGCCTCTCTCTTTGCTCAGCTCGCTTGCCTTTGACTCCTGCTCTTTTCTCTTCAGGGCTCTGGTCACAGCAAGGAGTTATATTTTCAAGGCCTCTCTCTTTGCTCAGCTATGCCTGCCTGCGACTCCTGCTCTTTTGTCTTCAGGGCACTGGTCACAGTGAGGATTTATATTTTCAAGGCCTCTCTCTTTGCTCAGTTATGCCTGCCTGTGACTCCTGCTCTTTTCTCTTCAGGGCACTGGTCATATTTTCAAGGCCTCTCTCTTTGCTCAGCTCTGGCTGCGACCCCAGCTCTTTTCTCTTCAGGGCCCTGGTCACAGTGAGGAGTTATATTTTCTAGGCCTCTCTCTTTGCTCATCTCTGCCTGCCTGTCGACTCCTGCTCTTTTCTCTTCAGGGCTCTGGTCACAGCAAGGAGTTATATTTTCTAGGCCTCTCTCTTTGCTCATCTCTGCCTGCCTGTCGACTCCTGCTCTTTTCTCTTCAGGGCACTCGTCACAGTGAGGAGTTATATTTTCAAGGCTTCTCTCTTTGCTCAGCTCTGGCTGCGACCCCTGCTCTTTTCTCTTCAGGGCACTGGTCACAGCGAGGAGTTATATTTTCAAGGCCTCTCTCTTTGATCATCTCTGCCTGCCTGTCGACTCTTGCTCTTTTCTCTTCAGGGCACTGGTTATATTTTCAAGGCCTCTCTCTTTGCTCATCTCTGCCTGCCTGTCGACTCCTGCTCTTTTCTCTTAAGGGCACTGGTCATATTTTCCAGGCCTCTCTCTTTGCTCAGCTCTGCCTGCCTCAGACTCCTGCTCTTTTCTCTTCAGGGCACTGGTCACAGTGAGGATTTATATTTTGAAGGCCTCTCTCTTTGCTGATCTCTGCCTGTCTGTCGACTCTTGCTCTTTTCTCTTCAGGGCACGGGTCATATTTTCAAGGCCTCTCTCTTTGCCCAGCTCTGCCTTCCGCCTCCTGCTCTTTTCTCTTCAGGGCACTGGTCACCGTGAGGAGTTATATTTTCAAGGCCTCTCTCTTTGCTCATCTCTGCCTTCCTGTGGACTCCTACTCTTTTGTCTTTAGGGCACTGGTCATATTTTCAAGGCCTCTCTCTTTGCTCAGCTCTGCCTGCGACACCTGCTCTTTTCTCTTCAGGGCACTGGTCACAGCGAGGAGTTATATTTTCAAGGCCTCTCTTTTTGCTCAGCTCTGCCTACCTGCGACTCCTGCTCCTTTCTCTTCAGGGCACTGGTCCGGGCAAGGAGTTATATTTTCAAGGCTTCTCTCTTTGCTCAGCTATGCCTGCCTGCGACTCCTGCTCTTTTCTCTTCAGGGCACTGGTCACAGTGAGGAGTTATATTTTCAAGGCCTCTCTCTTTGCTCATCTCTGCCTGCCTGTCGACTCCTGCTCTTTTGTCTTTAGGGCATTGGTCATATTTTCAAGGCCTCTCTCTTTGCTCAGCTCTGCCTGCGACTCCTGCTCTTTTCTCTTCAGGGCACTGGTCACAGCGAGGAGTTATATTTTCAAGGCCTCACTCTTTGATCATCTCTGCCTGCCTGTCGACTCCTGCTCTTTTCTCTTCAGGGCACTGGTCACAGCGAGGAGTTATATTTTGAAGGCATCTCTCTTTGCTGATCTCTGCCTGTCTGTCGACTCTTGCTCTTTTCTCTTCAGGGCACGGGTCATATTTTCAAGGCCTCTCTCTTTGCCCAGCTCTGCCTTCCGCCTCCTGCTCTTTTCTCTTCAGGGCACTGGTCACCGTGAGGAGTTATATTTTCAAGGCCTCTCTCTTTGCTCATCTCTGCCTGCCTGTGGACTCCTACTCTTTTGTCTTTAGGGCACTGGTCATATTTTCAAGGCCTCTCTCTTTGCTCAGCTCTGCCTGCGACTCCTGCTCTTTTCTCTTCAGGGCACTGGTCACAGCGAGGAGTTATATTTTCAAGGCCTCTCTCTTTGCTCAGCTCTGCCTACCTGCGACTCCTGCTCCTTTCTCTTCAGGGCACTGGTCCGAGCAAGGAGTTCTATTTTCAAGGCTTCTCTCTTTGCTCAGCTATGCCTGCCTGCGACTCCTGCTCTTTTCTCTTCAGGGCACTGGTCACAGTGAGGAGATATATTTTCAAGGACTCTCTCTTTGCTCATCTCTGCCTGCCTGTCGACTCCTGCTCTTTTGTCTTTAGGGCATTGGTCATATTTTCAAGGCCTCTCTCTTTGCTCAGCTCTGCCTGCGACTCCTGCTCTTTTCTCTTCAGGGCACTGGTCACAGCGAGGAGTTATATTTTCAAGGCCTCACTCTTTGATCATCTCTGCCTGCCTGTCGACTCCTGCTCTTTTCTCTTCAGGGCACTGGTCACAGCGAGGAGTTATATTTTCAAGGCCTCTCTCTTTGCTCAGCTCTGCCTACCTGCGACTCCTGCTCCTTTCTCTTCAGGGCACTGGTCAGAGCAAGGAGTTATATTTTCAAGGCTTCTCTCTTTGCTCAGCTATGCCTGCCTGCGACTCCTGCTCTTTTTTCCTCAGGGCACTGGTCACAGTGAGGATTTATATTTTAAAGGCCTCTCTCTTTGCTCATGTCTGCCTGCCTGTCGATCTTGCTGTTTTCTCTTCAGGGCACTGGTCATATTTTCAAGGCCTCTCTCTTTGCTCAGATACGCCTGCCTGCGACCGCTGCTCTTTTCTCTTCAGGCCCTGGTCACAGTGAGGAGTTGCATTTTCAAGGACTCTCTCTTTGCTCAGCTCGCTTGCCTGTGACTCCTGCTCTTTTCTCTTCAGGGCTCTGGTCACAGCAAGGAGTTATATTTTCAAGGCCTCTCTCTTTGCTCAGCTATGCCTGCCTGCGACTCCTGCTCTTTTGTCTTCAGGGCACTGGTCACAGTAAGGATTTATATTTTCAAGGCCTCTCTCTTTGCTCAGCTATGCCTGCCTGTGACTCCTGCTCTTTTCTCTTCAGGGCACTGGTCACAGTGAGGAGTTATATTTTCAAGGCCTCTCTCTTTGCTCATCTCTGCCTTCCTGTCGACTCCTGCTCTTTTGTCTTTAGGGCATTGGTCATATTTTCAAGGCCTCTCTCTCTGCTCAGCTCTGCCTGCGACTCCTGCTCTTTTCTCTTCAGGGCACTGGTCACAGCGAGGAGTTATATTTTCAAGGCCTCACTCTTTGATCATCTCTGCCTGCCTGTCGACTCCTGCTCTTTTCTCTTCAGGGCACTGGTCACAGCGAGGAGTTATATTTTCAAGGCCTCTCTCTTTGCTCAGCTCTGCCTACCTGCGACTCCTGCTCCTTTCTCTTCAGGGCACTGGTCAGAGCAAGGAGTTATATTTTCAAGGCTTCTCTCTTTGCTCAGCTATGCCTGCCTGCGACTCCTGCTCTTTTTTCCTCAGGGCACTGGTCACAGTGAGGATTTATATTTTAAAGGCCTCTCTCTTTGCTCATGTCTGCCTGCCTGTCGAATCTGCTCTTTTCTCGTCAGGGCACTGGTCATATTTTCAAGGCCTCTCTCTTTGCTCAGATACGCCTGCCTGCGACCGCTGCTCTTTTCTCTTCAGGCCCTGGTCACAGTGAGGAGTTACATTTTCAAGGACTCGCTTTGCTCAGCTCGCTTGCCTGTAACTCCTGCTCTTTTCTCTTCAGGGCTCTGGTCACAGCAAGGAGTTATATTTTCAAGGCCTCTCTCTTTGCTCAGCTATGCCTGCCTGCGACTCCTGCTCTTTTGTCTTCAGGGCACTGGTCACAGTGAGGATTTATATTGTCAAGGCCTCTCTCTTTGCTCAGCTATGCCTGCCTGCGACTCCTGCTCTTTTCTTTTCAGGGCACTGGTCAGAAGAAGGAGTTATATTTTCAAGGCGTCTCTCTTTGCTCAGCTCTGCCTGCCTGCGACTCCTGCTCTTTTCTCTTCAGGGCACTGGTCACAGTGAGGATTTATATTTTCAAGCCCTCTCTCTTTGCTCATCTCTGCCTGCCTGTCGACTCCTGCTCTTTTCTCTTCAGGGCACTGGCCATATTGCCCAGGCCTCTCTCTTTGCTCAACTCTGCCTACCTGCGACTCCTGCTCCTTTCTCTTCAAGGCACTGGTCAGAGCAAGTAGTTATATTTTCAAGGCTTCTCTCTTTGCTCTGCTCTGCCTGCCTGTGACTCCTGCTCTTTTCTCTTCAGGGCACTGGTCACAGTGAGGATTTATATTTTCAAGGCCTCTCTCTTTGCTCATGTCTGCCTGCCTGTCGACTCCTGCTCCTTTCTCTTCAGGGCACTGGTCAGAGCAAGGAGTTATATTTTCAAGGCTTCTCTCTTTGCTCTGCTCTGCCTGCCTGCGACCCCTGCTCTTTTCTCTTCAAGCCCTGGTCACAGTGAGGAGTTACATTTTCAAGGCCTCTCTCTTTGCTCAGCTCGCTTGCCTGCGACTCCTGCTCTTTTCTCTTCAGGGCTCTGGTCAAAGCAAGGAGTTATATTTTCCAGGCCTCTCTCTTTGCTCAGCTATGCCTGCCTGCGACTCCTGTCTTTTGTCTTCAGGGCACTGGTCACAGTGAGGATTTATATTTTCAAAGCCTCTCTCTTTGGTCATCTCTGCCTGCCTGTCGACTCCTGCTCTTTTCTCTTCAGGGCACTGGTCATATTTTCAAGGCCTCTCTCTTTGCTCAGCTCTGCCTTTCGCCTCCTGCTCTTTTCTCTTCAGGGCACTGGTCACAGTGAGGAGTTATATTTTCAAGACCCCTCTCTTTGCTCATCTCTGTCTGCCTGTTGACTCTTGCTCTTTTCTCTTCAAGGTACGGGTCATATTTTCAAAGCCTCTCTTTTTGCTCAGCTCTGCCTGCGACTCCTGCTCTTTTCTCTTCAGGACACTGGTCCCAGTGAGGAGTTATATTTTCAAGGCCTCTCTCTTTGCTCAGCTCTGCCTGCGACTCCTGCTCTTTTCTCTTCCGGGCACTGGTCACAGTGAGGAGTTATATTTTCAAGGCCTCTCTCTTTGCTCATGTCTGCCTGCCTGTCGACTCTTGTTCTTTTCTCTTCAGGGCACTGGTCATATTTTCAAGGCCTCTCTCTTTGCTCAGCTACGCCTGCCTGCGACCCCTGCACTTTTCTCTTCAGGCCCTGGTCACAGTGAAAGTTACATTTTCAAGGTCTCTCTCTTTGCTCTGCTCGCTTGCCTGCGACTCCTGCTCTTTTCTCTTCAGAGCTCTGGTCACAGCAAGGAGTTATATTTTCCAGGCCTCTCTCTTTGCTCAGCTATGCCTGCCTGCGACTCCTGCTCTTTTGTCTTCAGGGCACTGGTCACAGTGAGGATTTATATTTTCAAAGCCTCTCTCTTTGCTCATCTCTGCCTGCCTGTCGACTCCTGCTCTTTTCTGTTCAGGGCACTGGTCATATTTTCAAGGCCTCTCTCTTTGCTCAGCACTGCCTTTCGCCTCCTGCTCTTTTCTCTTCAGGTCACTGGTCACAGTGAGGAGTTATATTTTCAAGGCCCCTCTCTTTGCTCATCTCTGCCTGCCTGCGACTCCTGCTCTTTTCTCTTCCGGGCACTGGTCACAGTGAGGAGTTATATTTTCAAGGCCTCTCTCTTTGATCATCTCTGCCTGCCTGCGACTCCTGCTCCTTTCTCTTCAGGGCACTGGTCCGAGCAAGGAGTTATATTTTCAAGGCTTCTCTCTTTGCTCAGCTATGCCTGCCTGCGACTCCTGCTCTTTTCTCTTCAGGGCACTGGTCACAGTGAGGAGTTATATTTTCAAGGCCTCTCTCTTTGCTCATCTCTGCCTGCCTGTCGACTCCTGCTCTTTTGTCTTTAGGGCACTGGTCATATTTTCAAGGCCTCTCTCTTTGCTCAGCTCTGCCTGCGACTCCTGCTCTTTTCTCTTCAGGGCACTGGTCACAGCGAGGAGTTATATTTTCAAGGCCTCTCTCTTTGCTCAGCTCTGCCTACCTGCGACTCCTGCTCCTTTCTCTTCAGGGCACTGGTCCGAGCAAGGAGTTATATTTTCAAGGCTTCTCTCTTTGCTCAGCTATGCCTGCCTGCGACTCCTGCTCTTTTCTCTTCAGGGCACTGGTCACAGTGAGGAGTTATATTTTCAAGGCCTCTCTCTTTGCTCATCTCTGCCTGCCTGTCGACTCCTGCTCTTTTGTCTTTAGGGCATTGGTCATATTTTCAAGGCCTCTCTCTTTGCTCAGCTCTGCCTGCGACTCCTGCTCTTTTCTCTTCAGGGCACTGGTCACAGCGAGGAGTTATATTTTCAAGGCCTCACTCTTTGATCATCTCTGCCTGCCTGTCGACTCCTGCTCTTTTCTCTTCAGGGCACTGGTCACAGCGAGGAGTTATATTTTCAAGGCCTCTCTCTTTGCTCAGCTCTGCCTACCTGCGACTCCTGCTCCTTTCTCTTCAGGGCACTGGTCAGAGCAAGGAGTTATATTTTCAAGGCTTCTCTCTTTGCTCAGCTATGCCTGCCTGCGACTCCTGCTCTTTTTTCCTCAGGGCACTGGTCACAGTGAGGATTTATATTTTAAAGGCCTCTCTCTTTGCTCATGTCTGCCTGCCTGTCGACTCTTGCTCTTTTCTCTTTAGGGCACTGGTCATATTTTCAAGGCCTCTCTCTTTGCTCAGATACGCCTGCCTGCGACCGCTGCTCTTTTCTCTTCAGGCCCTGGTCACAGTGAGGAGTTACATTTTCAAGGCCTCTCTCTTTGCTCAGCTCGCTTGCCTTTGACTCCTGCTCTTTTCTCTTCAGGGCTCTGGTCACAGCAAGGAGTTATATTTTCAAGGCCTCTCTCTTTGCTCAGCTATGCCTGCCTGCGACTCCTGCTCTTTTGTCTTCAGGGCACTGGTCACAGTGAGGATTTATATTTTCAAGGCCTCTCTCTTTGCTCAGTTATGCCTGCCTGTGACTCCTGCTCTTTTCTCTTCAGGGCACTGGTCATATTTTCAAGGCCTCTCTCTTTGCTCAGCTCTGGCTGCGACTCCTGCTCTTTTGTCTTCAGGGCACTGGTCACAGTGAGGAGTTATATTTTCAATGCCTCTCTCTTTGCTCCGCTCGCTTGCCTGCGACTCCTGCTCTTTTCTCTTCAGGGCTCTGGTCACAGCAAGGAGTTACATTTTCTAGGCCTCTCTCTTTGCTCATCTCTGCCTGCCTGTCGACTCCTGCTCTTTTCTCTTCAGGGCACTCGTCACAGTGAGGAGTTATATTTTCAAGGCCTCGCTCTTTGCTCAGCTCTGGCTGCGACCCCTGCTCTTTTCTCTTCAGGGCACTGGTCACAGCGAGGAGTTATATTTTCAAGGCCTCTCTCTTTGATCATCTCTGCCTGCCTGTCGACTCTTGCTCTTTTCTCTTCAGGGCACTGGTCATATTTTCAAGGCCTCTCTCTTTGCTCATCTCTGCCTGCCTGTCGACTCCTGCTCTTTTCTCTTAAGGGCACTGGTCATATTTTCCAGGCCTCTCTCTTTGCTCAGCTCTGCCTGCCTCAGACTCCTGCTCTTTTCTCTTCAGGGCACTGGTCACAGTGAGGATTTATATTTTGAAGGCCTCTCTCTTTGCTGATCTCTGCCTGTCTGTCGACTCTTGCTCTTTTCTCTTCAGGGCACGGGTCATATTTTCAAGGCCTCTCTCTTTGCCCAGCTCTGCCTTCCGCCTCCTGCTCTTTTCTCTTCAGGGCACTGGTCACCGTGAGGAGTTATATTTTCAAGGCCTCGCTCTTTGCTCATCTCTGCCTGCCTGTGGACTCCTACTCTTTTGTCTTTAGGGCACTGGTCATATTTTCAAGGCCTCTCTCTTTGCTCAGCTCTGCCTGCGACACCTGCTCTTTTCTCTTCAGGGCACTGGTCACAGCGAGGAGTTATATTTTCAAGGCCTCTCTTTTTGCTCAGCTCTGCCTTCCTGCGACTCCTGCTCCTTTCTCTTCAGGTCACCGGTCCAAGCAAGGAGTTATATTTTCAAGGCTTCTCTCTTTGCTCAGCAATGCCTGCCTGCGACTCCTGCTCTTTTCTCTTCAGGGCACTGGTCACAGTGAGGAGTTATATTTTCAAGGCCTCTCTCTTTGCTCATCTCTGCCTGCCTGTCGACTCCTGCTCTTTTGTCTTTAGGGCATTGGTCATATTTTCAAGGCCTCTCTCTTTGCTCAGCTCTGCCTGCGACTCCTGCTCTTTTCTCTTCAGGGCACTGGTCACAGCGAGGAGTTATATTTTCTAGGCCTCTCTCTTTGATCATCTCTGCCTGCCTGTCGACTCCTGCTCTTTTCTCTTCAGGGCACTGGTCATATTTTCAAGGCCTCTCTCTTTGCTCAGCTCTGCCTTTCGCCTCCTGCTCTTTTCTCTTCAGGGCACTGGTCACAGTGAGGAGTTATATTTTCAAGACCCCTCTCTTTGCTCATCTCTGTCTGCCTGTTGACTCTTGCTCTTTTCTCTTCAAGGTACGGGTCATATTTTCAAAGCCTCTCTTTTTGCTCAGCTCTGCCTGCGACTCCTGCTCTTTTCTCTTCAGGACACTGGTCCCAGTGAGGAGTTATATTTTCAAGGCCTCTCTCTTTGCTCAGCTCTGCCTGCGACTCCTGCTCTTTTCTCTTCCGGGCACTGGTCACAGTGAGGAGTTATATTTTCAAGGCCTCTCTCTTTGCTCATGTCTGCCTGCCTGTCGACTCTTGTTCTTTTCTCTTCAGGGCACTGGTCATATTTTCAAGGCCTCTCTCTTTGCTCAGCTACGCCTGCCTGCGACCCCTGCACTTTTCTCTTCAGGCCCTGGTCACAGTGAAAGTTACATTTTCAAGGTCTCTCTCTTTGCTCTGCTCGCTTGCCTGCGACTCCTGCTCTTTTCTCTTCAGAGCTCTGGTCACAGCAAGGAGTTATATTTTCCAGGCCTCTCTCTTTGCTCAGCTATGTCAGCCTGCGACTCCTGCTCTTTTGTCTTCAGGGCACTGGTCACAGTGAGGATTTATATTTTCAAAGCCTCTCTGCTCATCTCTGCCTGCCTGTCGACTCCTGCTCTTTTCTCTTCAGGGCACTGGTCATATTTTCAAGGCCTCTCTCTTTGCTCAGCTCTGCCTTTCGCCTCCCGCTCTTTTCTCTTCAGGTCACTGGTCACAGTGAGGAGTTATATTTTCAAGGCCCCTCTCTTTGCTCATCTCTGCCTGCCTGCGACTCCTGCTCTTTTCTCTTCCGGGCACTGGTCACAGTGAGGAGTTATATTTTCAAGGCCTCTCTCTTTGCTCATCTCTGCCTGCCTGTCGACTCCTGCTCTTTTGTCTTTAGGGCACTGGTCATATTTTCAAGGCCTCTCTCTTTGCTCAGCTCTGCCTGCGACTCCTGCTCTTTTCTCTTCAGGGCACTGGTCACAGCGAGGAGTTATATTTTCAAGGCCTCTCTCTTTGCTCAGCTCTGCCTACCTGCGACTCCTGCTCCTTTCTCTTCAGGGCACTGGTCCGAGCAAGGAGTTATATTTTCAAGGCTTCTCTCTTTGCTCAGCTATGCCTGCCTGCGACTCCTGCTCTTTTCTCTTCAGGGCACTGGTCACAGCGAGGAGTTATATTTTCAAGGCCTCTCTCTTTGCTCATCTCTGCCTGCCTGTCGACTCCTGCTCTTTTGTCTTTAGGGCATTGGTCATATTTTCAAGGCCTCTCTCTTTGCTCAGCTCTGCCTGTGACTCCTGCTCTTTTCTCTTCAGGGCACTGGTCACAGCGAGGAGTTATATTTTCAAGGCCTCACTCTTTGATCATCTCTGCCTGCCTGTCGACTCCTGCTCTTTTCTCTTCAGGGCACTGGTCACAGCGAGGAGTTATATTTTCAAGGCCTCTCTCTTTGCTCAGCTTTGCCTACCTGCGACTCCTGCTCTTTTCTCTTCAGGGCACTGGTCATATTTTCAAGGCCTCTCTCTTTGCTCATCTCTGCCTGCCTGTCGACTCCTGCTCTTTTCTCTTAAGGGCACTGGTCATATTTTCCAGGCCTCTCTCTTTGCTCAGCTCTGCCTGCCTCAGACTCCTGCTCTTTTCTCTTCAGGGCACTGGTCACAGTGAGGATTTATATTTTGAAGGCCTCTCTCTTTGCTGATCTCTGCCTGTCTGTCGACTCTTGCTCTTTTCTCTTCAGGGCACGGGTCATATTTTCAAGGCCTCTCTCTTTGCCCAGCTCTGCCTTCCGCCTCCTGCTCTTTTCTCTTCAGGGCACTGGTCACCGTGAGGAGTTATATTTTCAAGGCCTCGCTCTTTGCTCATCTCTGCCTGCCTGTGGACTCCTACTCTTTTGTCTTTAGGGCACTGGTCATATTTTCAAGGCCTCTCTCTTTGCTCAGCTCTGCCTGCGACACCTGCTCTTTTCTCTTCAGGGCACTGGTCACAGCGAGGAGTTATATTTTCAAGGCCTCTCTTTTTGCTCAGCTCTGCCTTCCTGCGACTCCTGCTCCTTTCTCTTCAGGTCACCGGTCCGAGCAAGGAGTTATATTTTCAAGGCTTCTCTCTTTGCTCAGCAATGCCTGCCTGCGACTCCTGCTCTTTTCTCTTCAGGGCACTGGTCACAGTGAGGAGTTATATTTTCAAGGCCTCTCTCTTTGCTCATCTCTGCCTGCCTGTCGACTCCTGCTCTTTTGTCTTTAGGGCATTGGTCATATTTTCAAGGCCTCTCTCTTTGCTCAGCTCTGCCTGCGACTCCTGCTCTTTTCTCTTCAGGGCACTGGTCACAGCGAGGAGTTATATTTTCAAGGCCTCTCTCTTTGATCATCTCTGCCTGCCTGTCGACTCCTGCTCTTTTCTCTTCAGGGCACTGGTCATATTTTCAAGGCCTCTCTCTTTGCTCAGCTCTGCCTTTCGCCTCCTGCTCTTTTCTCTTCAGGGCACTGGTCACAGTGAGGAGTTATATTTTCAAGACCCCTCTCTTTGCTCATCTCTGTCTGCCTGTTGACTCTTGCTCTTTTCTCTTCAAGGTACGGGTCATATTTTCAAAGCCTCTCTTTTTGCTCAGCTCTGCCTGCGACTCCTGCTCTTTTCTCTTCAGGACACTGGTCCCAGTGAGGAGTTATATTTTCAAGGCCTCTCTCTTTGCTCAGCTCTGCCTGCGACTCCTGCTCTTTTCTCTTCCGGGCACTGGTCACAGTGAGGAGTTATATTTTCAAGGCCTCTCTCTTTGCTCATGTCTGCCTGCCTGTCGACTCTTGTTCTTTTCTCTTCAGGGCACTGGTCATATTTTCAAGGCCTCTCTCTTTGCTCAGCTACGCCTGCCTGCGACCCCTGCACTTTTCTCTTCAGGCCCTGGTCACAGTGAAAGTTACATTTTCAAGGTCTCTCTCTTTGCTCTGCTCGCTTGCCTGCGACTCCTGCTCTTTTCTCTTCAGAGCTCTGGTCACAGCAAGGAGTTATATTTTCCAGGCCTCTCTCTTTGCTCAGCTATGTCAGCCTGCGACTCCTGCTCTTTTGTCTTCAGGGCACTGGTCACAGTGAGGATTTATATTTTCAAAGCCTCTCTGCTCATCTCTGCCTGCCTGTCGACTCCTGCTCTTTTCTCTTCAGGGCACTGGTCATATTTTCAAGGCCTCTCTCTTTGCTCAGCTCTGCCTTTCGCCTCCCGCTCTTTTCTCTTCAGGTCACTGGTCACAGTGAGGAGTTATATTTTCAAGGCCCCTCTCTTTGCTCATCTCTGCCTGCCTGCGACTCCTGCTCTTTTCTCTTCCGGGCACTGGTCACAGTGAGGAGTTATATTTTCAAGGCCTCTCTCTTTGCTCATCTCTGCCTGCCTGTCGACTCCTGCTCTTTTGTCTTTAGGGCACTGGTCATATTTTCAAGGCCTCTCTCTTTGCTCAGCTCTGCCTGCGACTCCTGCTCTTTTCTCTTCAGGGCACTGGTCACAGCGAGGAGTTATATTTTCAAGGCCTCTCTCTTTGCTCAGCTCTGCCTACCTGCGACTCCTGCTCCTTTCTCTTCAGGGCACTGGTCCGAGCAAGGAGTTATATTTTCAAGGCTTCTCTCTTTGCTCAGCTATGCCTGCCTGCGACTCCTGCTCTTTTCTCTTCAGGGCACTGGTCACAGCGAGGAGTTATATTTTCAAGGCCTCTCTCTTTGCTCATCTCTGCCTGCCTGTCGACTCCTGCTCTTTTGTCTTTAGGGCATTGGTCATATTTTCAAGGCCTCTCTCTTTGCTCAGCTCTGCCTGCGACTCCTGCTCTTTTCTCTTCAGGGCACTGGTCACAGCGAGGAGTTATATTTTCAAGGCCTCACTCTTTGATCATCTCTGCCTGCCTGTCGACTCCTGCTCTTTTCTCTTCAGGGCACTGGTCACAGCGAGGAGTTATATTTTCAAGGCCTCTCTCTTTGCTCAGCTTTGCCTACCTGCGACTCCTGCTCCTTTCTCTTCAGGGCACTGGTCAGAGCAAGGAGTTATATTTTCAAGGCTTCTCTCTTTGCTCAGCTATGCCTGCCTGCGACTCCTGCTCTTTTTTCCTCAGGGCACTGGTCACAGTGAGGATTTATATTTTAAAGGCCTCTCTCTTTGCTCATGTCTGCCTGCCTGTCGACTCTTGCTCTTTTCTCTTTAGGGCACTGGTCATATTTTCAAGGCCTCTCTCTTTGCTCGATACGCCTGCCTGTGACCGCTGCTCTTTTCTCTTCAGGCCCTGGTCACAGTGAGGAGTTACATTTTCAAGGCCTCTCTCTTTGCTCAGCTCGCTTGCCTTTGACTCCTGCTCTTTTCTCTTCAGGGCTCTGGTCACAGCAAGGAGTTATATTTTCAAGGCCTCTCTCTTTGCTCAGCTATGCCTGCCTGAGACTCCTGCTCTTTTGTCTTCAGGGCACTGGTCACAGTGAGGATTTATATTTTCAAGGCCTCTCTCTTTGCTCAGTTATGCCTGCCTGTGACTCCTGCTCTTTTCTCTTCAGGGCACTGGTCATATTTTCAAGGCCTCTCTCTTTGCTCAGCTCTGGCTGCGACCCCAGCTCTTTTCTCTTCAGGGCCCTGGTCACAGTGAGGAGTTATATTTTCAAGGCCTCTCTCTTTGCTCATCTCTGCCTGCCTGTCGACTCCTGCTCTTTTATCTTCAGGGCACTCGTCACAGTGAGGAGTTACATTTTCAAGGCCTCTCTCTTTGCTCAGCTCGCTTGCCTTTGACTCCTGCTCTTTTCTCTTCAGGGCTCTGGTCACAGCAAGGAGTTATATTTTCAAGGCCTCTCTCTTTGCTCAGCTATGCCTGCCTGAGACTCCTGCTCTTTTGTCTTCAGGGCACTGGTCACAGTGAGGATTTATATTTTCAAGGCCTCTCTCTTTGCTCAGTTATGCCTGCCTGTGACTCCTGCTCTTTTCTCTTCAGGGCACTGGTCATATTTTCAAGGCCTCTCTCTTTGCTCAGCTCGCTTGCCTGCGACTCCTGCTCTTTTCTCTTCAGGGCTCTGGTCACAGCAAGGAGTTATATTTTCTAGGCCTCTCTCTTTGCTCATCTCTGCCTGCCTGTCGACTCCTGCTCTTTTATCTTCAGGGCACTCGTCACAGTGAGGAGTTATATTTTCAAGGCCTCTCTCTTTGCTCAGCTCTGGCTGCGACCCCTGCTCTTTTCTCTTCAGGGCACTGGTCACAGCGAGGAGTTATATTTTCAAGGCCTCTCTCTTTGATCATCTCTGCCTGCCTGTCGACTCTTGCTCTTTTCTCTTCAGGGCACTGGTCATATTTTCAAGGCCTCTCTCTTTGCTCATCTCTGCCTGCCTGTCGACTCCTGCTCTTTTCTCTTCAGGGCACTGGTCATATTTTCCAGGCCTCTCTCTTTGCTCAGCTCTGCCTGCCTCAGACTCCTGCTCTTTTCTCTTCAGGGCACTGGTCACAGTGAGGATTTATATTTTGAAGGCCTCTCTCTTTGCTGATCTCTGCCTGTCTGTCGACTCTTGCTCTTTTCTCTTCAGGGCACGGGTCATATTTTCAAGGCCTCTCTCTTTGCCCAGCTCTGCCTTCCGCCTCCTGCTCTTTTCTCTTCAGGGCACTGGTCACCGTGAGGAGTTATATTTTCAAGGCCTCTCTCTTTGCTCATCTCTGCCTGCCTGTGGACTCCTACTCTTTTGTCTTTAGGGCACTGGTCATATTTTCAAGGCCTCTCTCTTTGCTCAGCTCTGCCTGCGACACCTGCTCTTTTCTCTTCAGGGCACTGGTCACAGCGAGGAGTTATATTTTCAAGGCCTCTCTTTTTGCTCAGCTCTGCCTACCTGCGACTCCTGCTCCTTTCTCTTCAGGGCACTGGTCCGAGCAAGGAGTTATATTTTCAAGGCTTCTCTCTTTGCTCAGCTATGCCTGCCTGCGACTCCTGCTCTTTTCTCTTCAGGGCACTGGTCACAGTGAGGAGTTATATTTTCAAGGCCTCTCTCTTTGCTCATCTCTGCCTGCCTGTCGACTCCTGCTCTTTTGTCTTTAGGGCATTGGTCATATTTTCAAGGCCTCTCTCTTTGCTCAGCTCTGCCTGCGACTCCTGCTCTTTTCTCTTCAGGGCACTGGTCACAGCGAGGAGTTATATTTTCAAGGCCTCACTCTTTGATCATCTCTGCCTGCCTGTCGACTCCTGCTCTTTTCTCTTCAGGGCACTGGTCACAGCGAGGAGTTATATTTTGAAGGCATCTCTCTTTGCTGATCTCTGCCTGTCTGTCGACTCTTGCTCTTTTCTCTTCAGGGCACGGGTCATATTTTCAAGGCCTCTCTCTTTGCCCAGCTCTGCCTTCCGCCTCCTGCTCTTTTCTCTTCAGGGCACTGGTCACCGTTAGGAGTTATATTTTCAAGGCCTCTCTCTTTGCTCATCTCTGCCTGCCTGTGGACTCCTACTCTTTTGTCTTTAGGGCACTGGTCATATTTTCAAGGCCTCTCTCTTTGCTCAGCTCTGCCTGCGACTCCTGCTCTTTTCTCTTCAGGGCACTGGTCACAGCGAGGAGTTATATTTTCAAGGCCTCTCTCTTTGCTCAGCTCTGCCTACCTGCGACTCCTGCTCCTTTCTCTTCAGGGCACTGGTCCGAGCAAGGAGTTCTATTTTCAAGGCTTCTCTCTTTGCTCAGCTATGCCTGCCTGCGACTCCTGCTCTTTTCTCTTCAGGGCACTGGTCACAGTGAGGAGATATATTTTCAAGGCCTCTCTCTTTGCTCATCTCTGCCTGCCTGTCGACTCCTGCTCTTTTGTCTTTAGGGCATTGGTCATATTTTCAAGGCCTCTCTCTTTGCTCAGCTCTGCCTGCGACTCCTGCTCTTTTCTCTTCAGGGCACTGGTCACAGCGAGGAGTTATATTTTCAAGGCCTCACTCTTTGATCATCTCTGCCTGCCTGTCGACTCCTGCTCTTTTCTCTTCAGGGCACTGGTCACAGCGAGGAGTTATATTTTCAAGGCCTCTCTCTTTGCTCAGCTCTGCCTACCTGCGACTCCTGCTCCTTTCTCTTCAGGGCACTGGTCAGAGCAAGGAGTTATATTCTCAAGGCTTCTCTCTTTGCTCAGCTATGCCTGCCTGCGACTCCTGCTCTTTTTTCCTCAGGGCACTGGTCACAGTGAGGATTTATATTTTAAAGGCCTCTCTCTTTGCTCATGTCTGCCTGCCTGTCGATCTTGCTGTTTTCTCTTCAGGGCACTGGTCATATTTTCAAGGCCTCTCTCTTTGCTCAGATACGCCTGCCTGCGACCGCTGCTCTTTTCTCTTCAGGCCCTGGTCACAGTGAGGAGTTGCATTTTCAAGGACTCTCTCTTTGCTCAGCTCGCTTGCCTGTGACTCCTGCTCTTTTCTCTTCAGGGCTCTGGTCACAGCAAGGAGTTATATTTTCAAGGCCTCTCTCTTTGCTCAGCTATGCCTGCCTGCGACTCCTGCTCTTTTGTCTTCAGGGCACTGGTCACAGTAAGGATTTATATTTTCAAGGCCTCTCTCTTTGCTCAGTTATGCCTGCCTGTGACTCCTGCTCTTTTCTCTTCAGGGCACTGGTCATATTTTCAAGGCCTCTCTCTTTGCTCAGCTCTGGCTGCGACTCCTGCTCTTTTGTCTTCAGGGCACTGGTCACAGTGAGGAGTTATATTTTCAATGCCTCTCTCTTTGCTCAGCTCGCTTGCCTGCGACTCCTGCTCTTTTCTCTTCAGGGCTCTGGTCACAGCAAGGAGTTACATTTTCTAGGCCTCTCTCTTTGCTCATCTCTGCCTGCCTGTCGACTCCTGCTCTTTTCTCTTCAGGGCACTCGTCACAGTGAGGAGTTATATTTTCAAGGCCTCTCTCTTTGCTCAGCTCTGGCTGCGACCCCTGCTCTTTTCTCTTCAGGGCACTGGTCACAGCGAGGAGTTATATTTTCAAGGCCTCTCTCTTTGATCATCTCTGCCTGCCTGTCGACTCTTGCTCTTTTCTCTTCAGGGCACTGGTCATATTTTCAAGGCCTCTCTCTTTGCTCATCTCTGCCTGCCTGTCGACTCCTGCTCTTTTCTCTTAAGGGCACTGGTCATATTTTCCAGGCCTCTCTCTTTGCTCAGCTCTGCCTGCCTCAGACTCCTGCTCTTTTCTCTTCAGGGCACTGGTCACAGTGAGGATTTATATTTTGAAGGCCTCTCTCTTTGCTGATCTCTGCCTGTCTGTCGACTCTTGCTCTTTTCTCTTCAGGGCACGGGTCATATTTTCAAGGCCTCTCTCTTTGCCCAGCTCTGCCTTCCGCCTCCTGCTCTTTTCTCTTCAGGGCACTGGTCACCGTGAGGAGTTATATTTTCAAGGCCTCGCTCTTTGCTCATCTCTGCCTGCCTGTGGACTCCTACTCTTTTGTCTTTAGGGCACTGGTCATATTTTCAAGGCCTCTCTCTTTGCTCAGCTCTGCCTGCGACACCTGCTCTTTTCTCTTCAGGGCACTGGTCACAGCGAGGAGTTATATTTTCAAGGCCTCTCTTTTTGCTCAGCTCTGCCTACCTGCGACTCCTGCTCCTTTCTCTTCAGGGCACTGGTCCGAGCAAGGAGTTATATTTTCAAGGCTTCTCTCTTTGCTCAGCTATGCCTGCCTGCGACTCCTGCTCTTTTCTCTTCAGGGCACTGGTCACAGTGAGGAGTTATATTTTCAAGGCCTCTCTCTTTGCTCATCTCTGCCTGCCTGTCGACTCCTGCTCTTTTGTCTTTAGGGCATTGGTCATATTTTCAAGGCCTCTCTCTTTGCTCAGCTCTGCCTGCGACTCCTGCTCTTTTCTCTTCAGGGCACTGGTCACAGCGAGGAGTTATATTTTCAAGGCCTCTCTCTTTGATCATCTCTGCCTGCCTGTCGACTCCTGCTCTTTTCTCTTCAGGGCACTGGTCATATTTTCAAGGCCTCTCTCTTTGCTCAGCTCTGCCTTTCGCCTCCTGCTCTTTTCTCTTCAGGGCACTGGTCACAGTGAGGAGTTATATTTTCAAGACCCCTCTCTTTGCTCATCTCTGTCTGCCTGTTGACTCTTGCTCTTTTCTCTTCAAGGTACGGGTCATATTTTCAAAGCCTCTCTTTTTGCTCAGCTCTGCCTGCGACTCCTGCTCTTTTCTCTTCAGGACACTGGTCCCAGTGAGGAGTTATATTTTCAAGGCCTCTCTCTTTGCTCAGCTCTGCCTGCGACTCCTGCTCTTTTCTCTTCCGGGCACTGGTCACAGTGAGGAGTTATATTTTCAAGGCCTCTCTCTTTGCTCATGTCTGCCTGCCTGTCGACTCTTGTTCTTTTCTCTTCAGGGCACTGGTCATATTATCAAGGCCTCTCTCTTTGCTCAGCTACGCCTGCCTGCGACCCCTGCACTTTTCTCTTCAGGCCCTGGTCACAGTGAAAGTTACATTTTCAAGGTCTCTCTCTTTGCTCTGCTCGCTTGCCTGCGACTCCTGCTCTTTTCTCTTCAGAGCTCTGGTCACAGCAAGGAGTTATATTTTCCAGGCCTCTCTCTTTGCTCAGCTATGTCAGCCTGCGACTCCTGCTCTTTTGTCTTCAGGGCACTGGTCACAGTGAGGATTTATATTTTCAAAGCCTCTCTCTTTGCTCATCTCTGCCTGCCTGTCGACTCCTGCTCTTTTCTCTTCAGGGCACTGGTCATATTTTCAAGGCCTCTCTCTTTGCTCAGCTCTGCCTTTCGCCTCCCGCTCTTTTCTCTTCAGGTCACTGGTCACAGTGAGGAGTTATATTTTCAAGGCCCCTCTCTTTGCTCATCTCTGCCTGCCTGCGACTCCTGCTCTTTTCTCTTCCGGGCACTGGTCACAGTGAGGAGTTATATTTTCAAGGCCTCTCTCTTTGCTCATCTCTGCCTGCCTGTCGACTCCTGCTCTTTTGTCTTTAGGGCACTGGTCATATTTTCAAGGCCTCTCTCTTTGCTCAGCTCTGCCTGCGACTCCTGCTCTTTTCTCTTCAGGGCACTGGTCACAGCGAGGAGTTATATTTTCAAGGCCTCTCTCTTTGCTCAGCTCTGCCTACCTGCGACTCCTGCTCCTTTCTCTTCAGGGCACTGGTCCGAGCAAGGAGTTATATTTTCAAGGCTTCTCTCTTTGCTCAGCTATGCCTGCCTGCGACTCCTGCTCTTTTCTCTTCAGGGCACTGGTCACAGCGAGGAGTTATATTTTCAAGGCCTCTCTCTTTGCTCATCTCTGCCTGCCTGTCGACTCCTGCTCTTTTGTCTTTAGGGCATTGGTCATATTTTCAAGGCCTCTCTCTTTGCTCAGCTCTGCCTGCGACTCCTGCTCTTTTCTCTTCAGGGCACTGGTCACAGCGAGGAGTTATATTTTCAAGGCCTCACTCTTTGATCATCTCTGCCTGCCTGTCGACTCCTGCTCTTTTCTCTTCAGGGCACTGGTCACAGCGAGGAGTTATATTTTCAAGGCCTCTCTCTTTGCTCAGCTCTGCCTACCTGCGACCCCTGCTCCTTTCTCTTCAGGGCACTGGTCAGAGCAAGGAGTTATATTTTCAAGGCTTCTCTCTTTGCTCAGCTATGCCTGCCTGCGACTCCTGCTCTTTTTTCCTCAGGGCACTGGTCACAGTGAGGATTTATATTTTAAAGGCCTCTCTCTTTGCTCATGTCTGCCTGCCTGTCGACTCTTGCTCTTTTCTCTTTAGGGCACTGGTCATATTTTCAAGGCCTCTCTCTTTGCTCAGATACGCCTGCCTGTGACCGCTGCTCTTTTCTCTTCAGGCCCTGGTCACAGTGAGGAGTTACATTTTCAAGGCCTCTCTCTTTGCTCAGCTCGCTTGCCTTTGACTCCTGCTCTTTTCTCTTCAGGGCTCTGGTCACAGCAAGGAGTTATATTTTCAAGGCCTCTCTCTTTGCTCAGCTATGCCTGCCTGAGACTCCTGCTCTTTTGTCTTCAGGGCACTGGTCACAGTGAGGATTTATATTTTCAAGGCCTCTCTCTTTGCTCAGTTATGCCTGCCTGTGACTCCTGCTCTTTTCTCTTCAGGGCACTGGTCATATTTTCAAGGCCTCTCTCTTTGCTCAGCTCTGGCTGCGACCCCAGCTCTTTTCTCTTCAGGGCCCTGGTCACAGTGAGGAGTTATATTTTCAAGGCCTCTCTCTTTGCTCATCTCTGCCTGCCTGTCGACTCCTGCTCTTTTATCTTCAGGGCACTCGTCACAGTGAGGAGTTACATTTTCAAGGCCTCTCTCTTTGCTCAGCTCGCTTGCCTTTGACTCCTGCTCTTTTCTCTTCAGGGCTCTGGTCACAGCAAGGAGTTATATTTTCAAGGCCTCTCTCTTTGCTCAGCTATGCCTGCCTGAGACTCCTGCTCTTTTGTCTTCAGGGCACTGGTCACAGTGAGGATTTATATTTTCAAGGCCTCTCTCTTTGCTCAGTTATGCCTGCCTGTGACTCCTGCTCTTTTCTCTTCAGGGCACTGGTCATATTTTCAAGGCCTCTCTCTTTGCTCAGCTCGCTTGCCTGCGACTCCTGCTCTTTTCTCTTCAGGGCTCTGGTCACAGCAAGGAGTTATATTTTCTAGGCCTCTCTCTTTGCTCATCTCTGCCTGCCTGTCGACTCCTGCTCTTTTATCTTCAGGGCACTCGTCACAGTGAGGAGTTATATTTTCAAGGCCTCTCTCTTTGCTCAGCTCTGGCTGCGACCCCTGCTCTTTTCTCTTCAGGGCACTGGTCACAGCGAGGAGTTATATTTTCAAGGCCTCTCTCTTTGATCATCTCTGCCTGCCTGTCGACTCTTGCTCTTTTCTCTTCAGGGCACTGGTCATATTTTCAAGGCCTCTCTCTTTGCTCATCTCTGCCTGCCTGTCGACTCCTGCTCTTTTCTCTTCAGGGCACTGGTCATATTTTCCAGGCCTCTCTCTTTGCTCAGCTCTGCCTGCCTCAGACTCCTGCTCTTTTCTCTTCAGGGCACTGGTCACAGTGAGGATTTATATTTTGAAGGCCTCTCTCTTTGCTGATCTCTGCCTGTCTGTCGACTCTTGCTCTTTTCTCTTCAGGGCACGGGTCATATTTTCAAGGCCTCTCTCTTTGCCCAGCTCTGCCTTCCGCCTCCTGCTCTTTTCTCTTCAGGGCACTGGTCACCGTGAGGAGTTATATTTTCAAGGCCTCTCTCTTTGCTCATCTCTGCCTGCCTGTGGACTCCTACTCTTTTGTCTTTAGGGCACTGGTCATATTTTCAAGGCCTCTCTCTTTGCTCAGCTCTGCCTGCGACACCTGCTCTTTTCTCTTCAGGGCACTGGTCACAGCGAGGAGTTATATTTTCAAGGCCTCTCTTTTTGCTCAGCTCTGCCTACCTGCGACTCCTGCTCCTTTCTCTTCAGGGCACTGGTCCGAGCAAGGAGTTATATTTTCAAGGCTTCTCTCTTTGCTCAGCTATGCCTGCCTGCGACTCCTGCTCTTTTCTCTTCAGGGCACTGGTCACAGTGAGGAGTTATATTTTCAAGGCCTCTCTCTTTGCTCATCTCTGCCTGCCTGTCGACTCCTGCTCTTTTGTCTTTAGGGCATTGGTCATATTTTCAAGGCCTCTCTCTTTGCTCAGCTCTGCCTGCGACTCCTGCTCTTTTCTCTTCAGGGCACTGGTCACAGCGAGGAGTTATATTTTCAAGGCCTCACTCTTTGATCATCTCTGCCTGCCTGTCGACTCCTGCTCTTTTCTCTTCAGGGCACTGGTCACAGCGAGGAGTTATATTTTGAAGGCATCTCTCTTTGCTGATCTCTGCCTGTCTGTCGACTCTTGCTCTTTTCTCTTCAGGGCACGGGTCATATTTTCAAGGCCTCTCTCTTTGCCCAGCTCTGCCTTCCGCCTCCTGCTCTTTTCTCTTCAGGGCACTGGTCACCGTTAGGAGTTATATTTTCAAGGCCTCTCTCTTTGCTCATCTCTGCCTGCCTGTGGACTCCTACTCTTTTGTCTTTAGGGCACTGGTCATATTTTCAAGGCCTCTCTCTTTGCTCAGCTCTGCCTGCGACTCCTGCTCTTTTCTCTTCAGGGCACTGGTCACAGCGAGGAGTTATATTTTCAAGGCCTCTCTCTTTGCTCAGCTCTGCCTACCTGCGACTCCTGCTCCTTTCTCTTCAGGGCACTGGTCCGAGCAAGGAGTTATATTTTCAAGGCTTCTCTCTTTGCTCAGCTATGCCTGCCTGCGACTCCTGCTCTTTTCTCTTCAGGGCACTGGTCACAGTGAGGAGTTATATTTTCAAGGCCTCTCTCTTTGCTCATCTCTGCCTGCCTGTCGACTCCTGCTCTTTTGTCTTTAGGGCATTGGTCATATTTTCAAGGCCTCTCTCTTTGCTCAGCTCTGCCTGCGACTCCTGCTCTTTTCTCTTCAGGGCACTGGTCACAGCGAGGAGTTATATTTTCAAGGCCTCACTCTTTGATCATCTCTGCCTGCCTGTCGACTCCTGCTCTTTTCTCTTCAGGGCACTGGTCACAGCGAGGAGTTATATTTTGAAGGCATCTCTCTTTGCTGATCTCTGCCTGTCTGTCGACTCTTGCTCTTTTCTCTTCAGGGCACGGGCCATATTTTCAAGGCCTCTCTCTTTGCCCAGCTCTGCCTTCCGCCTCCTGCTCTTTTCTCTTCAGGGCACTGGTCACCGTTAGGAGTTATATTTTCAAGGCCTCTCTCTTTGCTCATCTCTGCCTGCCTGTGGACTCCTACTCTTTTGTCTTTAGGGCACTGGTCATATTTTCAAGGCCTCTCTCTTTGCTCAGCTCTGCCTGCGACTCCTGCTCTTTTCTCTTCAGGGCACTGGTCACAGCGAGGAGTTATATTTTCAAGGCCTCTCTCTTTGCTCAGCTCTGCCTACCTGCGACTCCTGCTCCTTTCTCTTCAGGGCACTGGTCCGAGCAAGGAGTTCTATTTTCAAGGCTTCTCTCTTTGCTCAGCTATGCCTGCCTGCGACTCCTGCTCTTTTCTCTTCAGGGCACTGGTCACAGTGAGGAGATATATTTTCAAGGCCTCTCTCTTTGCTCATCTCTGCCTGCCTGTCGACTCCTGCTCTTTTGTCTTTAGGGCATTGGTCATATTTTCAAGGCCTCTCTCTTTGCTCAGCTCTGCCTGCGACTCCTGCTCTTTTCTCTTCAGGGCACTGGTCACAGCGAGGAGTTATATTTTCAAGGCCTCACTCTTTGATCATCTCTGCCTGCCTGTCGACTCCTGCTCTTTTCTCTTCAGGGCACTGGTCACAGCGAGGAGTTATATTTTCAAGGCCTCTCTCTTTGCTCAGCTCTGCCTACCTGCGACTCCTGCTCCTTTCTCTTCAGGGCACTGGTCAGAGCAAGGAGTTATATTCTCAAGGCTTCTCTCTTTGCTCAGCTATGCCTGCCTGCGACTCCTGCTCTTTTTTCCTCAGGGCACTGGTCACAGTGAGGATTTATATTTTAAAGGCCTCTCTCTTTGCTCATGTCTGCCTGCCTGTCGATCTTGCTGTTTTCTCTTCAGGGCACTGGTCATATTTTCAAGGCCTCTCTCTTTGCTCAGATACGCCTGCCTGCGACCGCTGCTCTTTTCTCTTCAGGCCCTGGTCACAGTGAGGAGTTGCATTTTCAAGGACTCTCTCTTTGCTCAGCTCGCTTGCCTGTGACTCCTGCTCTTTTCTCTTCAGGGCTCTGGTCACAGCAAGGAGTTATATTTTCAAGGCCTCTCTCTTTGCTCAGCTATGCCTGCCTGCGACTCCTGCTCTTTTGTCTTCAGGGCACTGGTCACAGTAAGGATTTATATTTTCAAGGCCTCTCTCTTTGCTCAGTTATGCCTGCCTGTGACTCCTGCTCTTTTCTCTTCAGGGCACTGGTCATATTTTCAAGGCCTCTCTCTTTGCTCAGCTCTGGCTGCGACTCCTGCTCTTTTGTCTTCAGGGCACTGGTCACAGTGAGGAGTTATATTTTCAATGCCTCTCTCTTTGCTCAGCTCGCTTGCCTGCGACTCCTGCTCTTTTCTCTTCAGGGCTCTGGTCACAGCAAGGAGTTACATTTTCTAGGCCTCTCTCTTTGCTCATCTCTGCCTGCCTGTCGACTCCTGCTCTTTTCTCTTCAGGGCACTCGTCACAGTGAGGAGTTATATTTTCAAGGCCTCTCTCTTTGCTCAGCTCTGGCTGCGACCCCTGCTCTTTTCTCTTCAGGGCACTGGTCACAGCGAGGAGTTATATTTTCAAGGCCTCTCTCTTTGATCATCTCTGCCTGCCTGTCGACTCTTGCTCTTTTCTCTTCAGGGCACTGGTCATATTTTCAAGGCCTCTCTCTTTGCTCATCTCTGCCTGCCTGTCGACTCCTGCTCTTTTCTCTTAAGGGCACTGGTCATATTTTCCAGGCCTCTCTCTTTGCTCAGCTCTGCCTGCCTCAGACTCCTGCTCTTTTCTCTTCAGGGCACTGGTCACAGTGAGGATTTATATTTTGAAGGCCTCTCTCTTTGCTGATCTCTGCCTGTCTGTCGACTCTTGCTCTTTTCTCTTCAGGGCACGGGTCATATTTTCAAGGCCTCTCTCTTTGCCCAGCTCTGCCTTCCGCCTCCTGCTCTTTTCTCTTCAGGGCACTGGTCACCGTGAGGAGTTATATTTTCAAGGCCTCGCTCTTTGCTCATCTCTGCCTGCCTGTGGACTCCTACTCTTTTGTCTTTAGGGCACTGGTCATATTTTCAAGGCCTCTCTCTTTGCTCAGCTCTGCCTGCGACACCTGCTCTTTTCTCTTCAGGGCACTGGTCACAGCGAGGAGTTATATTTTCAAGGCCTCTCTTTTTGCTCAGCTCTGCCTACCTGCGACTCCTGCTCCTTTCTCTTCAGGGCACTGGTCCGAGCAAGGAGTTATATTTTCAAGGCTTCTCTCTTTGCTCAGCTATGCCTGCCTGCGACTCCTGCTCTTTTCTCTTCAGGGCACTGGTCACAGTGAGGAGTTATATTTTCAAGGCCTCTCTCTTTGCTCATCTCTGCCTGCCTGTCGACTCCTGCTCTTTTGTCTTTAGGGCATTGGTCATATTTTCAAGGCCTCTCTCTTTGCTCAGCTCTGCCTGCGACTCCTGCTCTTTTCTCTTCAGGGCACTGGTCACAGCGAGGAGTTATATTTTCAAGGCCTCTCTCTTTGATCATCTCTGCCTGCCTGTCGACTCCTGCTCTTTTCTCTTCAGGGCACTGGTCATATTTTCAAGGCCTCTCTCTTTGCTCAGCTCTGCCTTTCGCCTCCTGCTCTTTTCTCTTCAGGGCACTGGTCACAGTGAGGAGTTATATTTTCAAGACCCCTCTCTTTGCTCATCTCTGTCTGCCTGTTGACTCTTGCTCTTTTCTCTTCAAGGTACGGGTCATATTTTCAAAGCCTCTCTTTTTGCTCAGCTCTGCCTGCGACTCCTGCTCTTTTCTCTTCAGGACACTGGTCCCAGTGAGGAGTTATATTTTCAAGGCCTCTCTCTTTGCTCAGCTCTGCCTGCGACTCCTGCTCTTTTCTCTTCCGGGCACTGGTCACAGTGAGGAGTTATATTTTCAAGGCCTCTCTCTTTGCTCATGTCTGCCTGCCTGTCGACTCTTGTTCTTTTCTCTTCAGGGCACTGGTCATATTTTCAAGGCCTCTCTCTTTGCTCAGCTACGCCTGCCTGCGACCCCTGCACTTTTCTCTTCAGGCCCTGGTCACAGTGAAAGTTACATTTTCAAGGTCTCTCTCTTTGCTCTGCTCGCTTGCCTGCGACTCCTGCTCTTTTCTCTTCAGAGCTCTGGTCACAGCAAGGAGTTATATTTTCCAGGCCTCTCTCTTTGCTCAGCTATGTCAGCCTGCGACTCCTGCTCTTTTGTCTTCAGGGCACTGGTCACAGTGAGGATTTATATTTTCAAAGCCTCTCTCTTTGCTCATCTCTGCCTGCCTGTCGACTCCTGCTCTTTTCTCTTCAGGGCACTGGTCATATTTTCAAGGCCTCTCTCTTTGCTCAGCTCTGCCTTTCGCCTCCCGCTCTTTTCTCTTCAGGTCACTGGTCACAGTGAGGAGTTATATTTTCAAGGCCCCTCTCTTTGCTCATCTCTGCCTGCCTGCGACTCCTGCTCTTTTCTCTTCCGGGCACTGGTCACAGTGAGGAGTTATATTTTCAAGGCCTCTCTCTTTGCTCATCTCTGCCTGCCTGTCGACTCCTGCTCTTTTGTCTTTAGGGCACTGGTCATATTTTCAAGGCCTCTCTCTTTGCTCAGCTCTGCCTGCGACTCCTGCTCTTTTCTCTTCAGGGCACTGGTCACAGCGAGGAGTTATATTTTCAAGGCCTCTCTCTTTGCTCAGCTCTGCCTACCTGCGACTCCTGCTCCTTTCTCTTCAGGGCACTGGTCCGAGCAAGGAGTTATATTTTCAAGGCTTCTCTCTTTGCTCAGCTATGCCTGCCTGCGACTCCTGCTCTTTTCTCTTCAGGGCACTGGTCACAGCGAGGAGTTATATTTTCAAGGCCTCTCTCTTTGCTCATCTCTGCCTGCCTGTCGACTCCTGCTCTTTTGTCTTTAGGGCATTGGTCATATTTTCAAGGCCTCTCTCTTTGCTCAGCTCTGCCTGCGACTCCTGCTCTTTTCTCTTCAGGGCACTGGTCACAGCGAGGAGTTATATTTTCAAGGCCTCACTCTTTGATCATCTCTGCCTGCCTGTCGACTCCTGCTCTTTTCTCTTCAGGGCACTGGTCACAGCGAGGAGTTATATTTTCAAGGCCTCTCTCTTTGCTCAGCTCTGCCTACCTGCGACCCCTGCTCCTTTCTCTTCAGGGCACTGGTCAGAGCAAGGAGTTATATTTTCAAGGCTTCTCTCTTTGCTCAGCTATGCCTGCCTGCGACTCCTGCTCTTTTTTCCTCAGGGCACTGGTCACAGTGAGGATTTATATTTTAAAGGCCTCTCTCTTTGCTCATGTCTGCCTGCCTGTCGACTCTTGCTCTTTTCTCTTTAGGGCACTGGTCATATTTTCAAGGCCTCTCTCTTTGCTCAGATACGCCTGCCTGTGACCGCTGCTCTTTTCTCTTCAGGCCCTGGTCACAGTGAGGAGTTACATTTTCAAGGCCTCTCTCTTTGCTCAGCTCGCTTGCCTTTGACTCCTGCTCTTTTCTCTTCAGGGCTCTGGTCACAGCAAGGAGTTATATTTTCAAGGCCTCTCTCTTTGCTCAGCTATGCCTGCCTGAGACTCCTGCTCTTTTGTCTTCAGGGCACTGGTCACAGTGAGGATTTATATTTTCAAGGCCTCTCTCTTTGCTCAGTTATGCCTGCCTGTGACTCCTGCTCTTTTCTCTTCAGGGCACTGGTCATATTTTCAAGGCCTCTCTCTTTGCTCAGCTCTGGCTGCGACCCCAGCTCTTTTCTCTTCAGGGCCCTGGTCACAGTGAGGAGTTATATTTTCAAGGCCTCTCTCTTTGCTCATCTCTGCCTGCCTGTCGACTCCTGCTCTTTTATCTTCAGGGCACTCGTCACAGTGAGGAGTTACATTTTCAAGGCCTCTCTCTTTGCTCAGCTCGCTTGCCTTTGACTCCTGCTCTTTTCTCTTCAGGGCTCTGGTCACAGCAAGGAGTTATATTTTCAAGGCCTCTCTCTTTGCTCAGCTATGCCTGCCTGAGACTCCTGCTCTTTTGTCTTCAGGGCACTGGTCACAGTGAGGATTTATATTTTCAAGGCCTCTCTCTTTGCTCAGTTATGCCTGCCTGTGACTCCTGCTCTTTTCTCTTCAGGGCACTGGTCATATTTTCAAGGCCTCTCTCTTTGCTCAGCTCGCTTGCCTGCGACTCCTGCTCTTTTCTCTTCAGGGCTCTGGTCACAGCAAGGAGTTATATTTTCTAGGCCTCTCTCTTTGCTCATCTCTGCCTGCCTGTCGACTCCTGCTCTTTTATCTTCAGGGCACTCGTCACAGTGAGGAGTTATATTTTCCAGGCCTCTCTCTTTGCTCAGCTATGTCAGCCTGCGACTCCTGCTCTTTTGTCTTCAGGGCACTGGTCACAGTGAGGATTTATATTTTCAAAGCCTCTCTCTTTGCTCATCTCTGCCTGCCTGTCGACTCCTGCTCTTTTCTCTTCAGGGCACTGGTCATATTTTCAAGGCCTCTCTCTTTGCTCAGCTCTGCCTTTCGCCTCCCGCTCTTTTCTCTTCAGGTCACTGGTCACAGTGAGGAGTTATATTTTCAAGGCCCCTCTCTTTGCTCATCTCTGCCTGCCTGCGACTCCTGCTCTTTTCTCTTCCGGGCACTGGTCACAGTGAGGAGTTATATTTTCAAGGCCTCTCTCTTTGCTCATCTCTGCCTGCCTGTCGACTCCTGCTCTTTTGTCTTTAGGGCACTGGTCATATTTTCAAGGCCTCTCTCTTTGCTCAGCTCTGCCTGCGACTCCTGCTCTTTTCTCTTCAGGGCACTGGTCACAGCGAGGAGTTATATTTTCAAGGCCTCTCTCTTTGCTCAGCTCTGCCTACCTGCGACTCCTGCTCCTTTCTCTTCAGGGCACTGGTCCGAGCAAGGAGTTATATTTTCAAGGCTTCTCTCTTTGCTCAGCTATGCCTGCCTGCGACTCCTGCTCTTTTCTCTTCAGGGCACTGGTCACAGCGAGGAGTTATATTTTCAAGGCCTCTCTCTTTGCTCATCTCTGCCTGCCTGTCGACTCCTGCTCTTTTGTCTTTAGGGCATTGGTCATATTTTCAAGGCCTCTCTCTTTGCTCAGCTCTGCCTGCGACTCCTGCTCTTTTCTCTTCAGGGCACTGGTCACAGCGAGGAGTTATATTTTCAAGGCCTCACTCTTTGATCATCTCTGCCTGCCTGTCGACTCCTGCTCTTTTCTCTTCAGGGCACTGGTCACAGCGAGGAGTTATATTTTCAAGGCCTCTCTCTTTGCTCAGCTCTGCCTACCTGCGACCCCTGCTCCTTTCTCTTCAGGGCACTGGTCAGAGCAAGGAGTTATATTTTCAAGGCTTCTCTCTTTGCTCAGCTATGCCTGCCTGCGACTCCTGCTCTTTTTTCCTCAGGGCACTGGTCACAGTGAGGATTTATATTTTAAAGGCCTCTCTCTTTGCTCATGTCTGCCTGCCTGTCGACTCTTGCTCTTTTCTCTTTAGGGCACTGGTCATATTTTCAAGGCCTCTCTCTTTGCTCAGATACGCCTGCCTGTGACCGCTGCTCTTTTCTCTTCAGGCCCTGGTCACAGTGAGGAGTTACATTTTCAAGGCCTCTCTCTTTGCTCAGCTCGCTTGCCTTTGACTCCTGCTCTTTTCTCTTCAGGGCTCTGGTCACAGCAAGGAGTTATATTTTCAAGGCCTCTCTCTTTGCTCAGCTATGCCTGCCTGAGACTCCTGCTCTTTTGTCTTCAGGGCACTGGTCACAGTGAGGATTTATATTTTCAAGGCCTCTCTCTTTGCTCAGTTATGCCTGCCTGTGACTCCTGCTCTTTTCTCTTCAGGGCACTGGTCATATTTTCAAGGCCTCTCTCTTTGCTCAGCTCTGGCTGCGACCCCAGCTCTTTTCTCTTCAGGGCCCTGGTCACAGTGAGGAGTTATATTTTCAAGGCCTCTCTCTTTGCTCATCTCTGCCTGCCTGTCGACTCCTGCTCTTTTATCTTCAGGGCACTCGTCACAGTGAGGAGTTACATTTTCAAGGCCTCTCTCTTTGCTCAGCTCGCTTGCCTTTGACTCCTGCTCTTTTCTCTTCAGGGCTCTGGTCACAGCAAGGAGTTATATTTTCAAGGCCTCTCTCTTTGCTCAGCTATGCCTGCCTGAGACTCCTGCTCTTTTGTCTTCAGGGCACTGGTCACAGTGAGGATTTATATTTTCAAGGCCTCTCTCTTTGCTCAGTTATGCCTGCCTGTGACTCCTGCTCTTTTCTCTTCAGGGCACTGGTCATATTTTCAAGGCCTCTCTCTTTGCTCAGCTCGCTTGCCTGCGACTCCTGCTCTTTTCTCTTCAGGGCTCTGGTCACAGCAAGGAGTTATATTTTCTAGGCCTCTCTCTTTGCTCATCTCTGCCTGCCTGTCGACTCCTGCTCTTTTATCTTCAGGGCACTCGTCACAGTGAGGAGTTATATTTTCCAGGCCTCTCTCTTTGCTCAGCTATGTCAGCCTGCGACTCCTGCTCTTTTGTCTTCAGGGCACTGGTCACAGTGAGGATTTATATTTTCAAAGCCTCTCTCTTTGCTCATCTCTGCCTGCCTGTCGACTCCTGCTCTTTTCTCTTCAGGGCACTGGTCATATTTTCAAGGCCTCTCTCTTTGCTCAGCTCTGCCTTTCGCCTCCCGCTCTTTTCTCTTCAGGTCACTGGTCACAGTGAGGAGTTATATTTTCAAGGCCCCTCTCTTTGCTCATCTCTGCCTGCCTGCGACTCCTGCTCTTTTCTCTTCCGGGCACTGGTCACAGTGAGGAGTTATATTTTCAAGGCCTCTCTCTTTGCTCATCTCTGCCTGCCTGTCGACTCCTGCTCTTTTGTCTTTAGGGCACTGGTCATATTTTCAAGGCCTCTCTCTTTGCTCAGCTCTGCCTGCGACTCCTGCTCTTTTCTCTTCAGGGCACTGGTCACAGCGAGGAGTTATATTTTCAAGGCCTCTCTCTTTGCTCAGCTCTGCCTACCTGCGACTCCTGCTCCTTTCTCTTCAGGGCACTGGTCCGAGCAAGGAGTTATATTTTCAAGGCTTCTCTCTTTGCTCAGCTATGCCTGCCTGCGACTCCTGCTCTTTTCTCTTCAGGGCACTGGTCACAGCGAGGAGTTATATTTTCAAGGCCTCTCTCTTTGCTCATCTCTGCCTGCCTGTCGACTCCTGCTCTTTTGTCTTTAGGGCATTGGTCATATTTTCAAGGCCTCTCTCTTTGCTCAGCTCTGCCTGCGACTCCTGCTCTTTTCTCTTCAGGGCACTGGTCACAGCGAGGAGTTATATTTTCAAGGCCTCACTCTTTGATCATCTCTGCCTGCCTGTCGACTCCTGCTCTTTTCTCTTCAGGGCACTGGTCACAGCGAGGAGTTATATTTTCAAGGCCTCTCTCTTTGCTCAGCTCTGCCTACCTGCGACCCCTGCTCCTTTCTCTTCAGGGCACTGGTCAGAGCAAGGAGTTATATTTTCAAGGCTTCTCTCTTTGCTCAGCTATGCCTGCCTGCGACTCCTGCTCTTTTTTCCTCAGGGCACTGGTCACAGTGAGGATTTATATTTTAAAGGCCTCTCTCTTTGCTCATGTCTGCCTGCCTGTCGACTCTTGCTCTTTTCTCTTTAGGGCACTGGTCATATTTTCAAGGCCTCTCTCTTTGCTCAGATACGCCTGCCTGTGACCGCTGCTCTTTTCTCTTCAGGCCCTGGTCACAGTGAGGAGTTACATTTTCAAGGCCTCTCTCTTTGCTCAGCTCGCTTGCCTTTGACTCCTGCTCTTTTCTCTTCAGGGCTCTGGTCACAGCAAGGAGTTATATTTTCAAGGCCTCTCTCTTTGCTCAGCTATGCCTGCCTGAGACTCCTGCTCTTTTGTCTTCAGGGCACTGGTCACAGTGAGGATTTATATTTTCAAGGCCTCTCTCTTTGCTCAGTTATGCCTGCCTGTGACTCCTGCTCTTTTCTCTTCAGGGCACTGGTCATATTTTCAAGGCCTCTCTCTTTGCTCAGCTCTGGCTGCGACCCCAGCTCTTTTCTCTTCAGGGCCCTGGTCACAGTGAGGAGTTATATTTTCAAGGCCTCTCTCTTTGCTCATCTCTGCCTGCCTGTCGACTCCTGCTCTTTTATCTTCAGGGCACTCGTCACAGTGAGGAGTTACATTTTCAAGGCCTCTCTCTTTGCTCAGCTCGCTTGCCTTTGACTCCTGCTCTTTTCTCTTCAGGGCTCTGGTCACAGCAAGGAGTTATATTTTCAAGGCCTCTCTCTTTGCTCAGCTATGCCTGCCTGAGACTCCTGCTCTTTTGTCTTCAGGGCACTGGTCACAGTGAGGATTTATATTTTCAAGGCCTCTCTCTTTGCTCAGTTATGCCTGCCTGTGACTCCTGCTCTTTTCTCTTCAGGGCACTGGTCATATTTTCAAGGCCTCTCTCTTTGCTCAGCTCGCTTGCCTGCGACTCCTGCTCTTTTCTCTTCAGGGCTCTGGTCACAGCAAGGAGTTATATTTTCTAGGCCTCTCTCTTTGCTCATCTCTGCCTGCCTGTCGACTCCTGCTCTTTTATCTTCAGGGCACTCGTCACAGTGAGGAGTTATATTTTCAAGGCCTCTCTCTTTGCTCAGCTCTGGCTGCGACCCCTGCTCTTTTCTCTTCAGGGCACTGGTCACAGCGAGGAGTTATATTTTCAAGGCCTCTCTCTTTGATCATCTCTGCCTGCCTGTCGACTCTTGCTCTTTTCTCTTCAGGGCACTGGTCATATTTTCAAGGCCTCTCTCTTTGCTCATCTCTGCCTGCCTGTCGACTCCTGCTCTTTTCTCTTCAGGGCACTGGTCATATTTTCCAGGCCTCTCTCTTTGCTCAGCTCTGCCTGCCTCAGACTCCTGCTCTTTTCTCTTCAGGGCACTGGTCACAGTGAGGATTTATATTTTGAAGGCCTCTCTCTTTGCTGATCTCTGCCTGTCTGTCGACTCTTGCTCTTTTCTCTTCAGGGCACGGGTCATATTTTCAAGGCCTCTCTCTTTGCCCAGCTCTGCCTTCCGCCTCCTGCTCTTTTCTCTTCAGGGCACTGGTCACCGTGAGGAGTTATATTTTCAAGGCCTCTCTCTTTGCTCATCTCTGCCTGCCTGTGGACTCCTACTCTTTTGTCTTTAGGGCACTGGTCATATTTTCAAGGCCTCTCTCTTTGCTCAGCTCTGCCTGCGACACCTGCTCTTTTCTCTTCAGGGCACTGGTCACAGCGAGGAGTTATATTTTCAAGGCCTCTCTTTTTGCTCAGCTCTGCCTACCTGCGACTCCTGCTCCTTTCTCTTCAGGGCACTGGTCCGAGCAAGGAGTTATATTTTCAAGGCTTCTCTCTTTGCTCAGCTATGCCTGCCTGCGACTCCTGCTCTTTTCTCTTCAGGGCACTGGTCACAGTGAGGAGTTATATTTTCAAGGCCTCTCTCTTTGCTCATCTCTGCCTGCCTGTCGACTCCTGCTCTTTTGTCTTTAGGGCATTGGTCATATTTTCAAGGCCTCTCTCTTTGCTCAGCTCTGCCTGCGACTCCTGCTCTTTTCTCTTCAGGGCACTGGTCACAGCGAGGAGTTATATTTTCAAGGCCTCACTCTTTGATCATCTCTGCCTGCCTGTCGACTCCTGCTCTTTTCTCTTCAGGGCACTGGTCACAGCGAGGAGTTATATTTTGAAGGCATCTCTCTTTGCTGATCTCTGCCTGTCTGTCGACTCTTGCTCTTTTCTCTTCAGGGCACGGGTCATATTTTCAAGGCCTCTCTCTTTGCCCAGCTCTGCCTTCCGCCTCCTGCTCTTTTCTCTTCAGGGCACTGGTCACCGTTAGGAGTTATATTTTCAAGGCCTCTCTCTTTGCTCATCTCTGCCTGCCTGTGGACTCCTACTCTTTTGTCTTTAGGGCACTGGTCATATTTTCAAGGCCTCTCTCTTTGCTCAGCTCTGCCTGCGACTCCTGCTCTTTTCTCTTCAGGGCACTGGTCACAGCGAGGAGTTATATTTTCAAGGCCTCTCTCTTTGCTCAGCTCTGCCTACCTGCGACTCCTGCTCCTTTCTCTTCAGGGCACTGGTCCGAGCAAGGAGTTCTATTTTCAAGGCTTCTCTCTTTGCTCAGCTATGCCTGCCTGCGACTCCTGCTCTTTTCTCTTCAGGGCACTGGTCACAGTGAGGAGATATATTTTCAAGGCCTCTCTCTTTGCTCATCTCTGCCTGCCTGTCGACTCCTGCTCTTTTGTCTTTAGGGCATTGGTCATATTTTCAAGGCCTCTCTCTTTGCTCAGCTCTGCCTGCGACTCCTGCTCTTTTCTCTTCAGGGCACTGGTCACAGCGAGGAGTTATATTTTCAAGGCCTCACTCTTTGATCATCTCTGCCTGCCTGTCGACTCCTGCTCTTTTCTCTTCAGGGCACTGGTCACAGCGAGGAGTTATATTTTGAAGGCATCTCTCTTTGCTGATCTCTGCCTGTCTGTCGACTCTTGCTCTTTTCTCTTCAGGGCACGGGCCATATTTTCAAGGCCTCTCTCTTTGCCCAGCTCTGCCTTCCGCCTCCTGCTCTTTTCTCTTCAGGGCACTGGTCACCGTTAGGAGTTATATTTTCAAGGCCTCTCTCTTTGCTCATCTCTGCCTGCCTGTGGACTCCTACTCTTTTGTCTTTAGGGCACTGGTCATATTTTCAAGGCCTCTCTCTTTGCTCAGCTCTGCCTGCGACTCCTGCTCTTTTCTCTTCAGGGCACTGGTCACAGCGAGGAGTTATATTTTCAAGGCCTCTCTCTTTGCTCAGCTCTGCCTACCTGCGACTCCTGCTCCTTTCTCTTCAGGGCACTGGTCCGAGCAAGGAGTTCTATTTTCAAGGCTTCTCTCTTTGCTCAGCTATGCCTGCCTGCGACTCCTGCTCTTTTCTCTTCAGGGCACTGGTCACAGTGAGGAGATATATTTTCAAGGCCTCTCTCTTTGCTCATCTCTGCCTGCCTGTCGACTCCTGCTCTTTTGTCTTTAGGGCATTGGTCATATTTTCAAGGCCTCTCTCTTTGCTCAGCTCTGCCTGCGACTCCTGCTCTTTTCTCTTCAGGGCACTGGTCACAGCGAGGAGTTATATTTTCAAGGCCTCACTCTTTGATCATCTCTGCCTGCCTGTCGACTCCTGCTCTTTTCTCTTCAGGGCACTGGTCACAGCGAGGAGTTATATTTTCAAGGCCTCTCTCTTTGCTCAGCTCTGCCTACCTGCGACTCCTGCTCCTTTCTCTTCAGGGCACTGGTCAGAGCAAGGAGTTATATTCTCAAGGCTTCTCTCTTTGCTCAGCTATGCCTGCCTGCGACTCCTGCTCTTTTTTCCTCAGGGCACTGGTCACAGTGAGGATTTATATTTTAAAGGCCTCTCTCTTTGCTCATGTCTGCCTGCCTGTCGATCTTGCTGTTTTCTCTTCAGGGCACTGGTCATATTTTCAAGGCCTCTCTCTTTGCTCAGATACGCCTGCCTGCGACCGCTGCTCTTTTCTCTTCAGGCCCTGGTCACAGTGAGGAGTTGCATTTTCAAGGACTCTCTCTTTGCTCAGCTCGCTTGCCTGTGACTCCTGCTCTTTTCTCTTCAGGGCTCTGGTCACAGCAAGGAGTTATATTTTCAAGGCCTCTCTCTTTGCTCAGCTATGCCTGCCTGCGACTCCTGCTCTTTTGTCTTCAGGGCACTGGTCACAGTAAGGATTTATATTTTCAAGGCCTCTCTCTTTGCTCAGTTATGCCTGCCTGTGACTCCTGCTCTTTTCTCTTCAGGGCACTGGTCATATTTTCAAGGCCTCTCTCTTTGCTCAGCTCTGGCTGCGACTCCTGCTCTTTTGTCTTCAGGGCACTGGTCACAGTGAGGAGTTATATTTTCAATGCCTCTCTCTTTGCTCAGCTCGCTTGCCTGCGACTCCTGCTCTTTTCTCTTCAGGGCTCTGGTCACAGCAAGGAGTTACATTTTCTAGGCCTCTCTCTTTGCTCATCTCTGCCTGCCTGTCGACTCCTGCTCTTTTCTCTTCAGGGCACTCGTCACAGTGAGGAGTTATATTTTCAAGGCCTCTCTCTTTGCTCAGCTCTGGCTGCGACCCCTGCTCTTTTCTCTTCAGGGCACTGGTCACAGCGAGGAGTTATATTTTCAAGGCCTCTCTCTTTGATCATCTCTGCCTGCCTGTCGACTCTTGCTCTTTTCTCTTCAGGGCACTGGTCATATTTTCAAGGCCTCTCTCTTTGCTCATCTCTGCCTGCCTGTCGACTCCTGCTCTTTTCTCTTAAGGGCACTGGTCATATTTTCCAGGCCTCTCTCTTTGCTCAGCTCTGCCTGCCTCAGACTCCTGCTCTTTTCTCTTCAGGGCACTGGTCACAGTGAGGATTTATATTTTGAAGGCCTCTCTCTTTGCTGATCTCTGCCTGTCTGTCGACTCTTGCTCTTTTCTCTTCAGGGCACGGGTCATATTTTCAAGGCCTCTCTCTTTGCCCAGCTCTGCCTTCCGCCTCCTGCTCTTTTCTCTTCAGGGCACTGGTCACCGTGAGGAGTTATATTTTCAAGGCCTCGCTCTTTGCTCATCTCTGCCTGCCTGTGGACTCCTACTCTTTTGTCTTTAGGGCACTGGTCATATTTTCAAGGCCTCTCTCTTTGCTCAGCTCTGCCTGCGACACCTGCTCTTTTCTCTTCAGGGCACTGGTCACAGCGAGGAGTTATATTTTCAAGGCCTCTCTTTTTGCTCAGCTCTGCCTACCTGCGACTCCTGCTCCTTTCTCTTCAGGGCACTGGTCCGAGCAAGGAGTTATATTTTCAAGGCTTCTCTCTTTGCTCAGCTATGCCTGCCTGCGACTCCTGCTCTTTTCTCTTCAGGGCACTGGTCACAGTGAGGAGTTATATTTTCAAGGCCTCTCTCTTTGCTCATCTCTGCCTGCCTGTCGACTCCTGCTCTTTTGTCTTTAGGGCATTGGTCATATTTTCAAGGCCTCTCTCTTTGCTCAGCTCTGCCTGCGACTCCTGCTCTTTTCTCTTCAGGGCACTGGTCACAGCGAGGAGTTATATTTTCAAGGCCTCTCTCTTTGATCATCTCTGCCTGCCTGTCGACTCCTGCTCTTTTCTCTTCAGGGCACTGGTCATATTTTCAAGGCCTCTCTCTTTGCTCAGCTCTGCCTTTCGCCTCCTGCTCTTTTCTCTTCAGGGCACTGGTCACAGTGAGGAGTTATATTTTCAAGACCCCTCTCTTTGCTCATCTCTGTCTGCCTGTTGACTCTTGCTCTTTTCTCTTCAAGGTACGGGTCATATTTTCAAAGCCTCTCTTTTTGCTCAGCTCTGCCTGCGACTCCTGCTCTTTTCTCTTCAGGACACTGGTCCCAGTGAGGAGTTATATTTTCAAGGCCTCTCTCTTTGCTCAGCTCTGCCTGCGACTCCTGCTCTTTTCTCTTCCGGGCACTGGTCACAGTGAGGAGTTATATTTTCAAGGCCTCTCTCTTTGCTCATGTCTGCCTGCCTGTCGACTCTTGTTCTTTTCTCTTCAGGGCACTGGTCATATTTTCAAGGCCTCTCTCTTTGCTCAGCTACGCCTGCCTGCGACCCCTGCACTTTTCTCTTCAGGCCCTGGTCACAGTGAAAGTTACATTTTCAAGGTCTCTCTCTTTGCTCTGCTCGCTTGCCTGCGACTCCTGCTCTTTTCTCTTCAGAGCTCTGGTCACAGCAAGGAGTTATATTTTCCAGGCCTCTCTCTTTGCTCAGCTATGTCAGCCTGCGACTCCTGCTCTTTTGTCTTCAGGGCACTGGTCACAGTGAGGATTTATATTTTCAAAGCCTCTCTCTTTGCTCATCTCTGCCTGCCTGTCGACTCCTGCTCTTTTCTCTTCAGGGCACTGGTCATATTTTCAAGGCCTCTCTCTTTGCTCAGCTCTGCCTTTCGCCTCCCGCTCTTTTCTCTTCAGGTCACTGGTCACAGTGAGGAGTTATATTTTCAAGGCCCCTCTCTTTGCTCATCTCTGCCTGCCTGCGACTCCTGCTCTTTTCTCTTCCGGGCACTGGTCACAGTGAGGAGTTATATTTTCAAGGCCTCTCTCTTTGCTCATCTCTGCCTGCCTGTCGACTCCTGCTCTTTTGTCTTTAGGGCACTGGTCATATTTTCAAGGCCTCTCTCTTTGCTCAGCTCTGCCTGCGACTCCTGCTCTTTTCTCTTCAGGGCACTGGTCACAGCGAGGAGTTATATTTTCAAGGCCTCTCTCTTTGCTCAGCTCTGCCTACCTGCGACTCCTGCTCCTTTCTCTTCAGGGCACTGGTCCGAGCAAGGAGTTATATTTTCAAGGCTTCTCTCTTTGCTCAGCTATGCCTGCCTGCGACTCCTGCTCTTTTCTCTTCAGGGCACTGGTCACAGCGAGGAGTTATATTTTCAAGGCCTCTCTCTTTGCTCATCTCTGCCTGCCTGTCGACTCCTGCTCTTTTGTCTTTAGGGCATTGGTCATATTTTCAAGGCCTCTCTCTTTGCTCAGCTCTGCCTGCGACTCCTGCTCTTTTCTCTTCAGGGCACTGGTCACAGCGAGGAGTTATATTTTCAAGGCCTCACTCTTTGATCATCTCTGCCTGCCTGTCGACTCCTGCTCTTTTCTCTTCAGGGCACTGGTCACAGCGAGGAGTTATATTTTCAAGGCCTCTCTCTTTGCTCAGCTCTGCCTACCTGCGACCCCTGCTCCTTTCTCTTCAGGGCACTGGTCAGAGCAAGGAGTTATATTTTCAAGGCTTCTCTCTTTGCTCAGCTATGCCTGCCTGCGACTCCTGCTCTTTTTTCCTCAGGGCACTGGTCACAGTGAGGATTTATATTTTAAAGGCCTCTCTCTTTGCTCATGTCTGCCTGCCTGTCGACTCTTGCTCTTTTCTCTTTAGGGCACTGGTCATATTTTCAAGGCCTCTCTCTTTGCTCAGATACGCCTGCCTGTGACCGCTGCTCTTTTCTCTTCAGGCCCTGGTCACAGTGAGGAGTTACATTTTCAAGGCCTCTCTCTTTGCTCAGCTCGCTTGCCTTTGACTCCTGCTCTTTTCTCTTCAGGGCTCTGGTCACAGCAAGGAGTTATATTTTCAAGGCCTCTCTCTTTGCTCAGCTATGCCTGCCTGAGACTCCTGCTCTTTTGTCTTCAGGGCACTGGTCACAGTGAGGATTTATATTTTCAAGGCCTCTCTCTTTGCTCAGTTATGCCTGCCTGTGACTCCTGCTCTTTTCTCTTCAGGGCACTGGTCATATTTTCAAGGCCTCTCTCTTTGCTCAGCTCTGGCTGCGACCCCAGCTCTTTTCTCTTCAGGGCCCTGGTCACAGTGAGGAGTTATATTTTCAAGGCCTCTCTCTTTGCTCATCTCTGCCTGCCTGTCGACTCCTGCTCTTTTATCTTCAGGGCACTCGTCACAGTGAGGAGTTACATTTTCAAGGCCTCTCTCTTTGCTCAGCTCGCTTGCCTTTGACTCCTGCTCTTTTCTCTTCAGGGCTCTGGTCACAGCAAGGAGTTATATTTTCAAGGCCTCTCTCTTTGCTCAGCTATGCCTGCCTGAGACTCCTGCTCTTTTGTCTTCAGGGCACTGGTCACAGTGAGGATTTATATTTTCAAGGCCTCTCTCTTTGCTCAGTTATGCCTGCCTGTGACTCCTGCTCTTTTCTCTTCAGGGCACTGGTCATATTTTCAAGGCCTCTCTCTTTGCTCAGCTCGCTTGCCTGCGACTCCTGCTCTTTTCTCTTCAGGGCTCTGGTCACAGCAAGGAGTTATATTTTCTAGGCCTCTCTCTTTGCTCATCTCTGCCTGCCTGTCGACTCCTGCTCTTTTATCTTCAGGGCACTCGTCACAGTGAGGAGTTATATTTTCCAGGCCTCTCTCTTTGCTCAGCTATGTCAGCCTGCGACTCCTGCTCTTTTGTCTTCAGGGCACTGGTCACAGTGAGGATTTATATTTTCAAAGCCTCTCTCTTTGCTCATCTCTGCCTGCCTGTCGACTCCTGCTCTTTTCTCTTCAGGGCACTGGTCATATTTTCAAGGCCTCTCTCTTTGCTCAGCTCTGCCTTTCGCCTCCCGCTCTTTTCTCTTCAGGTCACTGGTCACAGTGAGGAGTTATATTTTCAAGGCCCCTCTCTTTGCTCATCTCTGCCTGCCTGCGACTCCTGCTCTTTTCTCTTCCGGGCACTGGTCACAGTGAGGAGTTATATTTTCAAGGCCTCTCTCTTTGCTCATCTCTGCCTGCCTGTCGACTCCTGCTCTTTTGTCTTTAGGGCACTGGTCATATTTTCAAGGCCTCTCTCTTTGCTCAGCTCTGCCTGCGACTCCTGCTCTTTTCTCTTCAGGGCACTGGTCACAGCGAGGAGTTATATTTTCAAGGCCTCTCTCTTTGCTCAGCTCTGCCTACCTGCGACTCCTGCTCCTTTCTCTTCAGGGCACTGGTCCGAGCAAGGAGTTATATTTTCAAGGCTTCTCTCTTTGCTCAGCTATGCCTGCCTGCGACTCCTGCTCTTTTCTCTTCAGGGCACTGGTCACAGCGAGGAGTTATATTTTCAAGGCCTCTCTCTTTGCTCATCTCTGCCTGCCTGTCGACTCCTGCTCTTTTGTCTTTAGGGCATTGGTCATATTTTCAAGGCCTCTCTCTTTGCTCAGCTCTGCCTGCGACTCCTGCTCTTTTCTCTTCAGGGCACTGGTCACAGCGAGGAGTTATATTTTCAAGGCCTCACTCTTTGATCATCTCTGCCTGCCTGTCGACTCCTGCTCTTTTCTCTTCAGGGCACTGGTCACAGCGAGGAGTTATATTTTCAAGGCCTCTCTCTTTGCTCAGCTCTGCCTACCTGCGACCCCTGCTCCTTTCTCTTCAGGGCACTGGTCAGAGCAAGGAGTTATATTTTCAAGGCTTCTCTCTTTGCTCAGCTATGCCTGCCTGCGACTCCTGCTCTTTTTTCCTCAGGGCACTGGTCACAGTGAGGATTTATATTTTAAAGGCCTCTCTCTTTGCTCATGTCTGCCTGCCTGTCGACTCTTGCTCTTTTCTCTTTAGGGCACTGGTCATATTTTCAAGGCCTCTCTCTTTGCTCAGATACGCCTGCCTGTGACCGCTGCTCTTTTCTCTTCAGGCCCTGGTCACAGTGAGGAGTTACATTTTCAAGGCCTCTCTCTTTGCTCAGCTCGCTTGCCTTTGACTCCTGCTCTTTTCTCTTCAGGGCTCTGGTCACAGCAAGGAGTTATATTTTCAAGGCCTCTCTCTTTGCTCAGCTATGCCTGCCTGAGACTCCTGCTCTTTTGTCTTCAGGGCACTGGTCACAGTGAGGATTTATATTTTCAAGGCCTCTCTCTTTGCTCAGTTATGCCTGCCTGTGACTCCTGCTCTTTTCTCTTCAGGGCACTGGTCATATTTTCAAGGCCTCTCTCTTTGCTCAGCTCTGGCTGCGACCCCAGCTCTTTTCTCTTCAGGGCCCTGGTCACAGTGAGGAGTTATATTTTCAAGGCCTCTCTCTTTGCTCATCTCTGCCTGCCTGTCGACTCCTGCTCTTTTATCTTCAGGGCACTCGTCACAGTGAGGAGTTACATTTTCAAGGCCTCTCTCTTTGCTCAGCTCGCTTGCCTTTGACTCCTGCTCTTTTCTCTTCAGGGCTCTGGTCACAGCAAGGAGTTATATTTTCAATGCCTCTCTCTTTGCTCAGCTATGCCTGCCTGAGACTCCTGCTCTTTTGTCTTCAGGGCACTGGTCACAGTGAGGATTTATATTTTCAAGGCCTCTCTCTTTGCTCAGTTATGCCTGCCTGTGACTCCTGCTCTTTTCTCTTCAGGGCACTGGTCATATTTTCAAGGCCTCTCTCTTTGCTCAGCTCGCTTGCCTGCGACTCCTGCTCTTTTCTCTTCAGGGCTCTGGTCACAGCAAGGAGTTATATTTTCTAGGCCTCTCTCTTTGCTCATCTCTGCCTGCCTGTCGACTCCTGCTCTTTTATCTTCAGGGCACTCGTCACAGTGAGGAGTTATATTTTCAAGGCCTCTCTCTTTGCTCAGCTCTGGCTGCGACCCCTGCTCTTTTCTCTTCAGGGCACTGGTCACAGCGAGGAGTTATATTTTCAAGGCCTCTCTCTTTGATCATCTCTGCCTGCCTGTCGACTCTTGCTCTTTTCTCTTCAGGGCACTGGTCATATTTTCAAGGCCTCTCTCTTTGCTCATCTCTGCCTGCCTGTCGACTCCTGCTCTTTTCTCTTCAGGGCACTGGTCATATTTTCCAGGCCTCTCTCTTTGCTCAGCTCTGCCTGCCTCAGACTCCTGCTCTTTTCTCTTCAGGGCACTGGTCACAGTGAGGATTTATATTTTGAAGGCCTCTCTCTTTGCTGATCTCTGCCTGTCTGTCGACTCTTGCTCTTTTCTCTTCAGGGCACGGGTCATATTTTCAAGGCCTCTCTCTTTGCCCAGCTCTGCCTTCCGCCTCCTGCTCTTTTCTCTTCAGGGCACTGGTCACCGTGAGGAGTTATATTTTCAAGGCCTCTCTCTTTGCTCATCTCTGCCTGCCTGTGGACTCCTACTCTTTTGTCTTTAGGGCACTGGTCATATTTTCAAGGCCTCTCTCTTTGCTCAGCTCTGCCTGCGACACCTGCTCTTTTCTCTTCAGGGCACTGGTCACAGCGAGGAGTTATATTTTCAAGGCCTCTCTTTTTGCTCAGCTCTGCCTACCTGCGACTCCTGCTCCTTTCTCTTCAGGGCACTGGTCCGAGCAAGGAGTTATATTTTCAAGGCTTCTCTCTTTGCTCAGCTATGCCTGCCTGCGACTCCTGCTCTTTTCTCTTCAGGGCACTGGTCACAGTGAGGAGTTATATTTTCAAGGCCTCTCTCTTTGCTCATCTCTGCCTGCCTGTCGACTCCTGCTCTTTTGTCTTTAGGGCATTGGTCATATTTTCAAGGCCTCTCTCTTTGCTCAGCTCTGCCTGCGACTCCTGCTCTTTTCTCTTCAGGGCACTGGTCACAGCGAGGAGTTATATTTTCAAGGCCTCACTCTTTGATCATCTCTGCCTGCCTGTCGACTCCTGCTCTTTTCTCTTCAGGGCACTGGTCACAGCGAGGAGTTATATTTTGAAGGCATCTCTCTTTGCCGATCTCTGCCTGTCTGTCGACTCTTGCTCTTTTCTCTTCAGGGCACGGGTCATATTTTCAAGGCCTCTCTCTTTGCCCAGCTCTGCCTTCCGCCTCCTGCTCTTTTCTCTTCAGGGCACTGGTCACCGTTAGGAGTTATATTTTCAAGGCCTCTCTCTTTGCTCATCTCTGCCTGCCTGTGGACTCCTACTCTTTTGTCTTTAGGGCACTGGTCATATTTTCAAGGCCTCTCTCTTTGCTCAGCTCTGCCTGCGACTCCTGCTCTTTTCTCTTCAGGGCACTGGTCACAGCGAGGAGTTATATTTTCAAGGCCTCTCTCTTTGCTCAGCTCTGCCTACCTGCGACTCCTGCTCCTTTCTCTTCAGGGCACTGGTCCGAGCAAGGAGTTCTATTTTCAAGGCTTCTCTCTTTGCTCAGCTATGCCTGCCTGCGACTCCTGCTCTTTTCTCTTCAGGGCACTGGTCACAGTGAGGAGATATATTTTCAAGGCCTCTCTCTTTGCTCATCTCTGCCTGCCTGTCGACTCCTGCTCTTTTGTCTTTAGGGCATTGGTCATATTTTCAAGGCCTCTCTCTTTGCTCAGCTCTGCCTGCGACTCCTGCTCTTTTCTCTTCAGGGCACTGGTCACAGCGAGGAGTTATATTTTCAAGGCCTCACTCTTTGATCATCTCTGCCTGCCTGTCGACTCCTGCTCTTTTCTCTTCAGGGCACTGGTCACAGCGAGGAGTTATATTTTCAAGGCCTCTCTCTTTGCTCAGCTCTGCCTACCTGCGACTCCTGCTCCTTTCTCTTCAGGGCACTGGTCAGAGCAAGGAGTTATATTCTCAAGGCTTCTCTCTTTGCTCAGCTATGCCTGCCTGCGACTCCTGCTCTTTTTTCCTCAGGGCACTGGTCACAGTGAGGATTTATATTTTAAAGGCCTCTCTCTTTGCTCATGTCTGCCTGCCTGTCGATCTTGCTGTTTTCTCTTCAGGGCACTGGTCATATTTTCAAGGCCTCTCTCTTTGCTCAGATACGCCTGCCTGCGACCGCTGCTCTTTTCTCTTCAGGCCCTGGTCACAGTGAGGAGTTGCATTTTCAAGGACTCTCTCTTTGCTCAGCTCGCTTGCCTGTGACTCCTGCTCTTTTCTCTTCAGGGCTCTGGTCACAGCAAGGAGTTATATTTTCAAGGCCTCTCTCTTTGCTCAGCTATGCCTGCCTGCGACTCCTGCTCTTTTGTCTTCAGGGCACTGGTCACAGTAAGGATTTATATTTTCAAGGCCTCTCTCTTTGCTCAGCTATGCCTGCCTGTGACTCCTGCTCTTTTCTCTTCAGGGCACTGGTCACAGTGAGGAGTTATATTTTCAAGGCCTCTCTCTTTGCTCATCTCTGCCTTCCTGTCGACTCCTGCTCTTTTGTCTTTAGGGCATTGGTCATATTTTCAAGGCCTCTCTCTTTGCTCAGCTCTGCCTGCGACTCCTGCTCTTTTCTCTTCAGGGCACTGGTCACAGCGAGGAGTTATATTTTCAAGGCCTCACTCTTTGATCATCTCTGCCTGCCTGTCGACTCCTGCTCTTTTCTCTTCAGGGCACTGGTCACAGCGAGGAGTTATATTTTCAAGGCCTCTCTCTTTGCTCAGCTCTGCCTACCTGCGACTCCTGCTCCTTTCTCTTCAGGGCACTGGTCAGAGCAAGGAGTTATATTTTCAAGGCTTCTCTCTTTGCTCAGCTATGCCTGCCTGCGACTCCTGCTCTTTTTTCCTCAGGGCACTGGTCACAGTGAGGATTTATATTTTAAAGGCCTCTCTCTTTGCTCATGTCTGCCTGCCTGTCGAATCTGCTCTTTTCTCTTCAGGGCACTGGTCATATTTTCAAGGCCTCTCTCTTTGCTCAGATACGCCTGCCTGCGACCGCTGCTCTTTTCTCTTCAGGCCCTGGTCACAGTGAGGAGTTACATTTTCAAGGACTCTCTTTGCTCAGCTCGCTTGCCTGTAACTCCTGCTCTTTTCTCTTCAGGGCTCTGGTCACAGCAAGGAGTTATATTTTCAAGGCCTCTCTCTTTGCTCAGCTATGCCTGCCTGCGACTCCTGCTCTTTTGTCTTCAGGGCACTGGTCACAGTGAGGATTTATATTTTCAAGGCCTCTCTCTTTGCTCAGCTATGCCTGCCTGCGACTCCTGCTCTTTTCTTTTCAGGGCACTGGTCAGAAGAAGGAGTTATATTTTCAAGGCGTCTCTCTTTGCTCAGCTCTGCCTGCCTGCGACTCCTGCTCTTTTCTCTTCAGGGCACTGGTCACAGTGAGGATTTATATTTTCAAGCCCTCTCTCTTTGCTCATCTCTGCCTGCCTGTCGACTCCTGCTCTTTTCTCTTCAGGGCACTGGCCATATTGCCCAGGCCTCTCTCTTTGCTCAACTCTGCCTACCTGCGACTCCTGCTCCTTTCTCTTCAAGGCACTGGTCAGAGCAAGTAGTTATATTTTCAAGGCTTCTCTCTTTGCTCTGCTCTGCCTGCCTGTGACTCCTGCTCTTTTCTCTTCAGGGCACTGGTCACAGTGAGGATTTATATTTTCAAGGCCTCTCTCTTTGCTCATGTCTGCCTGCCTGTCGACTCCTGCTCCTTTCTCTTCAGGGCACTGGTCAGAGCAAGGAGTTATATTTTCAAGGCTTCTCTCTTTGCTCTGCTCTGCCTGCCTGCGACCCCTGCTCTTTTCTCTTCAAGCCCTGGTCACAGTGAGGAGTTACATTTTCAAGGCCTCTCTCTTTGCTCAGCTCGCTTGCCTGCGACTCCTGCTCTTTTCTCTTCAGGGCTCTGGTCACAGCAAGGAGTTATATTTTCCAGGCCTCTCTCTTTGCTCAGCTATGCCTGCCTGCGACTCCTGTCTTTTGTCTTCAGGGCACTGGTCACAGTGAGGATTTATATTTTCAAAGCCTCTCTCTTTGGTCATCTCTGCCTGCCTGTCGACTCCTGCTCTTTTCTCTTCAGGGCACTGGTCATATTTTCAAGGCCTCTCTCTTTGCTCAGCTCTGCCTTTCGCCTCCTGCTCTTTTCTCTTCAGGGCACTGGTCACAGTGAGGAGTTATATTTTCAAGACCCCTCTCTTTGCTCATCTCTGTCTGCCTGTTGACTCTTGCTCTTTTCTCTTCAAGGTACGGGTCATATTTTCAAAGCCTCTCTTTTTGCTCAGCTCTGCCTGCGACTCCTGCTCTTTTCTCTTCAGGACACTGGTCCCAGTGAGGAGTTATATTTTCAAGGCCTCTCTCTTTGCTCAGCTCTGCCTGCGACTCCTGCTCTTTTCTCTTCCGGGCACTGGTCACAGTGAGGAGTTATATTTTCAAGGCCTCTCTCTTTGCTCATGTCTGCCTGCCTGTCGACTCTTGTTCTTTTCTCTTCAGGGCACTGGTCATATTTTCAAGGCCTCTCTCTTTGCTCAGCTACGCCTGCCTGCGACCCCTGCACTTTTCTCTTCAGGCCCTGGTCACAGTGAAAGTTACATTTTCAAGGTCTCTCTCTTTGCTCTGCTCGCTTGCCTGCGACTCCTGCTCTTTTCTCTTCAGAGCTCTGGTCACAGCAAGGAGTTATATTTTCCAGGCCTCTCTCTTTGCTCAGCTATGCCTGCCTGCGACTCCTGCTCTTTTGTCTTCAGGGCACTGGTCACAGTGAGGATTTATATTTTCAAAGCCTCTCTCTTTGCTCATCTCTGCCTGCCTGTCGACTCCTGCTCTTTTCTCTTCAGGGCACTGGTCATATTTTCAAGGCCTCTCTCTTTGCTCAGCTCTGCCTTTCGCCTCCTGCTCTTTTCTCTTCAGGTCACTGGTCACAGTGAGGAGTTATATTTTCAAGGCCCCTCTCTTTGCTCATCTCTGCCTGCCTGCGACTCCTGCTCTTTTCTCTTCCGGGCACTGGTCACAGTGAGGAGTTATATTTTCAAGGCCTCTCTCTTTGATCATCTCTGCCTGCCTGTCACCTCCTGCTCTTTTCTCTTCAGGGCACTGGTCATATTTTCAAGGCCTCTCTCTTTGCTCAGCTCTGACTTTTGCCTCCTGCTCTTTTCTCTTCAGGGCACTGGTCACAGTGAGGAGTTATATCTTCACGGCCTCTCCCCTTGCTCATCTCTGCCTGTCTGTCGACTTCTGCTCTTTTCTCTTCAGGGCACTGGTCACAGTGAGGAGTTATATTTTCAAGGCCTCTCTCTTTGCTCAGCTCTGCCTGCGACTCCTGCTCTTTTCTCTTCAGGGCTCTGGTCACAGTGAGGAACTATATTTTCAAGGCCTCTCTCTTTGCTCAGATCTGCCTACCTACGACTCCTGCTCCTTTCTGTTCAGGGCACTGGTCAGAGCAAGGAGTTATATTTTCAAGGCTTCTCTCCTTGCTCAGCTCTGCCTGTCTACGACTCCTGCTATTTTCTCTTTAGGGCACTGGTCATATTTTCAAAGCCTCTCTCTTTGCTCAGCTCTGCCTGCCTGCGACTCCTGCTCTTTTCACTTCAGGGCACTGGTCACAGTGAGGATTTATATTTTCAAAGCCTCTCTCTTTGCTCAGCTATGCCTGCCTGCGACTCCTGCTCTTTTCTCTTCAGGGCACTGGTCACAGTGAGGATTTATATTTTCAAGGCCTCTCTCTTTGCTCATCTCTGCCTGCCTGTCGACTCTTCCTCTTTTCTCTTCAGGGCACTGGTCATATTTTCAAGGCCTCTCTCTTTGCTCAGCTCTGGCTGCGACCCCAGCTCTTTTCTCTTCAGGGCCCTGGTCACAGTGAGGAGTTATATTTTCAAGGCCTCTCTCTTTGCTCAGCTTGCTTGCCTGCGACTCCTGCTCTTTTCTCTTCAGGGCTCTGGTCACAGCAAGGAGTTATATTTTCCAGGCCTCTCTCTTTGCTCAGCTATGCCTGCCTGCGACTCCTGCTCTTTTGTCTTCAGGGCACTGGTCACAGTGAGGATTTATATTTTCAAAGCCTCTCTCTTTGCTCATCTCTGCCTGCCTGTCGACTCCTGCTCTTTTCTCTTCAGGGCACTGGTCATATTTTCAAGGCCTCTCTCTTTGCTCAGCTCTGCCTTTTGCCTCCTGCTCTTTTCTCTTCAGGGCACTGGTCACAGTGAGGAGTTATATGTTCAAGGCCTCTCTCCTTGCTCACCTCTGCCTGCCTGTCGACTCCTGCTCTTTTCACTTCAGGGCACTGGTCCAGTGAGGAGTTATATTTTCAAGGCCTCACTCTTTGATCATCTCTGCCTGCCTGTCGACTCCTGCTCTTTTCTCTTCAGGGCACTGGTCCTATTTTCAAGGCCTCTATCTTTGCTCAGCTCTGCCTTTCGCCTCCTGCTCTTTTCTCTTCAGGGCACTGGTCACAGTGAGGAGTTATATTTTCTAGGCCTCTCTCTTTGCTCATCTCTGCCTGCCTGTCGACTCCTGCTCTTTTCTCTTCAGGGCACTCGTCACAGTGAGGAGTTATATTTTCAAGGCCTCTCTCTTTGCTCAGCTCTGGCTGCGACCCCTGCTCTTTTCTCTTCAGGGCACTGGTCACAGCGAGGAGTTATATTTTCAAGGCCTCTCTCTTTGATCATCTCTGCCTGCCTGTCGACTCTTGCTCTTTTCTCTTCAGGGCCCTGGTCATATTTTCAAGGCCTCTCTCTTTGCTCATCTCTGCCTGCCTGTCGACTCCTGCTCTTTTCTCTTCAGGGCACTGGTCATATTTTCCAGGCCTCTCTCTTTGCGCTCTGCCTGCCTGAGACTCCTTCTCTTTTCTCTTCAGGGCACTGGTCACAGTGAGGATTTATATTTTGAAGGCCTCTCTCTTTGCTGATCTCTGCCTGTCTGTCGACTCTTGCTCTTTTCTCTTCAGGGCACGGGTCATATTTTCAAGGCCTCTCTCTTTGCCCAGCTCTGCCTTCCGCCTCCTGCTCTTTTCTCTTCAGGGCACTGGTGTCACGACTCGCTCCCTTCGCTCCCGTTCCCGCCACTTGGGGGCATGTTTTGGGGCTTATTCCTTGCTGGACATTTCCTCCGAACCTAATGCCACAGTGCTGTAATGAATTGGGAGCGCAAAATCCCTATTTTCCAAACTACTTCCCTTCCGGATCCATTCCAGGTCTTTGGCAGCCAGCATGCTTCTTTAACCAAATGACTGTGTTTCCCAGAATGCCTGGCCTCCTGCTCCACCTCCACCCTTGCAGGACTAGGTTGGGTGGAGGATAAGCAACACCTGTGGCTGCAGGTGCAGCAGTCAGCACACCTGAGGCGTGTGCTCGTTTAGCAGCTTTAAAAGCCACAGTCTCACTTCAGTCCAGCGCTGGTCATCGTTTGCAGTGTTCCTGTTTTTGACTAGTCCCGTGTTCACTGTTCCTTGCCCTTTTACCTAGGTCCTGGTTCCTGTTTTCTTGTTCCCTCCGCCCTGAATCTCTGATTCATGCTCTAATTAATTTCTGCTCCCTTGTTTCCCTTTTTTCCTTCCTCTGTTTACAGGCAGCATTTCTCAGTGCTTTCCCTTTTCAAATGCAGCCCAGTTGGTATTTCTTTGACTCTGTCCTTTGCTGCTGGTAACCCGTATGCCTTAGCCTTCCTCTTTAGCTTCCTGTCTTTTCCTTGGAAGGATAGGGAGAAGTTTGCATTGGTTATTTAGCTTTTTCCCTGCTCCTGATCCTTACTTCTTTTGGGATCCATTCCAGGTTTTCCTTAGCACTTCTGCATTTATTTTCCCATTTGATTTTAGGTGTGGTGTGCGGTTGTTAGCTAGCTCCTGTGTGAATGCTTATGTTTTCCTCACTATTTGTTATCACTATTTCAAATTAGGTATTTAGAGTCCAGCAGCGGATCACTCTCGGCTGCCTTCCAGCCTTCACCCTTGTCCTGTCGGGCTCCCCACATAACAGCGGATCACGCTCTGCTGCATTCCAGCCTCCGCCCTTGTCCTCTTGGGCCCCCTGTTCTACAGTCTACCTCTCCCTGGCAACCTACAGCCCGTGCACTCTGGACCTTCCTACTTCTCCCATTGCTGTTCTAGCCTCTCGGGGTCCCAGTTCATCAACAGGATTCATGGGCTAGCTGACGTTCAAGAGGTTTATTCTCGTCCTTGTGAGTACAGTTCTTTAGTTCCCTTATTTTATACCATCAGAGTGTTAGTTCACAGATCCTGTCATTGCTTGCCCTCTACGTGGGTTTAGCGCTGTCAGTACCTGTAACAGCAATTGGGGGTAAGGCGCTTGCCGACTTTCCTCGCGGTCAGGTGCTTACCCCACATCCCTTTTCACATATTGGGTTTAATATCACACTCTGTTTGCACTCCTGGCTTCTAGCATACATGAGTCGTTGTTCCTATGTGCACATTTCCCTTGCCATATTCGCTGCCTTAGTATTCGCAGGACTAATCCTGACAACTGGTCGCCGTGAGGAGTTATATTTTCAAGGCCTGTCTCTTTGCTCATCTCTGCCTGCCTGTCGATTCCTACTCTTTTGTCTTTAGGGCACTGGTCATATTTTCAAGGCCTCTCTCTTTGCTCAGCTCTGCCTGCGACTCCTGCTCTTTTCTCTTCAGGGCACTCGTCACAGCGAGGAGTTATATTTTCAAGGCTTCTCTCTTTGCTCAGCTATGCCTACCTGCGACTCCTGCTCTTTTCTCTTCAGGGCACTGGTCACAGTGAGGATTAATATTTTCAAGGCCTCTCTCTTTGCTCATGTCTGCCTGCCTGTCGACTCTTGCTCTTTTCTCTTCAGGGCACTGGTCATATTTTCAAGGCCTCTCTCTTTGCTCAGCTATGCCTGCCTGCGACCGCTGCTCTTTTCTCTTCAGGCCCTGGTCACAGTGAGGAGTTACATTTTCAAGGCCTCTCTCTTTGCTCAGCTCGCTTGTCTGTGACTCCTGCTCCTTTCTCTTCAGGGCTCTGGTCATATTTTCAAGGCCTCTCTCTTTGCTCATCTCTGCCTGCCTGTCGACTCCTACTCTTTTGTCTTTAGGGCACTGGTCATATTTTCAAGGCCTCTCTCTTTGCTCAGCTCTGCCTGCGACTCCTGCTCTTTTCTCTTCAGGGCACTGGTCACAGAGAGGAGTTATATTTTCAAGGCCTCTCTCTTTGCTCAGCTCTGCCTACATGCGACTCCTGCTCCTTTCTCTTCAGGGCACTGGTCCGAGCAAGGAGTTATATTTTCAAGGCTTCTCTCTTTGCTCAGCTATGCCTGCCTGCGACTCCTGCTCTTTTCTCTTCAGGGCACTGGTCACAGTGAGGAGTTATATTTTCAAGGCCTCTCTCTTTGCTCAGCTCTGCCTACATGCGACTCCTGCTCCTTTCTCTTCAGGGCACTGGTCAGAGCAAGGAGTTATATTTTCAAGGCTTCTCTCTTTGCTCAGCTCTGCCTGCCTGTGACTCCTGCTCTTTTTTCCTCAGGGCACTGGTCACAGTGAGGATTGATATTTTCAAGGACTCTCTCTTTGCTCATGTCTGCCTGCCTGTCGATCTTGCTCTTTTCTCTTCAGGGCACTGGTCATATTTTCAAGGCCTCTCTCTTTGCTCAGATACGCCTGCCTGCGACCGCTGCTCTTTTCTCTTCAGGCCCTGGTCACAGTGAGGAGTTACATTTTCAAGGCCTCTCTCTTTGCTCAGCTCGCTTGCCTGTGACTCCTGCTCTTTTCTCTTCAGGGCTCTGGTCACAGCAAGGAGTTATATTTTCAAGGCCTCTCTCTTTGCTCAGCTATGCCTGCCTGCGACTCCTGCTCTTTTGTCTTCAGGGCACTGGTCACAGTGAGGATTTATATTTTCAAGGCCTCTCTCTTTGCTCAGCTATGCCTGCCTGTGACTCCTGCTCTTTTCTTTTCAGGGCACTGGTCAGAGGAAGGAGTTATATTTTCAAGGCGTCTCTCTTTGCTCAGCTCTTCCTGCCTGCGACTCCTGCTCTTTTCTCTTCAGGGCACTGGTCACAGTGAGGATTTATATTTTCAAGCCCTCTCTCTTTGCTCATCTCTGCCTGCCTGTCGACTCCTGCTCTTTTCTCTTCAGGGCACTGGCCATATTTCCAAGGCCTCTCTCTTTGCTCAGCTCTGCCTACCTGCAACTCCTGCTCCTTTCTCTTCAGGGCACTGGTCAGAGCAAGGAGTTATATTTTCAAGGCTTCTCTCTTTGCTCTGCTCTGCCTGCCTGTGACTCCTGCTCTTTTCTCTTCAGGGCACTGGTCACAGTGAGGATTTATATTTTCAAGGCCTCTCTCTTTGCTCATGTCTGCCTGCCTGTCGACTCCTGCTCCTTTCTCTTCAGGGCACTGGTCAGAGCAAGGAGTTATATTTTCAAGGATTCTCTCTTTGCTCTGCTCTGCCTGCCTGCGACCCCTGCTCTTTTCTCTTCAAGCCCTGGTCACAGTGAGGAGTTACATTTTCAAGGCCTCTCTCTTTGCTCAGCTCGCTTGCCTGCGACTCCTGCTCTTTTCTCTTCAGGGCTCTGGTCACAGCAAGGAGTTATATTTTCCAGGCCTCTCTCTTTGCTCAGCTATGCCTGCCTGCGACTCCTGCTCTTTTGTCTTCAGGGCACTGGTCACAGTGAGGATTTATATTTTCAAAGCCTCTCTCTTTGCTCATCTCTGCCTGCCTGTCGACTCCTGCTCTTTTCTCTTCAGGGCACTGGTCATATTTTCAAGGCCTCTCTCTTTGCTCAGCTCTGCCTTTCGCCTCCTGCTCTTTTCTCTTCAGGGCACTGGTCACAGTGAGGAGTTATATTTTCAAGGCCCCTCTCTTTGCTCATCTCTGCCTGCCTGCGACTCCTGCTCTTTTCTCTTCCGGGCACTGGTCACAGTGAGGATTTATATTTTCAAGGCCCCTCTCTTTGCTCATCTCTGTCTGCCTGTTGACTCTTGCTCTTTTCTCTTCAGGGTACGGGTCATATTTTCAAAGCCTCTCTTTTTGCTCAGCTCTGCTTGCGACTCCTGCTCTTTTCTCTTCAGGACACTGGTCCCAGTGAGGAGTTATATTTTCAAGGCCTCTCTCTTTGCTCAGCTCTGCCTGCGACTCCTGCTCTTTTCTCTTCCGGGCACTGGTCACAGTGAGGAGTTATATTTTCAAGGCCTCTCTCTTTGCTCATGTCTGCCTGCCTGTCGACTCCTGCTCTTTTCTCTTCAGGGCACTGGTCATATTTTCAAGGCCTCTCTCTTTGCTCAGCTCTGCCTTTCGCCTCCTGCTCTTTTCTCTTCAGGGCACTGGTCACAGTGAGGAGTTATATTTTCAAGGCCCCTCTCTTTGCTCATCTCTGCCTGCCTGTTGACTCTTGCTCTTTTCTCTTCAGGGCACAGGTCATATTTTCAAAGCCTCTCTTTTTGCCCAGCTCTGCCTGCGACTCCTGCTCTTTTCTCTTCAGGGCACTGGTCCCAGTGAGGAGTCATATTTTCAAGGCCTCTCTCTTTGCTCAGCTCTGCCTGCCTGCGACTCCTGCTCTTTTCTCTTCCAGGCACTGGTCACAGTGAGGAGTTATATTTTCAAGGCCTCTCTCTTTGATCATCTCTGCCTGCCTGTCGACTCCTGCTCTTTTCTCTTCAGGGCACTGGTCATATTTTCAAGGCCTCTCTCTTTGCTCAGCTCTGCCTTTTGCCTCCTGCTCTTTTCTCTTCAGGGCACTGGTCACAGTGAGGATTTATATCTTCACGGCATCTCCCCTTGCTCATCTCTGCCTGTCTGTCGACTCCTGCCCTTTTGTCTTCAGGGCACTGGTCACAGTGAGGATTTATATTTTCAAAGCCTCTCTCTTTGCTCATCTCTGCCTGCCTGTCGACTCCTGCTCTTTTCTCTTCAGGGCACTGGTCATATTTGCAAGGCCTCTCTTTTTGCTCAGCTCTGCCTGCGACTCCTGCTCTTTTCTCTTCAGGGCACTGGTCCCAGTGAGGAGTTATATTTTCAAGGCCTCACTCTTTGATCATCTCTGCCTGCCTGTCGACTCCTACTCTTTTCTCTTTAGGGCACTGGTCACAGTGAGGAGTTATATTTTCAAGGCCTCCCTCTTTGCTCAGCTCTGCCTGCGACTCCTGCTCTTTTCTCTTCAGGGCTCTGGTCACAGTGAGGAACTATATTTTCAAGGCCTCTCTCTTTGCTCAGATCTGCCTACCTACGACTCCTGCTCCTTTCTCTTCAGGGCACTGGTCAGAGCAAGGAGGTATATTTTCAAGGCTTCTCTCCTTGCTCAGCTCTGCCTGCCTACGACTCCTGCTATTCTCTCTTTAGGGCACTGGTCATATTTTCAAGGCCTCTCTCTTTGCTCAGCTCTGCCTGCCTGCGACTCCTGCTCTTTTCACTTCAGGGCACTGGTCACAGTGAGGATTTATATTTTCAAAGCCTCTCTCTTTGCTCAGCTATGCCTGCCTGCGACTCCTGCTCTTTTCTCTTCAGGGCACTGGTCATATTTTCAAGGCCTCTCTCTTTGCTCAGCTCTGGCTGCGACCCCAGCTCTTTTCTCTTCAGGGCCCTGGTCACAGTGAGGAGTTATATTTTCAAGGCCTCTCTCTTTGCTCAGTTCGCTTGCCTGCGACTCCTGCTCTTTTCTCTTCAGGGCACTCGTCACAGTGAGGAGTTATATTTTCAAGGCCTCTCTCTTTGCTCATCTCTGCCTGCCTGTCGACTCCTGCTCTTTTCTCTTCAGGGAACTCGTCACAGTGAGGAGTTATATTTTCAAGGCCTCTCTCTTTGCTCAGCTCTGGCTGCGACCCCTGCTCTTTTCTCTTCAGAGCACTGGTCACAGTGAGGATTTATTTTTTCAAGGCCTCTCTCTTTGATCATCTCTGCCTGCCTGTCGACTCTTGCTCTTTTCTCTTCAGGGCACTGGTCATATTTTCAAGGCCTCTCTCTTTGCTCATCTCTGCCTGCATTTCGACTCCTGCTCTTTTCTCTTCAGGGCACTGGTCACCGTGAGGAGTTATATTTTCAAGGCCTCTCTCTTTGCTCATCTCTGCCTGCCTGTCGATTCCTACTCTTTTGTCTTTAGGGCACTGGTCATATTTTCAAGGCCTCTCTCTTTGCTCAGCTCTGCCTGCGACTCCTGCTCTTTTCTCTTCAGGGCACTGGTCACAGCGAGGAGTTATATTTTCAAGGCCTCTCTCTTTGCTCAGCTCTGCCTACCTGCGACTCCTGCTCCTTTCTCTTCACGGCACTGGTCAGAGCAAGGAGTTATATTTTCAAGGCTTCTCTCTTTGCTCAGCTATGCCTGCCTGCGACTCCTGCTCTTTTCTCTTCAGGACACTGGCCACAGTGAGGAGTTATATTTTCAAGGCCTCTCTCTTTGCTCATCTCTGCCTGTCTGTCGACTCCTGCTCTTTTGTCTTTAGGGCATTGGTTATATTTTCAAGGCCTCTCTCTTTGCTCAGCTCTGCCTGCGACTCCTGCTCTTTTCTCTTCAGGGCACTGGTCACAGCAAGGAGTTATATTTTCAAGGCCTCTCTCTTTGCTCAGCTCTGCCTGCCTGCGACTCCTGCTCTTTTTTCCTCAGGGCACTGGTCACAGTGAGGATTTATATTTTCAAGGCCTCTCTCTTTGCTCATGTCTGCCTGCCTGTCGACTCTTGCTCTTTTCTCTTTAGGGCACTGGTCATATTTTCAAGGCCTCTCTCTTTGCTCAGATACGCCTGCCTGCGACCGCTGCTCTTTTCTCTTCAGGCCCTGGTCACAGTGAGGAGTTACATTTTCAAGGCCTCTCTCTTTGCTCAGCTCGCTTGCCTTTGACTCCTGCTCTTTTCTCTTCAGGGCTCTGGTCACAGCAAGGAGTTATATTTTCAAGGCCTCTCTCTTTGCTCAGCTATGCCTGCCTGCGACTCCTGCTCTTTTGTCTTCAGGGCACTGGTCACAGTGAGGATTTATATTTCCAAGGCCTCTCTCTTTGCTCAGTTATGCCTGCCTGCGACTCCTGCTCTTTTCTCTTCAGGGCACTCGTCACAGTGAGGAGTTATATTTTCAAGGCCTCTCTCTTTGCTCAGCTCTGGCTGCGACTCCTGCTCTTTTCTCTTCAGGGCTCTGGTCACAGCAAGGAGTTATATTTTCAAGGCCTCTCTCTTTGCTCAGCTATGCCTGCCTGCGACTCCTGCTCTTTTGTCTTCAGGGCACTGGTCACAGTGAGGATTTATATTTTCAAGGCCTCTCTCTTTGCTCAGCTCTGCCTGCCTGTCGACTCCTGCTCTTTTCTCTTCAGGGCACTGGCCATATTTCCAAGGCCTCTCTCTTTGCTCAGCTCTGCCTACCTGCGACTCCTGCTCCTTTCTCTTCAGGGCACTGGTCACAGCGAGTAGTTATATTTTCAAGGCCTCTCTCTTTGCTCAGCTCTGCCTGCCTGCGACTCCTGCTCTTTTCTCTTCAGGGCACTGGTCAGAAGAAGGAGTTATATTTTCAAGGCCTCTCTCTTTGCTCAGCTCTGCCTGCCTGCGACTCCTGCTCTTTTCTCTTCAGGGCACTGGTCACAGTGAGGATTTATATTTTCAAGCCCTCTCTCTTTGCTCATCTCTGCCTGCCTGTCGACTCCTGCTCTTTTCTCTTCAGGGCACTGGCCATATTTCCAAGGCCTCTCTCTTTGCTCAGCTACGCCTGCCTGCGACCCCTGCAGTTTTCTCTTCAGGCCCTGGTCACAGTGAAAGTTACATTTTCAAGGTCTCTCTCTTTGCTCTGCTCGCTTGCCTGCGACTCCTGCTCTTTTCTCTTCAGAGGTCTGGTCACAGCAAGGAGTTATATTTTCCAGGCCTCTCTCTTTGCTCAGCTATGCCTGCCTGCGACTCCTGCTCTTTTGTCTTCAGGGCACTGGTCACAGTGAGGATTTATATTTTCAAAGCCTCTCTCTTTGCTCATCTCTGCCTGCCTGTCGACTCCTGCTCTTTTCTCTTCAGGGCACTGGTCATATTTTCAAGGCCTCTCTCTTTGCTCAGCTCTGCCTTTCGCCTCCTGCTCTTTTCTCTTCAGGGCACTGGTCACAGTGAGGAGTTATATTTTCAAGGCCCCTCTCTTTGCTCATCTCTGCCTGCCTGCGACTCCTGCTCTTTTCTCTTCCGGGCACTGGTCACAGTGAGGAGTTATATTTTCAAGGCCTCTCTCTTTGATCATCTCTGCCTGCCTGTCACCTCCTGCTCTTTTCTCTTCAGGGCACTGGTCATATTTTCAAGGCCTCTCTCTTTGCTCAGCTCTGACTTTTGCCTCCTGCTCTTTTCTCTTCAGGGCACTGGTCACAGTGAGGAGTTATATCTTCACGGCCTCTCCCCTTGCTCATCTCTGCCTGTCTGTTGACTTCTGCTCTTTTCTCTTCAGGGCACTGGTCATATTTGCAAGGCCTCTCTTTTTGCTCAGCTCTGCCTGCGACTCCTGCTCTTTTCTCTTCAGGGCACTGGTCCCAGTGAGGAGTTATATTTTCAAGGCCTCACTCTTTGATCATCTCTGCCTGCCTGTCGACTCCTACTCTTTTCTCTTCAGGGCACTGGTCACAGTGAGGAGTTATATTTTCAAGGCCTCTCTCTTTGCTCAGCTCTGCCTGCGACTCCTGCTCTTTTCTCTTCAGGGCTCTGGTCACAGTGAGGAACTATATTTTCAAGGCCTCTCTCTTTGCTCAGATCTGCCTACCTACGACTCCTGCTCCTTTCTGTTCAGGGCACTGGTCAGAGCAAGGAGTTATATTTTCAAGGCTTCTCTCCTTGCTCAGCTCTGCCTGCCTACGACTCCTGCTATTTTCTCTTTAGGGCACTGGTCATATTTTCAAGGCCTCTCTCTTTGCTCAGCTCTGCCTGCCTGCGACTCCTGCTCTTTTCACTTCAGGGCACTGGTCACAGTGAGGATTCATATTTTCAAAGCCTCTCTCTTTGCTCAGCTATGCCTGCCTGCGACTCCTGCTCTTTTCTCTTCAGGGCACTGGTCACAGTGAGGATTTATATTTTCAAGGCCTCTCTCTTTGCTCATCTCTGCCTGCCTGTCGACTCTTGCTCTTTTCTCTTCAGGGCACTGGTCGTATTTTCAAGGCCTCTCTCTTTGCTCAGCTCTGGCTGCGACCCCAGCTCTTTTCTCTTCAGGGCCCTGGTCACAGTGAGGAGTTATATTTTCAAGGCCTCTCTCTTTGCTCAGCTTGCTTGCCTGCGACTCCTGCTCTTTTCTCTTCAGGGCTCTGGTCACAGCAAGGAGTTATATTTTCCAGGCCTCTCTCTTTGCTCAGCTATGCCTGCCTGCGACTCCTGCCCTTTTGTCTTCAGGGCACTGGTCACAGTGAGGATTTATATTTTCAAAGCCTCTCTCTTTGCTCATCTCTGCCTGCCTGTCGACTCCTGCTCTTTTCTCTTCAGGGCACTGGTCATATTTTCAAGGCCTCTCTCTTTGCTCAGCTCTGCCTTTTGCCTCCTGCTCTTTTCTCTTCAGGGCACTGGTCACAGTGAGGAGTTATATTTTCTAGGCCTCTCTCTTTGCTCATCTCTGCCTGCCTGTCGACTCCTGCTCTTTTCTCTTCAGGGCACTCGTCACAGTGAGGAGTTATATTTTCAAGGCCTCTCTCTTTGCTCAGCTCTGGCTGCGACCCCTGCTCTTTTCTCTTCAGGGCACTGGTCAGAGCAAGGAGTTATATTTTCAAGGCTTCTCTCTTTGCTCAGCTATGCCTGCCTGCGACTCCTGCTCTTTTCTCTTCAGGACACTGGCCACAGTGAAGAGTTATATTTTCAAGTCCTCTCTCTTTGCTCATCTCTGCCTGTCTGTCGACTCCTGCTCTTTTGTCTTTAGGGCATTGGTTATATTTTCAAGGCCTCTCTCTTTGCTCAGCTCTGCCTGCGACTCCTGCTCTTTTCTCTTCAGGGCACTGGTCACAGCAAGGAGTTATATTTTCAAGGCCTCTCTCTTTGCTCAGCTCTGCCTACCTGCGACTCCTGCTCCTTTCTCTTCAGGGCACTGGTCACAGCGAGTAGTTATATCTTCACGGCATCTCCCCTTGCTCATCTCTGCCTGTCTGTCGACTCCTGCTCTTTTCTCTTCAGGGCACTGGTCACAGTGAGGAGTTATATCTTCACGGCATCTCCCCTTGCTCATCTCTGCCTGTCTGTCGACTCCTGCTCTTTTCTCTTCAGGGCACTAGTCATATTTGCAAGGCCTCTCTTTTTGCTCAGCTCTGCCTGCGACTCCTGCTCTTTTCTCTTCAGGGCACTGGTCCCAGTGAGGAGTTATATTTTCAAGGCCTCACTCTTTGATCATCTCTGCCTGCCTGTCGACTCCTACTCTTTTCTCTTCAGGGCACTGGTCACAGTGAGGAGTTATATTTTCAAGGCCTCCCTCTTTGCTCAGCTCTGCCTGCGACTCCTGCTCTTTTCTCTTCAGGGCTCTGGTCACAGTGAGGAACTATATTTTCAAGGCCTCTCTCTTTGCTCAGATCTGCCTACCTACGACTCCTGCTCCTTTCTCTTCAGGGCATTGGTCAGAGCAAGGAGGTATATTTTCAAGGCTTCTCTCCTTGCTCAGCTCTGCCTGCCTACGACTCCTGCTATTCTCTCTTTAGGGCACTGGTCATATTTTCAAGGCCTCTCTCTTTGCTCAGCTCTGCCTGCCTGCGACTCCTGCTCTTTTCACTTCAGGGCACTGGTCACAGTGAGGATTTATATTTTCAAAGCCTCTGTCTTTGCTCAGCTATGCCTGCCTGCGACTCCTGCTCTTTTCTCTTCAGGGCACTGGTCATATTTTCAAGGCCTCTCTCTTTGCTCAGCTCTGGCTGCGACCCCAGCTCTTTTCTCTTCAGGGCCCTGGTCACAGTGAGGAGTTATATTTTCAAGGCCTCTCTCTTTGCTCAGCTCGCTTGCCTGCGACTACTGCTCTTTTCTCTTCAGGGCACTCGTCACAGTGAGGAGTTATATTTTCAAGGCCTCTCTCTTTGCTCATCTCTGCCTGCCTGTCGACTCCTGCTCTTTTCTCTTCAGGGAACTCGTCACAGTGAGGAGTTATATTTTCAAGGCCTCTCTCTTTGCTCAGCTCTGGCTGCGACCCCTGCTCTTTTCTCTTCAGAGCACTGGTCACAGTGAGGATTTATTTTTTCAAGGCCTCTCTCTTTGATCATCTCTGCCTGCCTGCCGACTCTTGCTCTTTTCTCTTCAGGGCACTGGTCATATTTTCAAGGCCTCTCTCTTTGCTCATCTCTGTCTGCCTGTCGACTCCTGCTCTTTTCTCTTCAGGGCACTGGTCACCGTGAGGAGTTATATTTTCAAGGCCTCTCTCTTTGCTCATCTCTGCCTGCCTGTCGATTCCTACTCTTTTGTCTTTAGGGCACTGGTCATATTTTCAAGGCCTCTCTCTTTGCTCAGCTCTGCCTGCGACTCCTGCTCTTTTCTCTTCAGGGCACTGGTCACAGCGAGGAGTTATATTTTCAAGGCCTCTCTCTTTGCTCAGCTCTGCCTACCTGCGACTCCTGCTCCTTTCTCTTCACGGCACTGGTCAGAGCAAGGAGTTATATTTTCAAGGCTTCTCTCTTTGCTCAGCTATGCCTGCCTGCGACTCCTGCTCTTTTCTCTTCAGGACACTGGCCACAGTGAGGAGTTATATTTTCAAGGCCTCTCTCTTTGCTCATCTCTGCCTGTCTGTCGACTCCTGCTCTTTTGTCTTTAGGGCATTGGTTATATTTTCAAGGCCTCTCTCTTTGCTCAGCTCTGCCTACCTGCGACTCCTGCTCCTTTCTCTTCAGGGCACTGGTCACAGCGAGTAGTTATATTTTCAAGGCCTCTCTCTTTGCTCAGCTCTGCCTGCCTGCGACTCCTGCTCTTTTTTCCTCAGGGCACTGGTCACAGTGAGGATTTATATTTTCAAGGCCTCTCTCTTTGCTCATGTCTGCCTGCCTGTCGACTCTTGCTCTTTTCTCTTTAGGGCACTGGTCATATTTTCAAGGCCTCTCTCTTTGCTCAGATACGCCTGCCTGCGACCGCTGCTCTTTTCTCTTCAGGCCCTGGTCACAGTGAGGAGTTACATTTTCAAGGCCTCTCTCTTTGCTCAGCTCGCTTGCCTTTGACTCCTGCTCTTTTCTCTTCAGGGCTCTGGTCACAGCAAGGAGTTATATTTTCAAGGCCTCTCTCTTTGCTCAGCTATGCCTGCCTGCGACTCCTGCTCTTTTGTCTTCAGGGCACTGGTCACAGTGAGGATTTATATTTCCAAGGCCTCTCTCTTTGCTCAGTTATGCCTGCCTGCGACTCCTGCTCTTTTCTCTTCAGGGCACTCGTCACAGTGAGGAGTTATATTTTAAAGGCCTCTCTCTTTGCTCAGCTCTGGCTGCGACTCCTGCTCTTTTCTCTTCAGGGCTCTGGTCACAGCAAGGAGTTATATTTTCAAGGCCTCTCTCTTTGCTCAGCTATGCCTGCCTGCGACTCCTGCTCTTTTGTCTTCAGGGCACTGGTCACAGTGAGGATTTATATTTTCAAGGCCTCTCTCTTTGCTCAGCTCTGCCTGCCTGTCAACTCCTGCTCTTTTCTCTTCAGGGCACTGGCCATATTTCCAAGGCCTCTCTCTTTGCTCAGCTCTGCCTACCTGCGACTCCTGCTCCTTTCTCTTCAGGGCATTGGTCACAGCGAGTAGTTATATTTTCAAGGCCTCTCTCTTTGCTCAGCTCTGCCTGCCTGCGACTCCTGCTCTTTTCTCTTCAGGGCACTGGTCAGAAGAAGGAGTTATATTTTCAAGGCCTCTCTCTTTGCTCAGCTCTGCCTGCCTGCGACTCCTGCTCTTTTCTCTTCAGGGCACTGGTCACAGTGAGGATTTATATTTTCAAGCCCTCTCTCTTTGCTCATCTCTGCCTGCCTGTCGACTCCTGCTCTTTTCTCTTCAGGGCACTGGCCATATTTCCAAGGCCTCTCTCTTTGCTCAGCTACGCCTGCCTGCGACCCCTGCACTTTTCTCTTCAGGCCCTGGTCACAGTGAAAGTGACATTTTCAAGGTCTCTCTCTTTGCTCTGCTCGCTTGCCTGCGACTCCTGCTCTTTTCTCTTCAGAGGTCTGGTCACAGCAAGGAGTTATATTTTCCAGGCCTCTCTCTTTGCTCAGCTATGCCTGCCTGCGACTCCTGCTCTTTTGTCTTCAGGGCACTGGTCACAGTGAGGATTTATATTTTCAAAGCCTCTCTCTTTGCTCATCTCTGCCTGCCTGTCGACTCCTGCTCTTTTCTCTTCAGGGCACTGGTCATATTTTCAAGGCCTCTCTCTTTGCTCAGCTCTGCCTTTCGCCTCCTGCTCTTTTCTCTTCAGGGCACTGGTCACAGTGAGGAGTTATATTTTCAAGGCCCCTCTCTTTGCTCATCTCTGCCTGCCTGCGACTCCTGCTCTTTTCTCTTCCGGGCACTGGTCACAGTGAGGAGTTATATTTTCAAGGCCTCTCTCTTTGATCATCTCTGCCTGCCTGTCACCTCCTGCTCTTTTCTCTTCAGGGCACTGGTCATATTTTCAAGGCCTCTCTCTTTGCTCAGCTCTGACTTTTGCCTCCTGCTCTTTTCTCTTCAGGGCACTGGTCACAGTGAGGAGTTATATCTTCACGGCCTCTCCCCTTGCTCATCTCTGCCTGTCTGTCGACTTCTGCTCTTTTCTCTTCAGGGCACTGGTCATATTTGCAAGGCCTCTCTTTTTGCTCAGCTCTGCCTGCGACTCCTGCTCTTTTCTCTTCAGGGCACTGGTCCCAGTGAGGAGTTATATTTTCAAGGCCTCACTCTTTGATCATCTCTGCCTGCCTGTCGACTCCTACTCTTTTCTCTTCAGGGCACTGGTCACAGTGAGGAGTTATATTTTCAAGGCCTCTCTCTTTGCTCAGCTCTGCCTGCGACTCCTGCTCTTTTCTCTTCAGGGCTCTGGTCACAGTGAGGAACTATATTTTCAAGGCCTCTCTCTTTGCTCAGATCTGCCTACCTACGACTCCTGCTCCTTTCTGTTCAGGGCACTGGTCAGAGCAAGGAGTTATATTTTCAAGGCTTCTCTCCTTGCTCAGCTCTGCCTGCCTACGACTCCTGCTATTTTCTCTTTAGGGCACTGGTCATATTTTCAAGGCCTCTCTCTTTGCTCAGCTCTGCCTGCCTGCGACTCCTGCTCTTTTCACTTCAGGGCACTGGTCACAGTGAGGATTTATATTTTCAAAGCCTCTCTCTTTGCTCAGCTATGCCTGCCTGCGACTCCTGCTCTTTTCTCTTCACGGCACTGGTCGTATTTTCAAGGCCTCTCTCTTTGCTCAGCTCTGGCTGCGACCCCAGCTCTTTTCTCTTCAGGGCCCTGGTCACAGTGAGGAGTTATATTTTCCAGGCCTCTCTCTTTGCTCAGCTTGCTTGCCTGCGACTCCTGCTCTTTTCTCTTCAGGGCTCTGGTCACAGCAAGGAGTTATATTTTCCAGGCCTCTCTCTTTGCTCAGCTATGCCTGCCTGCGACTCCTGCCCTTTTGTCTTCAGGGCACTGGTCACAGTGAGGATTTATATTTTCAAAGCCTCTCTCTTTGCTCATCTCTGCCTGCCTGTCGACTCCTGCTCTCTTCTCTTCAGGGCACTGGTCATATTTTCAAGGCCTCTCTCTTTGCTCAGCTCTGCCTTTTGCCTCCTGCTCTTTTCTCTTCAGGGCACTGGTCACAGTGAGGAGTTATATTTTCTAGGCCTCTCTCTTTGCTCATCTCTGCCTGCCTGTCGACTCCTGCTCTTTTCTCTTCAGGGCACTCGTCACAGTGAGGAGTTATATTTTCAAGGCCTCTCTCTTTGCTCAGCTCTGGCTGCGACCCCTGCTCTTTTCTCTTCAGGGCACTGGTCAGAGCAAGGAGTTATATTTTCAAGGCTTCTCTCTTTGCTCAGCTATGCCTGCCTGCGACTCCTGCTCTTTTCTCTTCAGGACACTGGCCACAGTGAGGAGTTATATTTTCAAGGCCTCTCTCTTTGCTCATCTCTGCCTGTCTGTCGACTCCTGCTCTTTTGTCTTTAGGGCATTGGTTATATTTTCAAGGCCTCTCTCTTTGCTCAGCTCTGCCTGCGACTCCTGCTCTTTTCTCTTCAGGGCACTGGTCACAGCAAGGAGTTATATTTTCAAGGCCTCTCTCTTTGCTCAGCTCTGCCTACCTGCGACTCCTGCTCCTTTCTCTTCAGGGCACTGGTCACAGCGAGTAGTTATATTTTCAAGGCCTCTCTCTTTGCTCAGCTCTGCCTGCCTGCGACTCCTGCTCTTTTTTCCTCAGGGCACTGGTCACAGTGAGGATTTATATTTTCAAGGCCTCTCTCTTTGCTCATGTCTGCCTGCCTGTCGACTCTTGCTCTTTTCTCTTTAGGGCACTGGTCATATTTTCAAGGCCTCTCTCTTTGCTCAGATACGCCTGCCTGTGACCGCTGCTCTTTTCTCTTCAGGCCCTGGTCACAGTGAGGAGTTACATTTTCAAGGCCTCTCTCTTTGCTCAGCTCGCTTGCCTTTGACTCCTGCTCTTTTCTCTTCAGGGCTCTGGTCACAGCAAGGAGTTATATTTTCAAGGCCTCTCTCTTTGTTCAGCTATGCCTGCCTCCGACTCCTGCTCTTTTGTCTTCAGGGCACTGGTCACAGTGAGGATTTATATTTCCAAGGCCTCTCTCTTTGCTCAGTTATGCCTGCCTGCGACTCCTGCTCTTTTCTCTTCAGGGCACTCATCACAGTGAGGAGTTATATTTTCAAGGCCTCTCTCTTTGCTCAGCTCTGGCTGCGACTCCTGCTCTTTTCTCTTCAGGGCTCTGGTCACAGCAAGGAGTTATATTTTCAAGGACTCTCTCTTTGCTCAGCTATGCCTGCCTGCGACTCCTGCTCTTTTGTCTTCAGGGCACTGGTCACAGTGAGGATTTATATTTTCAAGGCCTCTCTCTTTGCTCAGCTATGCCTGCCTGCGACTCCTGCTCTTTTGTCTTCAGGGCACTGGTCCCAGTGAGGAGTTATATTTTCAAGGCCTCACTCTTTGATCATCTCTGCCTGCCTGTCGACTCCTACTCTTTTCTCTTCAGGGCACTGGTCACAGTGAGGAGTTATATTTTCAAGGCCTCTCTCTTTGCTCAGCTCTGCCTGCGACTCCTGCCCTTTTCTCTTCAGGGCTCTGGTCACAGTGAGGAACTATATTTTCAAGGCCTCTCTCTTTGCTCAGATCTGCCTACCTACGACTCCTGCTCCTTTCTGTTCAGGGCACTGGTCAGAGCAAGGAGTTATATTTTCAAGGCTTCTCTCCTTGCTCAGCTCTGCCTGCCTACGACTCCTGCTATTTTCTCTTTAGGGCACTGGTCATATTTTCAAGGCCTCTCTCTTTGCTCAGCTCTGCCTGCCTGCGACTCCTGCTCTTTTCACTTCAGGGCACTGGTCACAGTGAGGATTTATATTTTCAAAGCCTCTCTCTTTGCTCAGCTATGCCTGCCTGCGACTCCTGCTCTTTTCTCTTCAGGGCACTGGTCGTATTTTCAAGGCCTCTCTCTTTGCTCAGCTCTGGCTGCGACCCCAGCTCTTTTCTCTTCAGGGCCCTGGTCACAGTGTGGAGTTTTATTTTCAAGGCCTCTCTCTTTGCTCAGCTTGCTTGCCTGCGACTCCTGCTCTTTTCTCTTCAGGGCTCTGGTCACAGCAAGGAGTTATATTTTCCAGGCCTCTCTCTTTGCTCAGCTATGCCTGCCTGCGACTCCTGCCCTTTTGTCTTCAGGGCACTGGTCACAGTGAGGATTTATATTTTCAAAGCCTCTCTCTTTGCTCATCTCTGCCTGCCTGTCGACTCCTGCTCTTTTCTCTTCAGGGCACTGGTCATATTTTCAAGGCCTCTCTCTTTGCTCAGCTCTGCCTTTTGCCTCCTGCTCTTTTCTCTTCAGGGCACTGGTCACAGTGAGGAGTTATATTTTCTAGGCCTCTCTCTTTGCTCATCTCTGCCTGCCTGTCGACTCCTGCTCTTTTCTCTTCAGGGCACTCGTCACAGTGAGGAGTTATATTTTCAAGGCCTCTCTCTTTGCTCAGCTCTGGCTGCGACCCCTGCTCTTTTCTCTTCAGGGCACTGGTCAGAGCAAGGAGTTATATTTTCAAGGCTTCTCTCTTTGCTCAGCTATGCCTGCCTGCGACTCCTGCTCTTTTCTCTTCAGGACACTGGCCACAGTGAGGAGTTATATTTTCAAGGCCTCTCTCTTTGCTCATCTCTGCCTGTCTGTCGACTCCTGCTCTTTTGTCTTTAGGGCATTGGTTATATTTTCAAGGCCTCTCTCTTTGCTCAGCTCTGCCTGCGACTCCTGCTCTTTTCTCTTCAGGGCACTGGTCACAGCAAGGAGTTATATTTTCAAGGCCTCTCTCTTTGCTCAGCTCTGCCTACCTGCGACTCCTGCTCCTTTCTCTTCAGGGCACTGGTCACAGCGAGTAGTTATATTTTCAAGGCCTCTCTCTTTGCTCAGCTCTGCCTGCCTGCGACTCCTGCTCTTTTTTCCTCAGGGCACTGGTCACAGTGAGGATTTATATTTTCAAGGCCTCTCTCTTTGCTCATGTCTGCCTGCCTGTCGACTCTTGCTCTTTTCTCTTTAGGGCACTGGTCATATTTTCAAGGCCTCTCTCTTTGCTCAGATACGCCTGCCTGCGACCGCTGCTCTTTTGTCTTCAGGCCCTGGTCACAGTGAGGAGTTACATTTTCAAGGCCTCTCTCTTTGCTCAGCTCGCTTGCCTTTGACTCCTGCTCTTTTCTCTTCAGGGCTCTGGTCACAGCAAGGAGTTATATTTTCAAGGCCTCTCTCTTTGCTCAGCTATGCCTGCCTCCGACTCCTGCTCTTTTGTCTTCAGGGCACTGGTCACAGTGAGGATTTATATTTCCAAGGCCTCTCTCTTTGCTCAGTTATGCCTGCCTGCGACTCCTGCTCTTTTCTCTTCAGGGCACTCGTCACAGTGAGGAGTTATATTTTCAAGGCCTCTCTCTTTGCTCAGCTCTGGCTGCGACTCCTGCTCTTTTCTCTTCAGGGCTCTGGTCACAGCAAGGAGTTATATTTTCAAGGCCTCTCTCTTTGCTCAGCTATGCCTGCCTGCGACTCCTGCTCTTTTGTCTTCAGGGCACTGGTCACAGTGAGGATTTATATTTTCAAGGCCTCTCTCTTTGCTCAGCTCTGCCTGCCTGTCGACTCCTGCTCTTTTCTCTTCAGGGCACTGGCCATATTTCCAAGGCCTCTCTCTTTGCTCAGCTCTGCCTACCTGCGACTCCTGCTCCTTTCTCTTCAGGGCACTGGTCACAGCGAGTAGTTATATTTTCAAGGCCTCTCTCTTTGCTCAGCTCTGCCTGCCTGCGACTCCTGCTCTTTTCTCTTCAGGGCACTGGTCAGAAGAAGGAGTTATATTTTCAAGGCCTCTCTCTTTGCTCAGCTCTGCCTGCCTGCGACTCCTGCTCTTTTCTCTTCAGGGCACTGGTCACAGTGAGGATTTATATTTTCAAGCCCTCTCTCTTTGCTCATCTCTGCCTGCCTGTCGACTCCTGCTCTTTTCTCTTCAGGGCACTGGCCATATTTCCAAGGCCTCTCTCTTTGCTCAGCTACGCCTGCCTGCGACCCCTGCACTTTTCTCTTCAGGCCCTGGTCACAGTGAAAGTTACATTTTCAAGGTCTCTCTCTTTGCTCTGCTCGCTTGTCTGCGACTCCTGCTCTTTTCTCTTCAGAGGTCTGGTCACAGCAAGGAGTTATATTTTCCTGGCCTCTCTCTTTGCTCAGCTATGCCTGCCTTTCGCCTCCTGCTCTTTTCTCTTCAGGTCACTGGTCACAGTGAGGAGTTATATTTTCAAGGCCCCTCTCTTTGCTCATCTCTGCCTGCCTGCGACTTCTGCTCTTTTCTCTTCCGGGCACTGGTCACAGTGAGGAGTTATATTTTCAAGGCCTCTCTCTTTGATCATCTCTGCCTGCCTGTCACCTCCTGCTCTTTTCTCTTCAGGGCACTGGTCATATTTTCAAGGCCTCTCTCTTTGCTCAGCTCTGACTTTTGCCTCCTGCTCTTTTCTCTTCAGGGCACTGGTCACAGTGAGGAGTTATATCTTCACGGCCTCTCCCCTTGCTCATCTCTGCCTGTCTGTCGACTTCTGCTCTTTTCTCTTCAGGGCACTGGTCATATTTGCAAGGCCTCCTTTATTGCTCAGCTCTGCCTGCGACTCCTGCTCTTTTCTCTTCAGGGCACTTGTCCCAGTGAGGAGTCATATTTTCAAGGCCTCACTCTTTGATCATCTCTGCCTGCCTGTCGACTCCTACTCTTTTCTCTTCAGGGCACTGGTCACAGTGAGGAGTTATATTTTCAAGGCCTCTCTCTTTGCTCAGCTCTGCCTGCGACTCCTGCTCTTTTCTCTTCAGGGCTCTGGTCACAGTGAGGAACTATATTTTCAAGGCCTCTCTCTTTGCTCAGATCTGCCTACCTACGACTCCTGCTCCTTTCTGTTCAGGGCACTGGTCAGAGCAAGGAGTTATATTTTCAAGGCTTCTCTCCTTGCTCAGCTCTGCCTGCCTACGACTCCTGCTATTTTCTCTTTAGGGCACTGGTCATATTTTCAAAGCCTCTCTCTTTGCTCAGCTCTGCCTGCCTGCGACTCCTGCTCTTTTCACTTCAGGGCACTGGTCACAGTGAGGATTTATATTTTCAAAGCCTCTCTCTTTGCTCAGCTATGCCTGCCTGCGACTCCTGCTCTTTTCTCTTCAGGGCACTGGTCACAGTGAGGATTTATATTTTCAAGGCCTCTCTCTTTGCTCATCTCTGCCTGCCTGTCGACTCTTGCTCTTTTCTCTTCAGGGCACTGGTCGTATTTTCAAGGCCTCCCTCTTTGCTCAGCTCTGGCTGCGACCCCAGCTCTTTTCTCTTCAGGGCCCTGGTCACAGTGAGGAGTTATATTTTCAAGGCCTCTCTCTTTGCTCAGCTCTGCCTTTTGCCTCCTGCTCTTTTCTCTTCAGGGCACTGGTCACAGTGAGGAGTTATATTTTCTAGGCCTCTCTCTTTGCTCATCTCTGCCTGCCTGTCGACTCCTGCTCTTTTCTCTTCAGGGCACTCGTCACAGTGAGGAGTTATATTTTCAAGGCCTCTCTCTTTGCTCAGCTCTGGCTGCGACCCCTGCTCTTTTCTCTTCAGGGCACTGGTCAGAGCAAGGAGTTATATTTTCAAGGCTTCTCTCTTTGCTCAGCTATGCCTGCCTGCGACTCCTGCTCTTTTCTCTTCAGGACACTGGCCACAGTGAGGAGTTATATTTTCAAGGCCTCTCTCTTTGCTCATCTCTGCCTGTCTGTCGACTCCTGCTCTTTTGTCTTTAGGGCATTGGTTATATTTTCAAGGCCTCTCTCTTTGCTCAGCTCTGCCTGCGACTCCTGCTCTTTTCTCTTCAGGGCACTGGTCACAGCAAGGAGTTATATTTTCAAGGCCTCTCTCTTTGCTCAGCTCTGCCTACCTGCGACTCCTGCTCCTTTCTCTTCAGGGCACTGGTCACAGCGAGTAGTTATATCTTCACGGCATCTCCCCTTGCTCATCTCTGCCTGTCTGTCGACTCCTGCTCTTTTCTCTTCAGGGCACTGGTCACAGTGAGGAGTTATATCTTCACGGCATCTCCCCTTGCTCATCTCTGCCTGTCTGTCGACTCCTGCTCTTTTCTCTTCAGGGCACTGGTCATATTTGCAAGGCCTCTCTTTTTGCTCAGCTCTGCCTGCGACTCCTGCTCTTTTCTCTTCAGGGCACTGGTCCCAGTGAGGAGTTATATTTTCAAGGCCTCTCTCTTTGCTCAGCTCTGCCTTTTGCCTCCTGCTCTTTTCTCTTCAGGGCACTGGTCACAGTGAGGAGTTATATTTTCTAGGCCTCTCTCTTTGCTCATCTCTGCCTGCCTGTCGACTCCTGCTCTTTTCTCTTCAGGGCACTCGTCACAGTGAGGAGTTATATTTTCAAGGCCTCTCTCTTTGCTCAGCTCTGGCTGCGACCCCTGCTCTTTTCTCTTCAGGGCACTGGTCAGAGCAAGGAGTTATATTTTCAAGGCTTCTCTCTTTGCTCAGCTATGCCTGCCTGCGACTCCTGCTCTTTTCTCTTCAGGACACTGGCCACAGTGAGGAGTTATATTTTCAAGGCCTCTCTCTTTGCTCATCTCTGCCTGTCTGTCGACTCCTGCTCTTTTGTCTTTAGGGCATTGGTTATATTTTCAAGGCCTCTCTCTTTGCTCAGCTCTGCCTGCGACTCCTGCTCTTTTCTCTTCAGGGCACTGGTCACAGCAAGGAGTTATATTTTCAAGGCCTCTCTCTTTGCTCAGCTCTGCCTACCTGCGACTCCTGCTCCTTTCTCTTCAGGGCACTGGTCACAGCGAGTAGTTATATCTTCACGGCATCTCCCCTTGCTCATCTCTGCCTGTCTGTCGACTCCTGCTCTTTTCTCTTCAGGGCACTGGTCACAGTGAGGAGTTATATCTTCACGGCATCTCCCCTTGCTCATCTCTGCCTGTCTGTCGACTCCTGCTCTTTTCTCTTCAGGGCACTGGTCATATTTGCAAGGCCTCTCTTTTTGCTCAGCTCTGCCTGCGACTCCTGCTCTTTTCTCTTCAGGGCACTGGTCCCAGTGAGGAGTTATATTTTCAAGGCCTCACTCTTTGATCATCTCTGCCTGCCTGTCGACTCCTACTCTTTTCTCTTCAGGGCACTGGTCACAGTGAGGAGTTATATTTTCAAGGCCTCCCTCTTTGCTCAGCTCTGCCTGCGACTCCTGCTCTTTTCTCTTCAGGGCTCTGGTCACAGTGAGGAACTATATTTTCAAGGCCTCTCTCTTTGCTCAGATCTGCCTACCTACGACTCCTGCTCCTTTCTCTTCAGGGCATTGGTCAGAGCAAGGAGGTATATTTTCAAGGCTTCTCTCCTTGCTCAGCTCTGCCTGCCTACGACTCCTGCTATTCTCTCTTTAGGGCACTGGTCATATTTTCAAGGCCTCTCTCTTTGCTCAGCTCTGCCTGCCTGCGACTCCTGCTCTTTTCACTTCAGGGCACTGGTCACAGTGAGGATTTATATTTTCAAAGCCTCTCTCTTTGCTCAGCTATGCCTGCCTGCGACTCCTGCTCTTTTCTCTTCAGGGCACTGGTCATATTTTCAAGGCCTCTCTCTTTGCTCAGCTCTGGCTGCGACCCCAGCTCTTTTCTCTTCAGGGCCCTGGTCACAGTGAGGAGTTATATTTTCAAGGCCTCTCTCTTTGCTCAGCTCGCTTGCCTGCGACTCCTGCTCTTTTCTCTTCAGGGCACTCGTCACAGTGAGGAGTTATATTTTCAAGGCCTCTCTCTTTGCTCATCTCTGCCTGCCTGTCGACTCCTGCTCTTTTCTCTTCAGGGAACTCGTCACAGTGAGGAGTTATATTTTCAAGGCCTCTCTCTTTGCTCAGCTCTGGCTGCGACCCCTGCTCTTTTCTCTTCAGGGCACTGGTCATATTTTCAAGGCCTCTCTCTTTGCTCATCTCTGCCTGCCTGTCGACTCCTGCTCTTTTCTCTTCAGGGCACTGGTCACCTTAAGGAGTTATATTTTCAAGGCCTCTCTCTTTGCTCATCTCTGCCTGCCTGTCGATTCCTACTCTTTTGTCTTTAGGGCACTGGTCATATTTTCAAGGCCTCTCTCTTTGCTCAGCTCTGCCTGCGACTCCTGCTCTTTTCTCTTCAGGGCACTGGTCACAGCGAGGAGTTATATTTTCAAGGCCTCTCTCTTTGCTCAGCTCTGCCTACATGCGACTCCTGCTCCTTTCTCTTCACGGCACTGGTCAGAGCAAGGAGTTATATTTTCAAGGCTTCTCTCTTTGCTCAGCTATGCCTGCCTGCGACTCCTGCTCTTTTCTCTTCAGGACACTGGCCACAGTGAGGAGTTATATTTTCAAGGCCTCTCTCTTTGCTCATCTCTCCCTGTCTGTCGACTCCTGCTCTTTTGTCTTTAGGGCATTGGTTATATTTTCAAGGCCTCTCTCTTTGCTCAGCTCTGCCTGCGACTCCTGCTCTTTTCTCTTCAGGGCACTGGTCACAGCAAGGAGTTATATTTTCAAGGCCTCTCTCTTTGCTCAGCTCTGCCTACCTGCGACTCCTGCTCCTTTCTCTTCAGGGCACTGGTCACAGCGAGTAGTTATATTTTCAAGGCCTCTCTCTTTGCTCAGCTCTGCCTGCCTGCGACTCCTGCTCTTTTTTCCTCAGGGCACTGGTCACAGTGAGGATTTATATTTTCAAGGCCTCTCTCTTTGCTCATGTCTGCCTGCCTGTCGACTCTTGCTCTTTTCTCTTTAGGGCACTGGTCATATTTTCAAGGCCTCTCTCTTTGCTCAGATACGCCTGCCTGCGACCGCTGCTCTTTTCTCTTCAGGCCCTGGTCACAGTGAGAAGTTACATTTTCAAGGCCTCTCTCTTTGCTCAGCTTTCTTGCCTTTGACTCCTGCTCTTTTCTCTTCAGGGCTCTGGTCACAGCAAGGAGTTATATTTTCAAGGCCTCTCTCTTTGCTCAGCTATGCCTGCCTGCGACTCCTGCTCTTTTGTCTTCAGGGCACTGGTCACAGTGAGGATTTATATTTCCAAGGCCTCTCTCTTTGCTCAGTTATGCCTGCCTGCGACTCCTGCTCTTTTCTCTTCAGGGCACTCGTCACAGTGAGGAGTTATATTTTCAAGGCCTCTCTCTTTGCTCAGCTCTGGCTGCGACTCCTGCTCTTTTCTCTTCAGGGCTCTGGTCACAGCAAGGAGTTATATTTTCAAGGCCTCTCTCTATGCTCAGCTATGCCTGCCTGCGACTCCTGCTCTTTTGTCTTCAGGGCACTGGTCACAGTGAGGATTTATATTTTCAAGGCCTCTCTCTTTGCTCAGCTCTGCCTGCCTGTCGACTCCTGCTCTTTTCTCTTCAGGGCACTGGCCATATTTCCAAGGCCTCTCTCTTTGCTCAGCTCTGCCTACCTGCGACTCCTGCTCCTTTCTCTTCAGGGCACTGGTCACAGCGAGTAGTTATATTTTCAAGGCCTCTCTCTTTGCTCAGCTCTGCCTGCCTGCGACTCCTGCTCTTTTCTCTTCAGGGCACTGGTCAGAAGAAGGAGTTATATTTTCAAGGCCTCTCTCTTTGCTCAGCTCTGCCTGCCTGCGACTCCTGCTCTTTTCTCTTCAGGGCACTGGTCACAGTGAGGATTTATATTTTCAAGCCCTCTCTCTTTGCTCATCTCTGCCTGCCTGTCGACTCCTGCTCTTTTCTCTTCAGGGCACTGGCCATATTTCCAAGGCCTCTCTCTTTGCTCAGCTACGCCTGCCTGCGACCCCTGCACTTTTCTCTTCAGGCCCTGGTCACAGTGAAAGTTACATTTTCAAGGTCTCTCTCTTTGCTCTGCTCGCTTGCCTGCGACTCCTGCTCTTTTCTCTTCAGAGGTCTGGTCACAGCAAGGAGTTATATTTTCCAGGCCTCTCTCTTTGCTCAGCTATGCCTGCCTGCGACTCCTGCTCTTTTGTCTTCAGGGCACTGGTCACAGTGAGGATTTATATTTTCAAAGCCTCTCTCTTTGCTCATCTCTGCCTGCCTGTCGACTCCTGCTCTTTTCTCTTCAGGGCACTGGTCATATTTTCAAGGCCTCTCTCTTTGCTCAGCTCTGCCTTTCGCCTCCTGCTCTTTTCTCTTCAGGGCACTGGTCACAGTGAGGAGTTATATTTTCAAGGCCCCTCTCTTTGCTCATCTCTGCCTGCCTGCGACTCCTGCTCTTTTCTCTTCCGGGCACTGGTCACAGTGAGGAGTTATATTTTCAAGGCCTCTCTCTTTGATCATCTCTGCCTGCCTGTCACCTCCTGCTCTTTTCTCTTCAGGGCACTGGTCATATTTTCAAGGCCTCTCTCTTTGCTCAGCTCTGACTTTTGCCTCCTGCTCTTTTCTCTTCAGGGCACTGGTCACAGTGAGGAGTTATATCTTCACGGCCTCTCCCCTTGCTCATCTCTGCCTGTCTGTCGACTTCTGCTCTTTTCTCTTCAGGGCACCGGTCATATTTGCAAGGCCTCTCTTTTTGCTCAGCTCTGCCTGCGACTCCTGCTCTTTTCTCTTCAGGGCACTGGTCCCAGTGAGGAGTTATATTTTCAAGGCCTCACTCTTTGATCATCTCTGCCTGCCTGTCGACTCCTACTCTTTTCTCTTCAGGGCACTGGTCACAGTGAGGAGTTATATTTTCAAGGCCTCTCTCTTTGCTCAGCTCTGCCTGCGACTCCTGCTCTTTTCTCTTCAGGGCTCTGGTCACAGTGAGGAACGATATTTTCAAGGCCTCTCTCTTTGCTCAGATCTGCCTACCTACGACTCCTGCTCCTTTCTGTTCAGGGCACTGGTCAGAGCAAGGAGTTATATTTTCAAGGCTTCTCTCCTTGCTCAGCTCTGCCTGCCTACGACTCCTGCTATTTTCTCTTTAGGGCACTGGTCATATTTTCAAGGCCTCTCTCTTTGCTCAGCTCTGCCTGCCTGCGACTCCTGCTCTTTTCACTTCAGGGCACTGGTCACAGTGAGGATTTATATTTTCAAAGCCTCTCTCTTTGCTCAGCTATGCCTGCCTGCGACTCCTGCTCTTTTCTCTTCAGGGCACTGGTCGTATTTTCAAGGCCTCTCTCTTTGCTCAGCTCTGGCTGCGACCCCAGCTCTTTTCTCTTCAGGGCCCTGGTCACAGTGAGGAGTTATATTTTCAAGGCCTCTCTCTTTGCTCAGCTTGCTTGCCTGCGACTCCTGCTCTTTTCTCTTCAGGGCTCTGGTCACAGCAAGGAGTTATATTTTCCAGGCCTCTCTCTTTGCTCAGCTATGCCTGCCTGCGACTCCTGCCCTTTTGTCTTCAGGGCACTGGTCACAGTGAGGATTTATATTTTCAAAGCCTCTCTCTTTGCTCATCTCTGCCTGCCTGTCGACTCCTGCTCTTTTCTCTTCAGGGCACTGGTCATATTTTCAAGGCCTCTCTCTTTGCTCAGCTCTGCCTTTTGCCTCCTGCTCTTTTCTCTTCAGGGCACTGGTCACAGTGAGGAGTTATATTTTCTAGGCCTCTCTCTTTGCTCATCTCTGCCTGCCTGTCGACTCCTGCTCTTTTCTCTTCAGGGCACTCGTCACAGTGAGGAGTTATATTTTCAAGGCCTCTCTCTTTGCTCAGCTCTGGCTGCGACCCCTGCTCTTTTCTCTTCAGGGCACTGGTCAGAGCAAGGAGTTATATTTTCAAGGCTTCTCTCTTTGCTCAGCTATGGCTGCCTGCGACTCCTGCTCTTTTCTCTTCAGGACACTGGCCACAGTGAGGAGTTATATTTTCAAGGCCTCTCTCTTTGCTCATCTCTGCCTGTCTGTCGACTCCTGCTCTTTTGTCTTTAGGGCATTGGTTATATTTTCAAGGCCTCTCTCTTTGCTCAGCTCTGCCTGCGACTCCTGCTCTTTTCTCTTCAGGGCACTGGTCACAGCAAGGAGTTATATTTTCAAGGCCTCTCTCTTTGCTCAGCTCTGCCTACCTGCGACTCCTGCTCCTTTCTCTTCAGGGCACTGGTCACAGCGAGTAGTTATATTTTCAAGGCCTCTCTCTTTGCTCAGCTCTGCCTGCCTGCGACTCCTGCTCTTTTCTCCTCAGGGCACTGGTCACAGTGAGGATTTATATTTTCAAGTCCTCTCTCTTTGCTCATATCTGCCTGCCTGTCGACTCTTGCTCTTTTCTCTTCAGGGCACTGGTCATATTTTCAAGGCCTCTCTCTTTGCTCATTTACGCCTGCCTGCGACCCCTGCTCTTTTCACTTCAGGCCCTGGTCACAGTGAGGAGTTACATTTTCAAGGCCTCTCTCTTTGCTCAGCTCGCTTGTCTGTGACTCCTGCTCTTTTCTCTTCAGGGCTCTGGTCACAGCAAGGAGTTTTATTTTCAAGGCCTCTCTCTTTGCTCAGCTATGCCTGCCTGCGACTCCTGCTGTTTTGTCTTCAGGGCACTGGTCACAGTGAGGATTTATATTTTCAAGGCCTCTCTCTTTGCTCAGCTATGCCTGCCTGCGACTCCTGCTCTTTTCTCTTCAGGGCACTGGTCACAGTGAGGATTTATAATTTCAAGCCCTCTCTCTTTGCTCATCTCTGCCTGCCTGTCGACTCCTGCTCTTTTCTCTTCAGGGCCTGGCCATATTTTCAAGGCCTCTTTCTTTGCTCAGCTCTGCCTACCTGCGACTCCTGCTCCTTTCTCTTCAGGGCACTGGTCAGAGCAAAGAATATATTTTCAAGGCCTCTCTCTTTGCTCAGCTCTGCCTGCCTGCCACTCCTGCTCTTTCCCCTTCAGGTCACTGGTCACAGTGAGGATTTATATTTTCAAAGCCTCTCTCTTTGCTCATCTCTGCCTGCCTGTCGACTCCTGCTCTTTTCTCTTCAGGGCACTGGTCATATTTTCAAGGCCTCTCTCTTTGCTCAGCTCTGCCTTTCGCCTCCTGCTCTTTTCTCTTCAGGGCACCGGTCACAGTGAGGAGTTATATTTTCAGGGCCCCTCTCTTTGCTCATCTCTGCCTGCCTGTTGACTCTTGCTCTTTTGTCTTTAGGGCATTGGTCATATTTTCAAGGCCTCTCTCTTTGCTCAGCTCTGCCTTTCGCCTCCTGCTCTTTTCTCTTCAGGGCACTGGTCACAGTGAGGAGTTATATTTTCAAGGCCTCTCTCTTTGATCATCTCTGCCTGCCTGTCACCTCCTGCTCTTTTCTCTTCAGGGCACTGGTCATATTTTCAAGGCCTCTCTCTTTGCTCAGCTCTGACTTTTGCCTCCTGCTCTTTTCTCTTCAGGGCACTGGTCACAGTGAGGAGTTATATCTTCACGGCCTCTCCCCTTGCTCATCTCTGCCTGTCTGTCGACTTCTGCTCTTTTCTCTTCAGGGCACTGGTCATATTTGCAAGGCCTCTCTTTTTGCTCAGCTCTGCCTGCGACTCCTGCTCTTTTCTCTTCAGGGCACTGGTCCCAGTGAGGAGTTATATTTTCATGGCCTCACTCTTTGATCATCTCTGCCTGCCTGTCGACTCCTACTCTTTTCTCTTCAGGGCACTGGTCACAGTGAGGAGTTATATTTTCAAGGCCTCTCTCTTTGCTCAGCTCTGCCTGCGACTCCTGCTCTTTTCTCTTCAGGGCTCTGGTCACAGTGAGGAACTATATTTTCAAGGCCTCTCTCTTTGCTCAGATCTGCCTACCTACGACTCCTGCTCCTTTCTGTTCAGGGCACTGGTCAGAGCAAGGAGTTATATTTTCAAGGCTTCTCTCCTTGCTCAGCTCTGCCTGCCTACGACTCCTGCTATTTTCTCTTTAGGGCACTGGTCATATTTTCAAGGCCTCTCTCTTTGCTCAGCTCTGCCTGCCTGCGACTCCTGCTCTTTTCACTTCAGGGCACTGGTCACAGTGAGGATTTATATTTTCAAAGCCTCTCTCTTTGCTCAGCTATGCCTGCCTGCGACTCCTGCTCTTTTCTCTTCAGGGCACTGGTCACAGTGAGGATTTATATTTTCAAGGCCTCTCTCTTTGCTCATCTCTGCCTGCCTGTCGACTCTTGCTCTTTTCTCTTCAGGGCACTGGTCGTATTTTCAAGGCCTCTCTCTTTGCTCAGCTCTGGCTGCGACCCCAGCTCTTTTCTCTTCAGGGCCCTGGTCACAGTGAGGAGTTATATTTTCAAGGCCTCTCTCTTTGCTCAGCTCTGCCTTTTGCCTCCTGCTCTTTTCTCTTCAGGGCACTGGTCACAGTGAGGAGTTATATTTTCTAGGCCTCTCTCTTTGCTCATCTCTGCCTGCCTGTCGACTCCTGCTCTTTTCTCTTCAGGGCACTCGTCACAGTGAGGAGTTATATTTTCAAGGCCTCTCTCTTTGCTCAGCTCTGGCTGCGACCCCTGCTCTTTTCTCTTCAGGGCACTGGTCAGAGCAAGGAGTTATATTTTCAAGGCTTCTCTCTTTGCTCAGCTATGCCTGCCTGCGACTCCTGCTCTTTTCTCTTCAGGACACTGGCCACAGTGAGGAGTTATATTTTCAAGGCCTCTCTCTTTGCTCATCTCTGCCTGTCTGTCGACTCCTGCTCTTTTGTCTTTAGGGCATTGGTTATATTTTCAAGGCCTCTCTCTTTGCTCAGCTCTGCCTGCGACTCCTGCTCTTTTCTCTTCAGGGCACTGGTCACAGCAAGGAGTTATATTTTCAAGGCCTCTCTCTTTGCTCAGCTCTGCCTACCTGCGACTCCTGCTCCTTTCTCTTCAGGGCACTGGTCACAGCGAGTAGTTATATCTTCACGGCATCTCCCCTTGCTCATCTCTGCCTGTCTGTCGACTCCTGCTCTTTTCTCTTCAGGGCACTGGTCACAGTGAGGAGTTATATCTTCACGGCATCTCCCCTTGCTCATCTCTGCCTGTCTGTCGACTCCTGCTCTTTTCTCTTCAGGGCACTGGTCATATTTGCAAGGCCTCTCTTTTTGCTCAGCTCTGCCTGCGACTCCTGCTCTTTTCTCTTCAGGGCACTGGTCCCAGTGAGGAGTTATATTTTCAAGGCCTCACTCTTTGATCATCTCTGCCTGCCTGTCGACTCCTACTCTTTTCTCTTCAGGGCACTGGTCACAGTGAGGAGTTATATTTTCAAGGCCTCCCTCTTTGCTCAGCTCTGCCTGCGACTCCTGCTCTTTTCTCTTCAGGGCTCTGGTCACAGTGAGGAACTATATTTTCAAGGCCTCTCTCTTTGCTCAGATCTGCCTACCTACGACTCCTGCTCCTTTCTCTTCAGGGCATTGGTCAGAGCAAGGAGGTATATTTTCAAGGCTTCTCTCCTTGCTCAGCTCTGCCTGCCTACGACTCCTGCTATTCTCTCTCTAGGGCACTGGTCATATTTTCAAGGCCTCTCTCTTTGCTCAGCTCTGCCTGCCTGCGACTCCTGCTCTTTTCACTTCAGGGCACTGGTCACAGTGAGGATTTATATTTTCAAAGCCTCTCTCTTTGCTCAGCTATGCCTGCCTGCGACTCCTGCTCTTTTCTCTTCAGGGCACTGGTCATATTTTCAAGGCCTCTCTCTTTGCTCAGCTCTGGCTGCGACCCCAGCTCTTTTCTCTTCAGGGCCCTGGTCACAGTGAGGAGTTATATTTTCAAGGCCTCTCTCTTTGCTCAGCTCGCTTGCCTGCGACTCCTGCTCTTTTCTCTTCAGGGCACTCGTCACAGTGAGGAGTTATATTTTCAAGGCCTCTCTCTTTGCTCATCTCTGCCTGCCTGTCGACTCCTGCTCTTTTCTCTTCAGGGAACTCGTCACAGTGAGGAGTTATATTTTCAAGGCCTCTCTCTTTGCTCAGCTCTGGCTGCGACCCCTGCTCTTTTCTCTTCAGAGCACTGGTCACAGTGAGGATTTATTTTTTCAAGGCCTCTCTCTTTGATCATCTCTGCCTGCCTGTCGACTCTTACTCTTTTCTCTTCAGGGCACTGGTCATATTTTCAAGGCCTCTCTCTTTGCTCATCTCTGCCTGCCTGTCGACTCCTGCTCTTTTCTCTTCAGGGCACTGGTCACCGTGAGGAGTTATATTTTCAAGGCCTCTCTCTTTGCTCATCTCTGCCTGCCTGTCGATTCCTACTCTTTTGTCTTTAGGGCACTGGTCATATTTTCAAGGCCTCTCTCTTTGCTCAGCTCTGCCTGCGACTCCTGCTCTTTTCTCTTCAGGGCACTGGTCACAGCGAGGAGTTATATTTTCAAGGCCTCTCTCTTTGCTCAGCTCTGCCTACCTGCGACTCCTGCTCCTTTCTCTTCACGGCACTGGTCAGAGCAAGGAGTTATATTTTCAAGGCTTCTCTCTTTGCTCAGCTATGCCTGCCTGCGACTCCTGCTCTTTTCTCTTCAGGACACTGGCCACAGTGAGGAGTTATATTTTCAAGGCCTCTCTCTTTGCTCATCTCTCCCTGTCTGTCGACTCCTGCTCTTTTGTCTTTAGGGCATTGGTTATATTTTCAAGGCCTCTCTCTTTGCTCAGCTCTGCCTGCGACTCCTGAAGGAACTCTTCTCCATCCTAAAGGAACTTGAGTCACCTATTGCCATACCAGACACTTGCACTAAAGATCAGACCTGGTGTTCTGACATCCAATATGCTCTATCTAATAAAATCACTACCCTCCAAAACAAAATTCAACTGAAAAAAGACTCGCTTAAACTCCCTACACTGTCACCACCTAAGGCGATCCACATGCCTCAACATACCAAATTTTCCTTCACCAAAACTTCCACACTTGAGATTGAAAAAATTATCCTCACCCTCAAACCATCCAACTGCAAAGGTGACATCTGCCCAGCACAGCTAATAAAAGACGCTGCCAGAGACCTATCACCATTTATCTCCAAACTGGTCAATGCATCCTTCTCTACAGGCATCATCCCAGCTAATCTAAAACAATCCTGGGTGCTCCCGTTGCTTAAAAAGCAAACTCTAGATCCTCTTATCCCCACCAACTACCGCCCAATCACTACAGTTCCGTTTCTGCTAAAGATCCTGGACAAAGTGGCCTATATACAGATTCAAAACTACCTTGAACTGCACAAACTACTAGGAACTAGACAATCTGGCTTCCGCCCACTACACGGAACGGAAACAGCCCTGATTGACTTAAAGGCCCAAATAGACGAACTGAGAGATCAGGGCAAGACAGCCCTCCTCCTCCTACTAGATCTCTCAGCTGCGTTTGATCTTGTGGACCATAAAGTCCTCTGCAAACACCTAGACGTTGCCGCTCACTTCTCCACCCAAGCCATCAGTTGGATAGAATCCTTTCTAAGTGAGAGAACTATGAGAGTCTTTTCCCCTTCGGCAGCAGCTGATCCTATACCTATTACTTGTGGAGTCCCTCAGGGATCCTGCGTCTCTCCGACCCTCTACAATATATTCACTAAACCTCTGTTCGACGATCTGGACAATCTCGGTATCACCTACACTAACTATGCAGATGATACACAGATTCTCTTCCCACTTTCTGGGGATCACAGCAGGGATGGGGAGTTGGTGAATAGAGTGTATCTCATCATTCAGGCATGGATGGCCACTCACGGTCTCTGCCTGAATGATGATAAGACAGAGTTGATCATTCTGGGCACACAAGCTAATATTAACAAATTGGGCCCGGATTACTCAGCCTTCAGCATAGACGGAAATGCCATTAAAGTCTCGAGGGAAGTAAAAACACTTGGTTTCTATCTCGACTCTACCCTGTCCTTCACTAAACAGGTAAACTCCCTAGCCTCCACTACTGCCTACACTTGTAAATTGATCAGAGCAGGCAAGCCCTTCCTGTCCAATACCAGCTGCCTAATCCTGGCTAGAGCCTTAATTCTTTCCCGACTAGATTACTGTAATGCCCTATACAGTAGCGCCAATAAAGCCACTACCCTAAGACTTCAAATTCTACAAAATAATGCTCTCAGAGCTGCATTAGGAATAAAAAAGAGGGAGCATATCTCCTCGACTAGGCGGCAACATAAATGGCTCTCTACGGAGAATAAAATCCAGCTAAAAATGATCTCATTAACCCATAAGGCCTTAAATAATGCTGCTCCCAGCTACTTAATGGACAAAATAAAAAGAAAAACTTCTAATAGACCCATGAGAGTCGCCAATTCCAATTGTTTGGCAGTACCTAGATTCAGACTCGCCAAAATTGGTGGCGCCTGCTTCCCTGTGAAAGCTGCTAACCTGTGGAACGCCCTGCCACCTAACCTAAGAGCTGACCAACCCTTCCCCCATTTCAGAAGGAACCTTATCAAACACATTATCGCCAACAACGACTTAACACCCGAACACTCACAAGTGTAGTCCGACCCAATGCACCCTGACGTGACATCAACCTTTATGCTTATTACCGCAAATCCTGTATATTGCTAACTGTACATTCATGTAAATACGGCAACTCTTTATCTGTACATTCTAGTAATTTGTGCAATATGGTGTAATATTGTAAATTCATTTATATAACATTGTAACATTGTAAGCTTCGCATATACTTGTTGCTGCGCCCGGTAACCTAAGGGTCTGGTGCGCAATATAAATAAATAAACAAACAAACAAACAAACAAACTGGTCACAGCAAGGAGTTATATTTTCAAGGCCTCTCTCTTTGCTCAGCTCTGCCTACCTGCGACTCCTGCTCCTTTCTCTTCAGGGCACTGGTCACAGCGAGTAGTTATATTTTCAAGGCCTCTCTCTTTGCTCAGCTCTGCCTGCCTGCGACTCCTGCTCTTTTTTCCTCAGGGCACTGGTCACAGTGAGGATTTATATTTTCAAGGCCTCTCTCTTTGCTCATGTCTGCCTGCCTGTCGACTCTTGCTCTTTTCTCTTTAGGGCACTGGTCATATTTTCAAGGCCTCTCTCTTTGCTCAGATACGCCTGCCTGCGACCGCTGCTCTTTTCTCTTCAGGCCCTGGTCACAGTGAGAAGTTACATTTTCAAGGCCTCTCTCTTTGCTCAGCTCGCTTGCCTTTGACTCCTGCTCTTTTCTCTTCAGGGCTCTGGTCACAGCAAGGAGTTATATTTTCAAGGCCTCTCTCTTTGCTCAGCTATGCCTGCCTGCGACTCCTGCTCTTTTGTCTTCAGGGCACTGGTCACAGTGAGGATTTATATTTCCAAGGCCTCTCTCTTTGCTCAGTTATGCCTGCCTGCGACTCCTGCTCTTTTCTCTTCAGGGCACTCGTCACAGTGAGGAGTTATATTTTCAAGGCCTCTCTCTTTGCTCAGCTCTGGCTGCGACTCCTGCTCTTTTCTCTTCAGGGCTCTGGTCACAGCAAGGAGTTATATTTTCAAGGCCTCTCTCTATGCTCAGCTATGCCTGCCTGCGACTCCTGCTCTTTTGTCTTCAGGGCACTGGTCACAGTGAGGATTTATATTTTCAAGGCCTCTCTCTTTGCTCAGCTCTGCCTGCCTGTCGACTCCTGCTCTTTTCTCTTCAGGGCACTGGCCATATTTCCAAGGCCTCTCTCTTTGCTCAGCTCTGCCTACCTGCGACTCCTGCTCCTTTCTCTTCAGGGCACTGGTCACAGCGAGTAGTTATATTTTCAAGGCCTCTCTCTTTGCTCAGCTCTGCCTGCCTGCGACTCCTGCTCTTTTCTCTTCAGGGCACTGGTCAGAAGAAGGAGTTATATTTTCAAGGCCTCTCTCTTTGCTCAGCTCTGCCTGCCTGCGACTCCTGCTCTTTTCTCTTCAGGGCACTGGTCACAGTGAGGATTTATATTTTCAAGCCCTCTCTCTTTGCTCATCTCTGCCTGCCTGTCGACTCCTGCTCTTTTCTCTTCAGGGCACTGGCCATATTTCCAAGGCCTCTCTCTTTGCTCAGCTACGCCTGCCTGCGACCCCTGCACTTTTCTCTTCAGGCCCTGGTCACAGTGAAAGTTACATTTTCAAGGTCTCTCTCTTTGCTCTGCTCGCTTGCCTGCGACTCCTGCTCTTTTCTCTTCAGAGGTCTGGTCACAGCAAGGAGTTATATTTTCCAGGCCTCTCTCTTTGCTCAGCTATGCCTGCCTGCGACTCCTGCTCTTTTGTCTTCAGGGCACTGGTCACAGTGAGGATTTATATTTTCAAAGCCTCTCTCTTTGCTCATCTCTGCCTGCCTGTCGACTCCTGCTCTTTTCTCTTCAGGGCACTGGTCATATTTTCAAGGCCTCTCTCTTTGCTCAGCTCTGCCTTTCGCCTCCTGCTCTTTTCTCTTCAGGGCACTGGTCACAGTGAGGAGTTATATTTTCAAGGCCCCTCTCTTTGCTCATCTCTGCCTGCCTGCGACTCCTGCTCTTTTCTCTTCCGGGCACTGGTCACAGTGAGGAGTTATATTTTCAAGGCCTCTCTCTTTGATCATCTCTGCCTGCCTGTCACCTCCTGCTCTTTTCTCTTCAGGGCACTGGTCATATTTTCAAGGCCTCTCTCTTTGCTCAGCTCTGACTTTTGCCTCCTGCTCTTTTCTCTTCAGGGCACTGGTCACAGTGAGGAGTTATATCTTCACGGCCTCTCCCCTTGCTCATCTCTGCCTGTCTGTCGACTTCTGCTCTTTTCTCTTCAGGGCACTGGTCATATTTGCAAGGCCTCTCTTTTTGCTCAGCTCTGCCTGCGACTCCTGCTCTTTTCTCTTCAGGGCACTGGTCCCAGTGAGGAGTTATATTTTCAAGGCCTCACTCTTTGATCATCTCTGCCTGCCTGTCGACTCCTACTCTTTTCTCTTCAGGGCACTGGTCACAGTGAGGAGTTATATTTTCAAGGCCTCTCTCTTTGCTCAGCTCTGCCTGCGACTCCTGCTCTTTTCTCTTCAGGGCTCTGGTCACAGTGAGGAACGATATTTTCAAGGCCTCTCTCTTTGCTCAGATCTGCCTACCTACGACTCCTGCTCCTTTCTGTTCAGGGCACTGGTCAGAGCAAGGAGTTATATTTTCAAGGCTTCTCTCCTTGCTCAGCTCTGCCTGCCTACGACTCCTGCTATTTTCTCTTTAGGGCACTGGTCATATTTTCAAGGCCTCTCTCTTTGCTCAGCTCTGCCTGCCTGCGACTCCTGCTCTTTTCACTTCAGGGCACTGGTCACAGTGAGGATTTATATTTTCAAAGCCTCTCTCTTTGCTCAGCTATGCCTGCCTGCGACTCCTGCTCTTTTCTCTTCAGGGCACTGGTCGTATTTTCAAGGCCTCTCTCTTTGCTCAGCTCTGGCTGCGACCCCAGCTCTTTTCTCTTCAGGGCCCTGGTCACAGTGAGGAGTTATATTTTCAAGGCCTCTCTCTTTGCTCAGCTTGCTTGCCTGCGACTCCTGCTCTTTTCTCTTCAGGGCTCTGGTCACAGCAAGGAGTTATATTTTCCAGGCCTCTCTCTTTGCTCAGCTATGCCTGCCTGCGACTCCTGCCCTTTTGTCTTCAGGGCACTGGTCACAGTGAGGATTTATATTTTCAAAGCCTCTCTCTTTGCTCATCTCTGCCTGCCTGTCGACTCCTGCTCTTTTCTCTTCAGGGCACTGGTCATATTTTCAAGGCCTCTCTCTTTGCTCAGCTCTGCCTTTTGCCTCCTGCTCTTTTCTCTTCAGGGCACTGGTCACAGTGAGGAGTTATATTTTCTAGGCCTCTCTCTTTGCTCATCTCTGCCTGCCTGTCGACTCCTGCTCTTTTCTCTTCAGGGCACTCGTCACAGTGAGGAGTTATATTTTCAAGGCCTCTCTCTTTGCTCAGCTCTGGCTGCGACCCCTGCTCTTTTCTCTTCAGGGCACTGGTCAGAGCAAGGAGTTATATTTTCAAGGCTTCTCTCTTTGCTCAGCTATGGCTGCCTGCGACTCCTGCTCTTTTCTCTTCAGGACACTGGCCACAGTGAGGAGTTATATTTTCAAGGCCTCTCTCTTTGCTCATCTCTGCCTGTCTGTCGACTCCTGCTCTTTTGTCTTTAGGGCATTGGTTATATTTTCAAGGCCTCTCTCTTTGCTCAGCTCTGCCTGCGACTCCTGCTCTTTTCTCTTCAGGGCACTGGTCACAGCAAGGAGTTATATTTTCAAGGCCTCTCTCTTTGCTCAGCTCTGCCTACCTGCGACTCCTGCTCCTTTCTCTTCAGGGCACTGGTCACAGCGAGTAGTTATATTTTCAAGGCCTCTCTCTTTGCTCAGCTCTGCCTGCCTGCGACTCCTGCTCTTTTCTCCTCAGGGCACTGGTCACAGTGAGGATTTATATTTTCAAGTCCTCTCTCTTTGCTCATATCTGCCTGCCTGTCGACTCTTGCTCTTTTCTCTTCAGGGCACTGGTCATATTTTCAAGGCCTCTCTCTTTGCTCAGATACGCCTGCCTGCGACCCCTGCTCTTTTCACTTCAGGCCCTGGTCACAGTGAGGAGTTACATTTTCAAGGCCTCTCTCTTTGCTCAGCTCGCTTGTCTGTGACTCCTGCTCTTTTCTCTTCAGGGCTCTGGTCACAGCAAGGAGTTTTATTTTCAAGGCCTCTCTCTTTGCTCAGCTATGCCTGCCTGCGACTCCTGCTGTTTTGTCTTCAGGGCACTGGTCACAGTGAGGATTTATATTTTCAAGGCCTCTCTCTTTGCTCAGCTATGCCTGCCTGCGACTCCTGCTCTTTTCTCTTCAGGGCACTAGTCACAGTGAGGATTTATAATTTCAAGCCCTCTCTCTTTGCTCATCTCTGCCTGCCTGTCGACTCCTGCTCTTTTCTCTTCAGGGCCTGGCCATATTTTCAAGGCCTCTTTCTTTGCTCAGCTCTGCCTACCTGCGACTCCTGCTCCTTTCTCTTCAGGGCACTGGTTGGAGCAAAGAATATATTTTCAAGGCCTCTCTCTTTGCTCAGCTCTGCCTGCCTGCCACTCCTGCTCTTTCCCCTTCAGGTCACTGGTCACAGTGAGGATTTATATTTTCAAAGCCTCTCTTTTTGCTCAGCTATGCCTGTCTGCGACTCCTGCTCTTTTCTCTTCAGGGCACTGGTCACAGTGAGGATTTATATTTTCAAGGCCTCTCTCTTTGCTCATCTCTGCCTGCCTGTCGACTCTTGCTCTTTTCTCTTCAGGGCACTGGTCATATTTTCAAGGCCTCTCTCTTTGCTCAGCTCTGGCTGCGACCCCAGCTCTTTTCTCTCAAGGGCCCTGGTCACAGTGAGGAGTTATATTTTCAAGGCCTCTCTCTTTGCTCAGCTCGCTTGCCTGCGACCTCTGCTCTTTTCTCTTCAGGGCTCTGGTAACAGTGAGGATTTATATTTTCAAGGCCTCTCTTTGCTCATGTCTGCCTGCCTGTCGACTCTTGCTCTTTTCTCTTCAGGGCACTGGTCATATTTTCAAGGCCTCTCTCTTTGCCCAGCTCTGCCTGCCTGCAACTCCTGCTCTTTTCTCTTCAGGGCCCTGGTCACAGTGAGGAGTTATATTTTCAAGGCCTCTCTCTTTGATCATCTCTGCCTGCCTGTCGACTCCTGCTCTTTTCTCTTCAGGGTACTGGTCATATTTACAAGGCCTCTCTCTTTGCTCAGCTCTGCCTTTTGCCTCCTGCTCTTTTCTCTTCAGGGCACTCGTCATATTTTCAAGGCCTCTCTCTTTGCTCAGATACGCCTGCCTGCGACCCCTGCTCCTTTCTCTTCAGGCCCTGGTCACAGTGAGGAGTTACATTTTCAAGGACTCTCTCTTTGCTCAGCTCACTTGTCTGTGACTCCTGCTCTTTTCTCTTCAGGGCTCTGGTCACAGCAAGGAGTTTTATTTTCAAGGCCTCTCTCTTTGCTCAGCTATGCCTGCCTGCGACTCCTGCTCTTTTGTCTTCAGGGCACTGGTCACAGTGAGGATTTATATTTTCAAGGCCTCTCTCTTTGCTCAGCTATGCCTGCCTGCGACTCCTGCTCTTTTCTCTTCAGGGCACTGGTCACAGTGAGGATTTATAATTTCAAGCCCTCTCTCTTTGCTCATCTCTGCCTGCCTGTCGACTCCTGCTCTTTTCTCTTCAGGGCCTGGCCATATTTTCAAGGCCTCTCTCTTTGCTCAGCTCTGCCTACCTGCGACTCCTGCTCCTTTCTCTTCAGGGCACTGGTCAGAGCAAGGAGTTATATTTTCAAGGCCTCTCTCTTTGCTCAGCTCTGCCTGCCTGCCACTCCTGCTCTTTCCCCTTCAGGGCACTGGTCACAGTGAGGATTTATATTTTCAAGGCCTCTCTCTTTGCTCAGCTCTGGCTGCAACCCCAGCTCTTTTCTCTCAAGGGCCCTGCTCACAGTGAGGAGTTCTATTTTCAAGGCCTCTCTCTTTGCTCAGCTCGCTTGCCTGCGACCTCTGCTCTTTTCTCTTCAGGGCTCTGGTAACAGTGAAGATTTATATTTTCAAGGCCTCTCTTTGCTCATGTCTGCCTGCCTGTCGACTCTTGCTCTTTTCTCTTCAGGGCACTGGTCATATTTTCAAGGCCTCTCTCTTTGCCCAGCTCTGCCTGCCTGCAACTCCTGCTCTTTTCTCTTCAGGGCCCTGGTCACAGTGAGGAGTTATATTTTCAAGGCCTCTCTCTTTGATCATCTCTGCCTGCCTGTCGACTCCTGCTCTTTTCTCTTCAGGGAACTGGTCACAGTGAGGAGTTACATTTTCAAGGCCTCTCTCTTTGCTCAGCTCGCTTGCCTGCGACTCCTGCTCTTTTCTCTTCAGGGCTCTGGTCACAGCAATGAGTTATATTTTCCAGGCCTCTCTCTTTGCTCAGCTATGCCTGCCTGCGACTCCTGCTCTTTTGTCTTCAGGGCACTGGTCCCAGTGAGGAGTTATATTGTCAAGGCCTCACTCTTTGATCATCTCTGCCTGCCTGTCGACTCCTGCTCTTTTCACTTCAGGGCACTGGTCCTATTTTCAAGGCCTCTCTCTTTGCTCAGCTCTGCCTTTCGCCTCCTGCTCTTTTCTCTTCAGGGCACTGGTCACAGTGAGGAGTTATATTTTCAAAGCCTCTCTCTTTGCTCAGCTCTGCCTGCGACTCCTGCTCTTTTCTCTTCAGGGCTCTGGTCACAGTGAGGAACTATATTTTCAAGGCCTCTCTCTTTGCTCAGATCTGCCTACCTGCGACTCCTGCTCCTTTCTCTTCAGGGCACTGGTCACAGTGAGGATTTATATTTTCAAGGCCTCTCTCTTTGCTCAGCTCTGCCTGCGACTCCTGCTCTTTTCTCTTCAGAGGTCTGGTCACAGCAAGGAGTTATATTTTCCAGGCCTCTCTCTTTGCTCAGCTATGCCTGCCTGCGACTCCTGCTCTTTTCTCTTCAGGGCACTGGTCACAGTGAGGATTTATAATTTCAAGCCCTCTCTCTTTGCTCATCTCTGCCTGCCTGTCGACTCCTGCTCTTTTCTCTTCAGGGCCTGGCCATATTTTCAAGGCCTCTCTCTTTGCTCAGCTCTGCCTACCTGCGACTCCTGCTCCTTTCTCTTCAGGGCACTGGTCAGAGCAAGGAGTTATATTTTCAAGGCCTCTCTCTTTGCTCAGCTCTGCCTGCCTGCCACTCCTGCTCTTTCCCCTTCAGGGCACTGGTCACAGTGAGGATTTATATTTTCAAGGCCTCTCTCTTTGCTCAGCTCGCTTGCCTGTGACCTCTGCTCTTTTCTCTTCAGGGCTCTGGTAACAGTGAGGATTTATATTTTCAAGGCCTCTCTTTGCTCATGTCTGCCTGCCTGTCGACTCTTGCTCTTTTCTCTTCAGGGCACTGGTCATATTTTCAAGGCCTCTCTCTTTGCCCAGCTCTGCCTGCCTGCAACTCCTGCTCTTTTCTCTTCAGGGCCCTGGTCACAGTGAGGAGTTATATTTTCAAGGCCTCTCTCTTTGATCATCTCTGCCTGCCTGTCGACTCCTGCTCTTTTCTCTTCAGGGTACTGGTCATATTTACAAGGCCTCTCTCTTTGCTCAGCTCTGCCTTTTGCCTCCTGCTCTTTTCTCTTCAGGGAACTGGTCACAGTGAGGAGTTACATTTTCAAGGCCTCTCTCTTTGCTCAGCTCGCTTGCCTGCGACTCCTGCTCTTTTCTCTTCAGGGCTCTGGTCACAGCAATGAGTTATATTTTCCAGGCCTCTCTCTTTGCTCAGCTATGCCTGCCTGCGACTCCTGCTCTTTTGTCTTCAGGGCAATGGTCACAGTGAGGATTTATATTTTCAAAGCCTCTCTCTTAGCACATCTCTGCCTGCCTGTCGACTCCTGCTCATTTCTCTTCAGGGCACTGGTCATATTTTCAAGGCCTCTCTCTTTGCTCAGCTCTGCCTTTCGCCTCCTGCTCTTTTCTCTTCAGGGCACTGGTCACAGTGAGGAGTTATATTTTCAAAGCCTCTCTCTTTGCTCAGCTCTGCCTGCGACTCCTGCTCATTTCTCTTCAGGGCACTGGTCATATTTTCAAGGCCTCTCTCTTTGCTCAGCTCTGCCTTTCGCCTCCTGCTCTTTTCTCTTCAGGGCACTGGTCACAGTGAGGATTTATATTTTCAAAGCCTCTCTCTTAGCACATCTCTGCCTGCCTGTCGACTCCTGCTCATTTCTCTTCAGGGCACTGGTCATATTTTCAAGGCCTCTCTCTTTGCTCAGCTCTGCCTTTCGCCTCCTGCTCTTTTCTCTTCAGGGCACTGGTCACAGTGAGGAACTATATTTTCAAGGCCTCTCTCTTTGCTCAGATCTGCCTACCTGCGACTCCTGCTCCTTTCTCTTCAGGGCACTGGTCAGAGCAAGGAGTTATATTTTCAAGTCTATTCTCCTTGCTCAGCTCTGCCTGCCTACGACTCCTGCTATTTTCTCTATAGTGCACTGGTCATATTTTCAAGGCCTCTCTCTTTGCTCAGCTCTGCCTGCCTGTGACTCCTGCTCTTTTCTCTTCACGGCACTGGTCACAGTGAGGATTTATATTTTCAAGGCCTCTCTATTTGCTCATCTCTGCCTGCCTGTCGACTCCTGCTCTTTTCTCTTCAGGGCACTGGTCACAGTGAGGATTTATATTTTCAAAGCCTCTCTCTTTGCTCAGCTATGCCTGCCTGCGACTCCTGCTCTTTTGTCTTCAGGGCACTGGTCATATTTTCAAGGCCTCTCTCTTTGCTCAGCTCTTCCTTTTGCCGCCTGCTCTTTTCTCTTCAGGCACTGGTCACAGTGAGGAGTTAAATCTTCAAGGCCTCTCTCCTGCTTACCTCTGCCTGCCTGTCGACTCCTGCTCTTTTCTCTTCAGGGCACTGGTCCCAGTGAGGAGTTATATTTTCAAGGCCTCTCTCTTTGCTCAGCTCTGGCTGCGACCCCTGCTCTTTTCTCTTCAGGGCACTGGTCACAGCGAGGAGTTATATTTTCAAGGCCTCTCTCTTTGATCATCTCTGCGTGCCTGTCGACTCTTGCTCTTTTCTCTTCAGGGCACTGGTCATATTTTCAAGGCCTCTCTCTTTGCTCATCTCTGCCTGCCTGTCGACTCCTACTCTTTTCTCTTCAGGGCACTGGTCATATTTTCCAGGCCTCTCTCTTTGCTCAGCTCTGCCTGCCTGAGACTCCTGCTCTTTTCTCTTCAGGGCACTGGTCACAGTGAGGATTTATATTTTCAAGTCCTCTCTCTTTGCTCATGTCTGCCTGCCTGTCGACTCTTGCTCTTTTCTCTTCAGGGCACTGGTCATATTTTCAAGGCCTCTCTCTTTGCTCAGATACGCCTGCCTGCGACCCTTGCTCTTTACTCTTCAGGCCCTGGTCACAGTGAGGAGTTACATTTTCAAGGCCTCTCTCTTTGCTCAGCTCGCTTGTCTGTGACTCCTGCTCTTTTGTCTTCAGGGCACTGGTCACAGTGAGGATTTATATTTTCAAGGCCTCTCTCTTTGCTCAGCTATGCCTGCCTGCGACTCCTGCTCTTTTCTCTTCAGGGCACTGGTCACAGTGAGGATTTATGTTTTCAAGGCATCTCTTTTTGTTCATCTCTGCCTGCCTGTCGACTCCTCCTCTTTTCTCTTCAGGGCACTGGTCACAGTGAGGATTTATATTTTCAAGCCCTCTCTCTTTGCTCATCTCTGCCTGCCTGTCGACTCCTGCTCTTTTCTCTTCAGGGCACTGGCCACATTTTCAAGGCCTCTCTCTTTGCTCAGCTCTGCCTACCTGCGACTCTTGCTCCTTTCTCTTCAGGGCACTGGTCAGAGCAAGGAGTTATATTTTCAAGGCCTCTGTCTTTGCTCAGCTCTGCCTGCCTACCACTCCTGCTCTTTCCCCTTCAGGGCACTGGTCACAGTGAGGATTTATATTTTCAAAGCCTCTCTCTTTGCTCAGCTATGCCTGCCTGCGACTCCTGCACTTTTTTCTTCAGGGCACTGGTCACAGTGAGGATTTATATTTTCAAGGCCTCTCTCTTTGCTTATCTCTACCTGCCTGTCGACTCTTGCTCTTTTCTCTTCAGGGCACTGGTCATATTTTCAAGGCCTCTCGCTTTGCTCAGCTCTGGCTGCGACCCCAGCTCTTTTCTCTTCAGGGCCCTGGTCACAGTGAGGAGTTATATTTTCAAGGCCTCTCTCTTTGCTCAGCTCGCTTGCCTGCGACCTCTGCTCTTTTCTCTTCAGGGCTCTGGTAACAGTGAGGATTTATATTTTCAAGGCCTCTCTTTGCTCATGTCTGCCTGCCTTTCGACTCTTGTTCTTTTCTCTTCAGGGCACTGGTCATATTTTCAAGGCCTCTCTCTTTGCTCAGCTCTGCCTGCCTGCAACTCCTGCTCATTTCTCTTCAGAGCCCTGGTCACAGTGAGGAGTTATATTTTCAAGGCCTCTCTCTTTGATCATCTGTGGCTGCCTGTCGACTCCTGCTCTTTTCTCTTCAGGGCACTGGTCATATTTTCAAGGCCTCTCTCTTTGCTCAGCTCTGCCTTTTGCCTCCTGCTCTTTTCTCTTCAGGAAACTGGTCACAGTGAGGAGTTACATTTTCAAGGCCTCTCTCTTTGCTCAGCTCGCTTGCCTGCGACTCCTGCTCTTTTCTCTTCAGGGCTCTGGTCACAGCAAGAAGTTATATTTTCCAGGCCTCTCTCTTTGCTCAGCTATGCCTGCCTGCGACTCCTGCTCTTTTGTCTTCAGGGCACTGGTCATATTTTCAAGGCCTCTCTCTTTGCTCAGCTCTGCCTTTTGCCGCCTGCTCTTTTCTCTTCAGGGCACTGGTCACAGTGAGGAGTTAAATCTTCAAGGCCTCTCTCCTGCTCACCTCTGCCTGCCTGTCGACTCCTGCTCTTTTCTCTTCAGGGCACTGGTCCCAGTGAGGAGTTATATTTTCAAGGCCTCACTCTTTGATCATCTCTGCCTGCCTGTCGACTCCTGCTCTTTTCTTTTCAGAGCACTGGACCTATTTTCAAGGCCTCTCTCTTTGCTCAGCTCTGCCTTTCGCCTCCTGCTCTTTTCTCTTCAGGGCACTGGTCACAGTGAGGAGTTATATTTTCTAGGCCTCTCTCTTTGCTCATCTCTGCCTGCCTGTCGACTCCTGCTCCTTTCTCTTCAGGGCACTCGTCACAGTGAGGAGTTATATTTTCAAGGCCTCTCTCTTTGCTCAGCTCTGGCTGCGACCCCTGCTCTTTTCTCTTCAGGGCACTGGTCACAGCGAGGCGTTATATTTTCAAGGCCTCTCTCTTTGATCATCTCTGCCTGCCTGTCGACTCTTGCTCTTTTCTCTTCAGGGCACTGGTCATATTTTCAAGGCCTCTCTCTTTGCTCATCTCTGCCTGCCTGTCGACTCCTACTCTTTTCTCTTCAGGGCACTGGTCATATTTTCCAGGCCTCTCTCTTTGCTCAGCTCTGCCTGCCTGAGACTCCTGCTCTTTTCTCTTCAGGGCACTGGTCACAGTGAGGATTTATATTTTGAAGGCCTCTCTCTTTGCTGATCTCTGCCTGTCTGTCGACTCTTGCTCTTTTCTCTTCAGTGCACGGGCTTCTCTCTTTGCTCAGCTCGCTTGCCTGCAACCTCTGCTCTTTTCTCTTCAGTGCTCTGGTAACAGTGAGGATTTATATTTTCAAGGCCTCTCTTTGCTCATGTCTGCCTGCCTGTCGACTCTTGTTCTTTTCTCTTCAGGGCACTGGTCATATTTTCAAGGCCTCTCTCTTTGCTCAGCTCTGCCTGCCTGCAACTCCTGCTCATTTCTCTTCAGGGCCCTGGTCACAGTGAGGAGTTATATTTTCAAGGCCTCTCTCTTTGATCATCTCTGCCTGCCTGTCGACTCCTGCTCTTTTCTCTTCACGGCACTGGTCATATTTTCAAGGCCTCTCTCTTTGCTCAGCTCTGCCTTTTGCCTCCTGCTCTTTTCTCTTCAGGGAACTGGTCACAGTGAGGAGTTACATTTTCAAGGCCTCTCTCTTTGCTCAGCTCGCTTGCCTGCGACTCCTGCTCTTTTCTCTTCAGGGCTCTGGTCACAGCAAGGAGTTATATTTTCCAGGCCTCTCTCTTTGCTCAGCTATGCCTGCCTGCGACTCCTGCTCTTTTGTCTTCAGGGCACTGGTCATATTTTCAAGGCCTCTCTCTTTGCTCAGCTCTGCCTTTTGCCTCCTGCTCTTTTCTCTTCAGGGCACTGGTCACAGTGAGGAGTTAAATCTTCAAGGCCTCACTCTTTGATCATCTGTGCCTGCCTGTCGACTCCTGCTCTTTTCTTTTCAGAGCACTGGACCTATTTTCAAGGCCTCTCTCTTTGCTCAGCTCTGCCTTTCGCCTCCTGCTCTTTTCTCTTCAGGGCACTGGTCACAGTGAGGAGTTATATTTTCTAGGCCTCTCTCTTTGCTCATCTCTGCCTGCCTGTCGACTCCTGCTCTTTTCTCTTCAGGGCACTTGTCACAGTGAGGAGTTATATTTTCAAGGCCTCTCTCTTTGCTCAGCTCTGGCTGCGACCCCTGCTCTTTTCTCTTCAGGGCACTGGTCACAGCGAGGAGTTATATTTTCAAGGCCTCTCTCTTTGATCATCTCTGACTGCCTGTCGACTCTTGCTCTTTTCTCTTCAGGGCACTGGTCATATTTTCAAGGCCTCTCTCTTTGCTCATCTCTGCCTGCCTGTCGACTCCTGCTCTTTTCTCTTCAGGGCACTGGTCATATTTTCCAGGCCTCTCTCTTTGCTCAGCTCTGCCTGCCTGAGACTCCTGCTCTTTTCTCTTCAGGGCACTGGTCACAGTGAGGATTTATATTTTGAAGGCCTCTCTCTTTGCTGATCTCTGCCTGTCTGTCGACTCTTGCTCTTTTCTCTTCAGTGCACGGGTCATATTTTCAAGGCCTCTCTCTTTGCTCAGCTCTGCCTTCCGCCTCCTGCTCTTTTCTCTTCAGGGCACTGGTCACCGTGAGGAGTTATATTTTCAAGGACTCTCTCTTTGCTCATCTCTGCCTGCCTGTCGACTCCTACTCTTTTGTCTTTAGGGCACTGGTCATATTTTCAAGGCCTCTCTCTTTGCTCAGCTCTGCCTGCGACTCCTGCTCTTTTCTCTTCAGGGCACTGGTCACAGCGAGGAGTTATATTTTCAAGGACTCTCTCTTTGCTCAGCTCGCTTGCCTGCGACTTCTACTCTTTTCTCTTCAGGTCTCTGGTAACAGTGAGGATTTATATTTTCAAGGCCTCTCTCTTTGCTCAGCTTTGCCTGCCTGCGACTCCTGCTCTTTTCTCTTCAGGGCCCTGGTCACAGTGAGGAGTTATATTTTCAAGGCCTCTCTCTTTGATCATCTCTGCCTGCCTGTCGACTCCTGCTCTTTTCTCTTCAGGGCACTGGTCATATTTTCAAGGCCTCTCTCTTTGCTCAGCTATGCCTGCCTGCGACTCCTGCTCTTTTCTCTTCAGGGCACTGGTCACAGTGAGGATTTATATTTTCAAGCCCTCTCTCTTTGCTCATCTCTGCCTGCCTGTCGACCCCTGCTCTTTTCTCTTCAGGGCACTGGCCATATTTTCAAGGCCTCTCTCTTTGCTCAGCTCTGCCTACCTGCGACTCCTGCTCCTTTCTCTTCAGGGCACTGGTCAGAGCAAGGAGTTATATTTTCAAGGCATCTCTCTTTGCTCAGCTCTGCCTGCCTGCCACTCCTGCTCTTTCCCCTTCAGGGCACTGGTCACAGTGAGGATTTATATTTTCAAGGCCTCTCTCTTTGCTCAGCTCTGCCTGTCTGCGACTCCTGCTCTTTTCTCTTCAGGGCACTGGTCACAGTAAGGATTTATATTTTCAAGGCCTCTCTCTTTGCTCATCTCTGCCTGCCTGTCGACTCTTGCTCTTTTCTCTTCAGGGCACTGGTCATATTTTCAAGGCCTCTCTCTTTGCCCAGCTCTGCCTGCCTGCAACTCCTGCTCTTTTCTCTTCAGGGCCCTGGTCACAGTGAGGAGTTATATTTTCAAGGCCTCTCTCTTTGATCATCTCTGCCTGCCTGTCGACTCCTGCTCTTTTCTCTTCAGGGTACTGGTCATATTTACAAGGCCTCTCTCTTTGCTCAGCTCTGCCTCTTGTCTCCTGCTCTTTTCTCTTCAGGGAACTGGTCACAGTGAGGAGTTACATTTTCAAGGCCTTGTCGGGGGGGATTCTGCCGGGGTCGGCCGGGCCGTCCGCAGACCTCCGGGCAGGGAGGCCCCAACTCCTCCCGTGTATATCTCGGATCGAGACAGAGTATGAGGCACACACAAGGAGCAAGGCAACTTCTGTCGTTTATTATGCAAACGGCAGGGATGGGTCAAGGAGCGTACGCGTTCGTCCTGACACACACACAATAGTGGGGCTCGCAGGCCCTTTTTACTACATTATGACGCGCTACTTGCGTCATTCCAAAAAGTTACCAAAAGAACCTATCGCCACTCTTGATTGGTTGCTCGAGTGGTGGGGTTAGTATAGTACGCATATAGAGAATGATATTAGTGGTTAAGATGTAGTCAGGTGGTATATCTGGGTTGTCCCTACAATTAGATACATAAGAATTGTTACATGAAGACCCCTGAGGATTGGCTAACGTTACTGACGTCTGAGATAAGAACCTCATGTTCTGATTGGTGCATCCGTGAGCTCCCCAGCCTGGGACCACCGTTGTTCCCAGCACACGGTGCACCTGTGGTTGCAACAGTGTTTCAATATGGGTACGTGCAGGCAATGTGAGGATTTATTCATAGGTGGGAGACTGACCGTTCCCACTGTAGCAGGTGTCCATTGAGCCTTTCAAGTGTGTCGGCCTGCGTCTCGTAGCGAGGTACCCAGACGCCTTTTCTCTCCTGGGTTTTGGCATCTCGTCAGGTTCGGCTTGGTCACGTGGGGAGGGACCGTGTTTGAGGCATAATTCTGCACAATTAATATTGTTTTTCCACTGTATGTCTGGTTTAATTTGCAGATATGATTTTAACATTGGTACGTGGAGTGCGAGGTTGCAACATCGTGCCTTTAAAGATTTTTTTCTTGACTGTGGGTTTGCAACATTACGACCTTGGCTGGTTGCTCCACTGGGTTCTTTCTGCAGGCTCAGCAACCTGACTTTTGCTTTGTTAATGTCCACGGGAACTCTTGCTTGAGGCCTACTTGGGCCTGGTGCACGAGTAATCCATTTAGTGCATGGATGCTTTAGGTTATAGTGGCATACAGTTTCATGGCCAGTATCGTGTTTCCATTATATCTCTCATGATGGTAACGGGTTTCAAGAGAAGCGTGAGCAAGCGTTATAAATGAGCTCATGGTGCGTCTTGCGTTTCTGCATTCTGAAAGCCTATGTAAAAATAATAAAGATGCACGTCCGTGAATAAGCCTGTCGCCTACGTCAGAGCACTGAGTATGTTCTTCGTGTAGATTGGTGTGGAAATGTTCAGCGTGTATAATAGTTCAGCGGTGCTTCCCGTTATCTAGGTCGTCATGGCATCTCTAACGATGTGTAGATTTCAGTCTAGTTGGTCCGTGCCGCAGGTGTCGGCATGGCCAGTGCGGGCTGTTGGGCAGGCAGATGGACACATCCGTATGTTTCTGTACCAGGGTATTTGGTCATCTGGTAAATGGGCAAACTCTTCTCGTGGCGGGTGTCTGGGCCGCGACCCTCTAGGCCAAGCGCGAGAGGTGAAGGACGGGAGTCTGGTTTTCCATTCTCCCACTTCAGTCCCCCCTCTGGTCGACTTGTCGACCACAAACATATCCTTCTCGTTATCTCCTCTTACTCTCCATATCTTGGTTATCCCTCCGAGATGTCCATAATGGTTTACGTGATCTTCAAATGACCAATACATGTATTCGCATGTTCCTCCAGGAGTACAGTACACCCATCTTCCTATGTAGCTCCTAGGGTTCCTTGGGTTCTCGATCTTCACTGATGGTGGGTCTAGATGATTGGCGATGATTTGGGTGCGCAACTTCTCCCTTTCGTGTATTATCACACCTGTGTGCTGGCCGTCATCCGCTGGCATCAAGGGGTGCATTCCCACCATTTCCAGCAACTCATCAGTTGAGCGCGCCTTCCGGGCTTTCCAAAATCTAATTATTATCAGTGCAGCTCCAGCCAAAATAGCACATCCCACTATTATTTTCAGTCCATCTGACAGCCAAGATGGCATCCATGACCATAATAGTGAAAACCAGCTTTTATCCTTGTTTACGCCGTTACTTTCGTCCATCATTTTGGAGTGCATCTGGGCCAATTGTGAAACTGCTTCTGTTAGTGTACCATTGTCGGCATCGTTGGCAGGTATGAACGTGCAGCATGATTGTCCTATCTTTGCACAAACTCCTCCTTCCATTGCTGTGAGAAGGTCCAATACATATCTGTTCTGTAGTGCTACCATCCTTACAGCTCGCAGCTCCTCTTTAATTGCGTTAAACCCATTTACTGTCGAATTTATGGTCATCATTAGTTCCCATCTGGTTATTTGCAGCCATTTTGCGTTTGCGTATGCCTGCAGTCCCGGATGTATTATTGAGGAGAAGAACATTGCTGCTCTGCTGAATAGTCTGTGTTCTGGCGGTATTGATGTTAGTTCCGTTTCCGACCTTCCCCACAGATAATTTCCTGTTAATGGCTCTCCTTGTCTTTTTCTCCTGTTTAGGACAGTATCATTGCTGTTTGTCCTGTTTTCTTGCTCCTTCTGGAGTGGTGCAGATCTCTTTCTTCTCCTGTCTCCTTCATCCATTTTCGGAAATTTCGCCACATCGACATGCTTCTTAGGTACCACTAGTGATGGTACATTGACGTGTACCATTGTGCACACACCACTCCACAGGGGAGGCAGTGTATGATATGCCTTTTCTCCGCAGGCCCAATAATGGTCCATTATTACTGCTGTTCCCGCTCCCCCCTCAGGTAACTCCATCACACTTGCACAATTGGTGTTATATCCCACGTCCACCTCTCCTTTATGCTGGTAACATACTTTGGGCGCAGTCAATGGTAATATAGTTATCGGGTCTTCATCTTCTTCTACCCACGTGAGCATTGGTACATACTTGATCCATGTCGTCCAACATCGATGATTGTGTGTCTCGATGGTTGAGATAGTTTCTTTTGTTACCATGTTGCTGCCAACCACTCCTATCTCCCAGCTGGTACCCAGGAACACCTTTCCTGTTATCGTCAGTAATGGCCTCTCCCAGCATCCTTGTTTACCCGGAACTTCCGTGGCGTACCAATCACATGGTAGATACTGCAGTGTTACCTTCTTTGTTTCTCCTTTTTCAGGGCCACTTGTTATGTATCTGAATGCTTCAGCATGTAAACTGGTCTTGTGATAACTCAGATAGGTCTTGAGGAAGTTGTTTTCATATGGGTATGAGTCTCGTGTTTTCCATGTCATGTGCACTACTGTTCCTTGGAATCTTCCTTTCGTTTGGAACAGGGCCAAATATATTATGCACTGTGCTGTTTTTTCATCTATTTCTGTGGCAACAAATGTTCGTGAAGCGCTCATGGCGTATGGTATTAATGAGCAAACGTAACAGCTATCCTCAGTTGTCTGCTTACCAATGCGGGTCATGTGCTGGTACCATATGTTGTTTGTGACGTGTGCTGAATCTTGTACATAATTATCAATACCTTTATTGTCTGAGTATGTGCTGCGTTTAACTTTATTTCGCTTTTGTTCATTGTTACTGTTACCACCTGACGTAACACCTGTTGCAGCAGGGAGGTGGGGTACATTAGGTTTGGGTGCAGCAAAAAAACTCATAGCATAGCTGTACTGCCATACAGAGGCAGCCAAAACTCCGGTGATCATAAAAATCCCTATTATTTTTATTACATATGCTAACCTCACCGACATTTTTGCTCTTACCTTGCTGCAGTCCTGGCAGCGTATTCTTGCGACGTTAAAGTTGCCCGCCTAAAAATTCTCAAAAAGTGCTTGTTATTAAATGTTAGTTTTGTTTCATTAGGCTCTCCCTATCAAATAGTCATTCAGTGCCCAGGTGAAGAGTTGCTCCCACGCTACTCTAAGTGATCGGTCTCTCAAGACCGGCAAGTATGGGCGGAGGTGGGGCATGTAATTTTCTATGGCCAGGAGGAAGGCCGTGTAGTATACACGTACCCTTTTCTTTTTTAAGTATGTTGGCCTTTTTATTTCGTATACAAATTGGTGTGACAATTCTTCTGGGTAACTATCGTCTGGCAGCACCATCTACGCCTGCACACTGAATTTGTTAGATAACTTTTCTTAACAATACAATATTACGCAGCTCCTGTATGTGCGAGAGAAAAAGAGAACATTCACGTGTTTACATGTGTATTGGTGCAAGCGAAGTCCTTAGTTTTTATTACAATTGTATTTAGTAGTCAATGGGGGGGGGGTTTGCTCAGATGGCGGGAGCAGTTTTACTCTTTGAACGTGTGACCATGGGGTGGGCAGTGTGGGGATCACCCCCTTCTTCGTCCGTTATTCTCTCCGAGGGAACAATTGGGTCGTTGTCTGTGGTTGTGTTTTCTTCCGCTGCCGGGGATGTTGTTGGCGTTTTTCCAATGGACCTGTCGTTGGCGCTGGGGCGGGTCTGCAGTTTGTAGATTTTTACATCATGCAGGTGGTTCCACGCACGCTTATCCTTTAGTTTTACTGCTCTTGTTGATACGTCCTCTACTAAATGGGGGCCAGTGAACCTCTGCTGGTTCCACTTTCTATTAAAATTTCGAAGTAGTACGTGGTCACCTTTGGCAAGTTGGCACAAGTTCTCCTTTCCCAATTCTGTATTTTCGTCTATTTCTTGGTTGCTGGTGGACCCGCCCCGTGTGCGCTCGAGCTGTTGAGACACAAACACAACGCTAGTAATCAAAGAAGACACATATTGATACATTTCATCACCTAACACATTCGCAGAACTTTCTTGGTCGGTGAATGCCCTTGACGTTGGTGTTAGGGGAAGGCGCATTTGGCGTCCAGTAACCACCTCGTGTGGGGTGAGGTGGTGGTCGGACCCTGGCCTGTTTCTAAGTTCGAACAGTGCTAACGGAAGGCAATACAACCAACTTTTCTTTGTTGTTTGCTGTATTTTAGCAATTGCCTCCTTCAATAGGCCATTCAGGCGTTCACATACACCATTGGCCTGTGGGTGGTACGCACATGCAAATTTGTGTTTAATGTTCAGTAGGGATGTGATATGCTGGAACATTTCATTTGCGAAATGGGGTCCGTTGTCTGATCTTAACACCTCGCACACTCCCCACCTGGGGAATACCTCCCTTACTATAAATTTGGCTGCTCTAAACGCATCAGGGTGTGAACAGGGCCCTGCTTCGATCCACCTAGAAAATGGGCATACTACTACTATCATGTATCTATTGCCTTGACAAATGTTGATCATATCAACATAGTCAATGTGGAGGTGCCGAAAAGGTCCTTCTGGTCGGGGTATGGTACCTCTTATCACCTTTAAAGTATGACCGGCCGTGAACTGTTGACATGTAAGGCAATTGCTGATAAAATTTGACACATGGGATGTTAACTCGGGACAGAACCAATCTTCTCTAATTCGTGCTGCTATTATTTCTTTGCCTGTATGGGCAGGGTGATGTAATTGGTTCAAGGCGGTATTTAACAATGCCAATGGTATTACAACTTTCCCAGTGCCACCCTGGCGCCATAGTGCGTCGGTTGGTGACATTGTGCATCCTCTTTTCACCCATACTTCTTTTTCGGCCATTGGTGCAGCCGCTTGTAACTCCATAATCTGGGTGGCTGGGAGATGGGTGTACCCTTCTTTTATTAACATCTCCCTCGCTATTCCCCTCCCTCTCCCTCTCTGTGAGTCTGTGGGGTTCCATATCTCACCAAAATATGCAGCATATTTTGCATGTGCGTCTGCTGCTGCATTTCCTTTTGATATATAGTCTTCTCCATTGGTGTGTGCTGTGCATTTTACTAGGGCTAGTTCTTGGGGATCGTTTATTACTTCAATTAGTTCAGCCAACAAGAGGGCATGTTGTACTGGAGTGCCGTCAGCTCTCCTAAACCCTCTTCTTCTCCACTTTGATAGCCCTGAGTGGACAGTGGATGTAACATATGCACTGTCGGAATATATAGTAACTTTTTTATCAAAACTTTCCTTTAGTGCCAATATGAGTGCAACCAGTTCCGCCGCTTGAGCAGAGTAATGCTGTGGTAATTGTACACACTTAATAGCCACACACACTGGCGCTTCCATCATTTGTACTACTGCTGCCCCAGTCCTCCTTATCCCGTCTCCTTGATCAATAGTTGATGACCCATCAATAAACAAAAGCTCACCTCCCTCTAGTGCGTTTTCTTCAACTTTCCTAGTACATGAGTACATCTCAGTTACTTGGGTGCAGTCGTGGGCGTAATCTCCCTCTTCAATTACTTCTGCTAGGAACCTTGCAGGGTTAACCGTGCTACATCTAACAATTGCCAGTTCAGCTTTGGACAAAATAATCTCATAACCTGTTGCCCTCTGTGTCGTCAGTGTGGACTTAGGTTTATTCAATATCGCAAATAGTGCATGTTCTACAAATAGTGTAGTTGGACACCCCATAGTTATTGATGATGCTTTTTCTACTGCAAATGCAGCTGCAGCAAGACCTTGTTCGCAAGAGAATTGTCCTAACATTATTGGATCTAAGTGACCGCTGTAAAATGCTACTGGTTTATAGCCCATGCTAGTCTTTTGGGCCAATACTGCTTTCATTACTGCTGAGTCGCAATGTGAAAATATAAAAAATCGTCGCTCATAGTCTGGGGATGCTAGTACTGGAGCAGTTGATATTGCTTCTTTTAATTCATCAAATGCCTCCTTCATTTCCATAGTCCATCCCAACTTTTTCTCCCCTTTATTTGCTTCCTTCAAACCCTCAAGCAGGGGTCCTATGTAAGAGCTGTAATCAAATACCCATGCTCTACAGTAGTTGCACAGTCCCAGAAATTGCTGCAGTTCTCTTACAGTCTGTGGCACGGGAGTGCCTGATATTGCCTGTGCTCTTTGTGGTGCAATCCTTCTTCCATATTGTGATATCAGTTGGCCAATGTAAAGTACCTGTTCCTGACAGTATTGTATCTTTTCCATGTCTACCTTGTACCCCTTTTCAGCCAATATCGTCAACATTTTTAATGAGTCCTCTCTACATTTATCTTTCTCAGCAGTGCCTCCAACTTGTCGGGGGGGATTCTGCCGGGGTCGGCCGGGCCGTCCGCAGACCTCCGGGCAGGGAGGCCCCAACTCCTCCCGTGTATATCTCGGATCGAGACAGAGTATGAGGCACACACAAGGAGCAAGGCAACTTCTGTCGTTTATTATGCAAACGGCAGGGATGGGTCAAGGAGCGTACGCGTTCGTCCTGACACACACACAATAGTGGGGCTCGCAGGCCCTTTTTACTACATTATGACGCGCTACTTGCGTCATTCCAAAAAGTTACCAAAAGAACCTATCGCCACTCTTGATTGGTTGCTCGAGTGGTGGGGTTAGTATAGTACGCATATAGAGAATGATATTAGTGGTTAAGATGTAGTCAGGTGGTATATCTGGGTTGTCCCTACAATTAGATACATAAGAATTGTTACATGAAGACCCCTGAGGATTGGCTAACGTTACTGACGTCTGAGATAAGAACCTCATGTTCTGATTGGTGCATCCGTGAGCTCCCCAGCCTGGGACCACCGTTGTTCCCAGCACACGGTGCACCTGTGGTTGCAACAGTGTTTCAATATGGGTACGTGCAGGCAATGTGAGGATTTATTCATAGGTGGGAGACTGACCGTTCCCACTGTAGCAGGTGTCCATTGAGCCTTTCAAGTGTGTCGGCCTGCGTCTCGTAGCGAGGTACCCAGACGCCTTTTCTCTCCTGGGTTTTGGCATCTCGTCAGGTTCGGCTTGGTCACGTGGGGAGGGACCGTGTTTGAGGCATAATTCTGCACAATTAATATTGTTTTTCCACTGTATGTCTGGTTTAATTTGCAGATATGATTTTAACATTGGTACGTGGAGTGCGAGGTTGCAACATCGTGCCTTTAAAGATTTTTTTCTTGACTGTGGGTTTGCAACATTACGACCTTGGCTGGTTGCTCCACTGGGTTCTTTCTGCAGGCTCAGCAACCTGACTTTTGCTTTGTTAATGTCCACGGGAACTCTTGCTTGAGGCCTACTTGGGCCTGGTGCACGAGTAATCCATTTAGTGCATGGATGCTTTAGGTTATAGTGGCATACAGTTTCATGGCCAGTATCGTGTTTCCATTATATCTCTCATGATGGTAACGGGTTTCAAGAGAAGCGTGAGCAAGCGTTATAAATGAGCTCATGGTGCGTCTTGCGTTTCTGCATTCTGAAAGCCTATGTAAAAATAATAAAGATGCACGTCCGTGAATAAGCCTGTCGCCTACGTCAGAGCACTGAGTATGTTCTTCGTGTAGATTGGTGTGGAAATGTTCAGCGTGTATAATAGTTCAGCGGTGCTTCCCGTTATCTAGGTCGTCATGGCATCTCTAACGATGTGTAGATTTCAGTCTAGTTGGTCCGTGCCGCAGGTGTCGGCATGGCCAGTGCGGGCTGTTGGGCAGGCAGATGGACACATCCGTATGTTTCTGTACCAGGGTATTTGGTCATCTGGTAAATGGGCAAACTCTTCTCGTGGCGGGTGTCTGGGCCGCGACCCTCTAGGCCAAGCGCGAGAGGTGAAGGACGGGAGTCTGGTTTTCCATTCTCCCACTTCAGCCTCTCTCTTTGCTCAGCTCGCTTGCCTGCGACTCCTGCTCTTTTTCTCCTCAGGGCCCTGCTCACAGTGAGGAGTTACATTTTCAAGGCCTCTCTCTTTGTTCAGCTCGCTTGTCTGTGACTCCTGCTCTTTTCTCTTCAGGGCTCTGGTCACAGCAAGGAGTTATATTTTCCAGGTCTCTCTCTTTGCTCAGCTATGCCTGCCTGCGACTCCTGCTCTTTTGTCTTCAGGGCACTGGTCACAGTGAGGATTTATATTTTCAAAGCCTCTCTCTTTGCACATCTCTGCCTGCCTGTCGACTCCTGCTGTTTCCTCTTCAGGGCACTGGTCATATTTTCAAGGCCTCTCTCTTTGCTCAGCTCTGCCTTTTGCCGCCTGCTCTTTTCTCTTCAGGGCACTGGTCACAGTGAGGAGTTATATTTTCAAAGCCTCTCTCTTTGCTCAGCTCTGCCTGCCTGCGACTCCTGCTCTTTTCTCTTCAGGGCTCTGGTCACAGTGAGGAACTATATTTTCAAGGCCTCTCTCTTTGCTCAGATCTGCCTACCTGCGACTCCTGCTCCTTTCTCTTCAGGGCACTGGTCAGAGCAAGGAGTTATATTTTCAAGTCTATTCTCCTTGCTCAGCTCTGCCTGCCTACGACTCCTGCTATTTTCTCTTTAGTGCACTGGTCATATTTTCAAGGCCTCTCTCTTTGCTCAGCTCTGCCTGCCTGCGAGTCCTGCTCTTTTCTCTTCAGGCCCTGGTCACAGTGAGGATTTATATTTTCAAAGCCTCTGTCTTTGCTTAGCTATGCCTGCCTGCGACTCCTGCTCTTTTCTCTTCAGGGCACTGGTCACAGTGAGGATTTATATTTTCAAGGCCTCTATCTTTGCTCAGCTATGCCTGCCTGCGACTCCTGCTCTTTTCTCTTCAGGGCACTGGTCACAGTGAGGATTTATATTTTCAAGGCCTCTCTCTTTGATCATCTCTGCCTGCCTGTCGACTCTTGCTCTTTTCTATTCAGGACACTGGTCATATTTTCAAGGCCTCTCTCTTTGCTCAGCTCTGCCTGCGACTCCTGTTCTTTTCTCTTCAGGGCACTGGTCACAGCGAGGAGTAGCTAATCCCCCACACTAACGTGAGATGGGGGTTTAGATTCTATTAAAGACAAGGAGGCGATTATTATGCATTACAATCTTTACTCTGAAACCACAGCAGCAAAGAAAATACTTTTACAAACAAAAAAGTTACACAACAGAACTAGATAGAGTTCAATGTCAATGTATGGGGAACTCCCCAAACCATCATGGAGGACAGGTCATGCCCTGCAGGGGACCAATGAGCAGGGACCCTCTTCTATATATGTCCATTACTCTAACCCCAACCCCTCTTTCTGCAGCTGTCTTGCACCAGAAGTCCAATGAAACGGTTGAACTGCGTAGCGCGGAGAAAGAATCCAACGAAACTGGAGATCCTTCTCGCAGCCTGAATCTATGCCGAAGTTCTTCTGGATAGGACTTCTCACCCAAAATCACGCACTCCACAACTTGTAACTGCGAGCCACACTCCTGATGAGAACCTCAACTCGTGGCTGTAAGAACAACAAACAAGAAGGGTGGGTGGTTGGGAAAAACAACAAACCAAAGAATGTTCTCTCTTGAACCACCTGTGTACATGCGTGTCACAATTGTCATATCATATCATATCCAGGGTGGGTGGGTGGGATAATAATCGCCTCCTTGTCTTTAATAGAATCTAAACCCCCATCTCACGTTAGTGTGGGGGATTAGCTATTCTATGACAAGACAGGAGGCTCATATTATGCAAGTTCAAAGCCCTTGCATCTTATTAGTACAACATGATCCATACAATAGAGCCAATATAATAAAATATAATAAAATAATAGGAAAGGAAAAAAACATTTTTATGCTTTCATTAAATCAATCAGCTGACCGCAAGAAAATTGACCAAGACTAGTTTGCCCGAAAACTGTCTTATAAGGAATCGTCAAATGCAAGAAAACAGGAAATTGTGCCAATTCCAGTGTTCCTTACAGGCCGCCAAAACCAACTGGTTAAAGAGGGGAAAAACCCTTGAACAAAGTTTTCCTATACTAATAGGTTAGGACAAAAAACTCCTCTGTAAAAAACGCCTCTGTTGTCCAATCAAACATTTAAAACATTTAAATTAATATCATCTTTGGGATCCTAGAAAGCGAACCAAAGAAAATAAGCACAGAGCTCTCCTGGAGATAAAGAAAAAGTACCCCAAAGGGGGAAAGCCTTTTAGGTTCCATCCCATGCATTAAAGGAAGATATTGCATTAGGATCAGGGCATGTCACATAACTACACTGGGGAACCAAGAGGGAAAGACAAATCTTCAAAAAGGTAAAATGGGAGTAAAAATCATTTTATAAATTTGTAACAGGACGACCCATCCTGAGCAGAGCTGAAAAGCCATAGACTTAACCCACAATTGTCTTCAGACATATGTGTATACTAAGGAGGGATGTCCTCCGGAGGTCGAAGCAGAATGGAAGAGAGGGCCCCACCTGAGAAGCTAAACCTGTCAAACCGCCAACGCGGAGACCGTCAGACCTTCCGAACACTTGAAGAAGAACTCTGCTACCATGACAAGAAGCAGATATTTACAAACATGATCCCGAAGAGGCCAAACCTGGCAAGGAGAAAAAATGAATCTTACATCCAATCGCTACCATCATAGTGACATCTAAAACCCCCTTGTAGATATGCCCGGTGCTTGAACCTTGTTCCCTCCTCTCTGGTGATAAATCCCCTAGAGGATCAAAAAAACGAACCGAAGGAGGACACCTAATTCCAAGTCTTAGCAAGACTCTAAACTGCAAAGAAGTGATCACTAAATAGTTAAACTGAAGCTGCACACCAGAAGAGGTCTAACCTCTATTTCAGTCAATTTGGAGAGCCTTGAAGCTCACAGCACCCTGAGCTGGCACCTTATTGAAAAAACAAACTCTTGTGAAAACCCAAAGGTCCACCTGCCATGCAGGTGACTAGGAGACTCAAGTCATTAACTGAATATAAATATCCCAGCCCTCTGGGAATCGTACTGGCAGACACCTTCTGATAGTAAATGTAGAGACGCTGGAGCACATTGTGATAGAGGGTCATAATAACTTGGAAGGGAGATTAGTATCACTCCCAGACCCCTCTATCTCACCAAGGGATATTGAGCCTTCACAAATGGGGAGAACCCTCCCCCACTTAACCAAGGGAAAGAAACCTTGCAACCCAGAAGAAGGCTACCCTGAGGACCACATTACAACCCCGCTTTTAACACCCTTAAGAGAAATAAATACACTCTAACCAACCCCCTGACCGTGGACAGGCTCCGCTTAACCTGTTGAAATACCAGGAATTAGCGCAAAGGAAAGTAACTGACGGGAGGGAAATGCTTAGTGCGAGTCTGCACTGGCCCTGAGTCAGAACTCCTGTAAAAAGAAAACCAGAAAAACCAACGGGCGATACTCCACGTGGTGTATATCATGATACAATATCCCCCAAGGATGACGAGCATGGGAATGAGGGGGAAAGATCTCAGGGAAAAAAGATCAATGCCTCGTAAATGCAGGTTGTGAAAGAAATCTGGGACCACTGTCCCCTCAAACCCGAGATCTGAGTCTCTGTATTCGTGTGAGGCTGACTGGCCACTAAGGGAATCAGGGAAAAAAGAAAAAATGAAGCACATTATCCATAGCAAAACAGTACTTATACAGTACTACGAACCCTCAGGTATATGAGTGGTGCATATCACTATTACGAACGGTGTGTGACGTGAAGTTTTCACCTATCGATCTCAGCAGGATAAAATACTTATTTAGACCTCTCCAAAATTAGGAACCTGTATCAGTAGGGTCAGCACGGATGAGAAAAAAACCAGCACCCTAATCGGTGCACTGTAGAAAATGTATATGTCTATATATATATACACAACAAAAGAGATTAAGCAACGCTCTTGAGGGTACAGAAGCCTGCCTGAACTCCTCGAGCAGAGGAGAAAGAGCAACACACTGTTAGACGGTTAGTTGAACCACAGGCCAAGATTTGGGAGGAAAAACCATGGGGCAAGCGCCCTAAAGTTATTATTTGGCAACTCGTATATCTGATATCATCAAGTGTTTCCCAAACACTTTCTCCAAGTAGAACACGGTTGCTCAATTTGCCATGCAACAAAACTGAACAGTTACCCTCGAGCTGACCCTGTCTCCACCAACAGTTCAATAGTAAAAAGAATCTCCAATGGGACAAATAGTAAGGGAAACCCCGTCCCCACTATAGAGAGCCTCAAGCCCTGCAGACCTCAACAGAGGCATAACACATCATCTTTTCCTTCCTCATGATGGGAGAAAAATACAGCAGCTTAATCAGCACAGGTGTTGGGTGGAGCAATTGATATCGGGGAAAGCAAGACCTAAGGAAGGACTGAGTTGTCCTGAAACTAACTACGGTAAAGGGCGACAGAAGTTTAACTAAAAGATGAAGGTTAACACCAGTGTCTATAGAGGAAGGTACAAACCCCCACATGGGTCTGTTTTACCACAACCTCCACACACTCTTTTCTTTAAAGTACTTAATAAATTATATAAAATAGACATATAAAATATCCAAAGAAGAGGGGTTACGCCCTCACAGGGGTCCAAACCCCCGGCCCTTATATAAGCTGCTACTTACCGAGCTATCCGGGCCACTGACAATTCTGAACACGCCAATGTGTTCCATTCATCACTTAAACATAATGTTTAGCAAAAGAGAGCACTGGGCAAGTGCACCTTAACTGCTCACCCTAGCAGGGTGTGGCAACCAGCAGTACACGAGGGGATCCCTCGCAGCAGAATCCAGGCAAAGCCTGAAACCAAGCAGGCTACGGTGTGCTTACAGAAATAATGACATCTGCCATATGCAGCATCTAAACAGACTGCTAACCTTAAGGGAGGAATACCCTGAGCAATTGTGCCTTCAACTGTTTGCCCGAGCAGGGCGTGATAACCAGCAGTACACGAGGGGTAACCTTGCATTAGAACTGAGGTAGAAACCTGAAACCAAACAGGTTATGGCACACAAACTGTTAAGGTAATCACCAACGCCATATGCAGCACACCGACAAAGTTGCCAACTTTAAGTGAGGAATACACTGATGAAGTGTACCTCAACTGCTCACCCTAGCAGGGTGTGGAACCATCAGTATACGAGGGATCACCTCGCAGAAACACAAGCCAATCCTGCCACCGAGCAGGTGACGGTACCATTCCAGAGCACCACCAGAGTACCTGAAACTGGTCACCCCCGCAGGGTGTGGAAACCAGCAGTATACTAGGGGTTAACCTCCCCATAGAATTCAGGCAGAACCTGAAGCTAGGATATGGCACTTACCAAGAAGGCAAAGCACCCTTCAGTAGGCGAACTGGTGTTAATATATACTGAAAATATCAATTTAAACACAAAATATAATATCAATTTTAAATATATATATATATATATATATATATATATATTATATGAATAAATATAAACATTTATGTGAAGACATATATATATAAATACACATTCACATCCACATGTGAATACTGCCAAAGGCGGGCAGCGAACCGAGGCCCCTCGGCCTGGTAAACCTGCAAACCTCTCCTTGAGCTATGCCTCTTGTGGGCTGAAACATCCCTCTACATGACACCATCATAGAACTATATAAATTAAATGTAGAAATACAAGCGTTTCACTCTAAAAAGAGGACACAGCTGCCCTTTGCAGGAATGCTCATGGAAGTTACTCCCATCAAAGGAGGGCCTAGCAAACTGCCCCCCCCCCCCAGCCGGATCCCCAGGACAGGCCTAGCCTGTATGCAAGTAATGACAATGCGCATGTAAACATAAAAACACACACACGCGTGCGGGAAGTTAATGAGTAAAAGAAACTGCAGCCTTTACAGTCATGGAAAAAAATGCGCGCAGGTTCCTACTGCCGCTTACATAATGAACTTGTAGAAAACAAAAACAAAACTTCCTCTCAAGTGAAAAGAATTTCAAGCGTTCCCAAACCACCTGTGGGAAACGTGCGCTGGCTCTGGGGCTGGGGGCAGCTGCTAAAAATAACACTGCCTGGAGGGAAAGAATTTCACGCTTAGCCGCAGCCTCTCAGGGCTGAAGAAAGATAAACAAACACTGCAGAAGCAGAAGGCTCGCAGCGGAGCATTACAAAGTATGAATGTGACCTGCAGGTCAGCGTTCGCAAACGAACACGGCACTCAGCCAGTTACCAACGGAACATGAAAAATACATGACCATTTCCACAGTACAGTGTAATAAAACACCAAACTCATCAATATAACATTAATAACATAAATAAATAGCACTCTAAACTCCATAATTCCACACTAAGAGAAGAACTAGGAGGAGTGAAGTTAGCTGTGGATTTCAGCAGCAAAGAAAGAGGGGTTGGGGTTAGAGTAATGGACATATATAGAAGAGGGTCCCTGCTCATTGGTCCCCTGCAGGGCATGACCTGTCCTCCATGATGGTTTGGGGAGTTCCCCATACATTGAACTCTATCTAGTTCTGTTGTGTAACTTTTTTGTTTGTAAAAGTATTTTCTTTGCTGCTGTGGTTTCAGAGTAAAGATTGTAATGCATAATATGAGCCTCCTGTCTTGTCATAGAATTATATTTTCAAGGCCTCTCTCTTTGCTCAGCTCGCTTGCCTGCGACTTCTACTCTTTTCTCTTCAGGTCTCTGGTAACAGTGAGGATTTATATTTTCAAGGCCTCTCTCTTTGCTCAGCTTTGCCTGCCTGCGACTCCTGCTCTTTTCTCTTCAGGGCCCTGGTCACAGTGAGGAGTTATATTTTCAAGGCCTCTCTCTTTGATCATCTCTGCCTGCCTGTCAACTCCTGCTCTTTTCTCTTCAGGGCACTGGTCATATTTTCAAGGCCTCTCTCTTTGCTCAGCTCTGCCTGCGACTCCTGCTCTTTTCTCTTCAGGGCACTGGTCACAGCGAGGAGTTATATTTTCAAGGCTTCTCTCTTTGCTCAGCTATGCCTGCCTGCGACTCCTGCTCTTTTCTCTTCAGGGCACTGGTCACAGTGAGGAGTTATATTTTCAAGGCCTCTCTCTTTGCTCATCTCTGACTGCCTGTCGACTCCTGCTCTTTTGTCTTTAGGGCACTGGTCATATTTTCAAGGACTCTCTCTTTGCTCAGCTCTGCCTGTGACTCCTGCTCTTTTCTCTTCAGGGCACTGGTCACAGCGAGGAGTTATATTTTCAAGGCCTCTCTCTTTGCTCAGCTCTGCCTACCTGCGACTCCTGCTCCTTTCTCTTCAGGGCACTGGTCAGAGCAAGGAGTTATATTTTCAAGGCTTCTCTCTTTGCTCAGCTCTGCCTGCCTGCGACTCCTGCTCTTTTCTCCTCAGGGCACTGGTCACAGTGAGGATTTATATTTTCAAGGCCTCTCTCTTTGCTCAGCTATGCCTGCCTGCGACTCCTGCTCTTTTCTCTTTAGGGCACTGGTCACAGTGAGGATTTATATTTTCAAGCCCTCTCTCTTTGCTCATCTCTGCCTGCCTGTCGACTCCTGCTCTTTTCTCTTCAGGGCACTGGCCATATTTTCAAGGCCTCTCTCTTTGCTCAGCTCTGCCTACCTGCGACTCCTGCTCCTTTCTCTTCAGGGCACTGGTCAGAGCAAGGAGTTATATTTTCAAGGCCTCTCTCTTTGCTCAGCTCTGCCTGCCTGCCACTCCTGCTCTTTCCCCTTCAGGGCACTGGTCACAGTGAGGATTTATATTTTCAAGGCCTCTCTCTTTGCTCATCTCTGCCTGCCTGTCGACTCTTGCTGTTTTCTCTTCAGGGCACTGGTCATATTTTCAAGGCCTCTCTCTTTGCTTAGCTCGCTTGCCTGCGACCTCTGCTCTTTTCTCTTCAGGGCTCTGGTAACAGTGAGGATTTATATTTTCAAGGCCTCTCTTTGCTCATGTCTGCCTGCCTGTCGACTCTTGCTCTTTTCTCTTCAGGGCACTGGTCATATTTTCAAGGCCTCTCTCTTTGCTCAGCTCTGCCTGCCTGCAACTCCTGCTTATTTCTCTTCAGGGCCCTGGTCACAGTGAGGAGTTATATTTTCAAGGCCTCTCTCTTTGATCATCTCTGCCTGCCTGTCGACTCCTGCTCTTTTCTCTTCAGGGCACTGGTCATATTTTCAAGGCCTCTCTCTTTGCTCAGCTCTGCCTTTTGCCTCCTGCTCTTTTCTCTTCAGGGAACTGGTCACAGTGAGGAGTTACATGTTCAAGGCCTCTCTCTTTGCTCAGCTCGCTTGCCTGCGACTCCTGCTCTTTTCTCTTCAGGGCTCTGGTCACAGCAAGGAGTTATATTTTCCAGGCCTCTCTCTTTGCTCAGCTATGCCTGCCTGCGACTCCTGCTCTTTTGTCTTCAGGGCACTGGTCATAATTTCAAGGCCTCTCTCTTTGCTCAGCTCTGCCTTTTGCCGCCTGCTCATTTCTCTTCAGGGCACTGGTCACAGTGAGGAGTTAAATCTTCAAGGCCTCTCTCCTGCTCACCTCTGCCTGCCTGTCGACTCCTGCTCTTTTCTCTTCAGGGCACTGGTCCCAGTGAGGAGTTATATTTTCAAGGCCTCACTCTTTGATCATCTCTGCCTGCCTGACGACTCCTGCTTTTTTCTTTTCAGGGCACTGGACCTATTTTCAAGGCCTCTCTCTTTGCTCAGCTCTGCCTTTCGCCTCCTGCTCTTTTCTCTTCAGGGCACTGGTCACAGTGAGGAGTTATATTTTCTAGGCCTCTCTCTTTGCTCATCTCTGCCTGCCTGTCGACTCCTGCTCTTTTCTCTTCAGGGCACTCGTCACAGTGAGGAGTTATATTTTCAAGGCCTCTCTCTTTGTTCAGCTCTGGCTGCGACCCCTGCTCTTTTCTCTTCAGGGCACTGGTCACAGCGAGGAGTTATATTTTCAAGGCCTCTCTCTTTGATCATCTCTGCCTGCCTGTCGACTCTTGCTCTTTTCTCTTCAGGGCCCTGGCCATATTTTCAAGGCCTCTCTCTTTGCTCAGCTCTGCCTACCTGCAACTCCTGCTCTTTTGTCTTCAGGGCACTGGTCACAGTGAGGATTTATATTTTCAAGGCCTCCCTCTTTGCTCAGCTATGCCTGCCTGCGACTCCTGCTCTTTTCTCTTCAGGGCACTGGTCACAGTGAGGATTTATATTTTCAAGGCCTCTCTCTTTGCTCATCTCTGCCTGCCTGTTGACTCTTGCTCTTTTCTCTTCAGGGCACTGGTCATATTTTCAAGGCCTCTCTCTTTGCTCAGCTCTGGCTGCGACCCCAGCTCTTTTCTCTTAAGGACCCTGGTCACAGTGAGGAGTTATATTTTCAAGGCCTCTCTCTTTGCTCAGCTCGCTTGCCTGCGACCTCTGCTCTTTTCTCTTCAGGGCTCTGGTAACAGTGAGGATTTATATTTTCAAGGCCTCTCTTTGCTCATGTCTGCCTGCCTGTCAACTCTTGCTCTTTTCTCTTCAGGGAACTGGTCATATTTTCAAGGCCTCTCTCTTTGCTCAGCTCTGCCTGCCTGCAACTCCTGCTCTTTTCTCTTCAGGGCCCTGGTCACAGTGAGGATTTATATTTTCAAGGCCTCTCTCTTTGCTCATCTCTGCCTGCCTGTCGACTCTTGCTCTTTTCTCTTCAGGGCACTGGTCATATTTTCAAGGCCTCTCGCTTTGCTCAGCTCTAGCTGCGACCCCAGCTCTTTTCTCTTCAGGGCCCTGGTCACAGTGAGGAGTTATATTTTCAAGGCCTCTCTCTTTGCTCAGCTCGCTTGCCTGCGACCTCTGCTCTTTTCTCTTCAGGGCCCTGGTCACAGTGAGGAGTTATATTTTCAAGGCCTCTCTCTTTGATCATCTCTGACTGCCTGTCGACTCCTGCTCTTTTCTCTTCAGGGCACTGGTCATATTTTCAAGGCCTCTCTCTTTGCTCAGCTCTGCCTTTTGCCTCCTGCTCTTTTCTCTTCAGGGAACTGGTCACAGTGAGGAGTTACATTTTCAAGGCCTCTCTCTTTGCTCAGCTCGCTTGCCTGCGACTCCTGCTCTTTTCTCTTCAGGGCTCTGGTCACAGCAAGGAGTTATATTTTCCAGGCCTCTCTCTTTGCTCAGCTATGCCTGTCTGCGACTCCTACTCTTTTGTCTTCAGGGCACTGGTCATATTTTCAAGGCCTCTCTCTTTGCTCAGCTCTGCCTTTTGCCGCCTGCTCTTTTCTCTTCAGGGCACTGGTCACAGTGAGGAGTTAAATCTTCAAGGCCTCTCTCCTGCTCACCTCTGCCTGCCTGTCGACTCCTGCTCTTTTCTCTTCAGGGCACTGGTCACAGCAAGGAGTTATATTCCAGGCCTCTCTCTTTGCTCAGCTATGCCTGCCTGCGACTCCTGCTCTTTTGTCTTCAGGGCACTGGTCACAGTGAGGATTTATATTTTCAAAGCCTCTCTCTTTGCACATCTCTGCCTGCCTGTCGACTCCTGCTCTTTTCTCTTCAGGGCACTGGACATATTTTCAAGGCCTCTCTCTTTGCTCAGCTCTGCCTTTTGCCGCCTGCTCTTTTCTCTTCAGGGCACTGGTCACAGTGAGGAGTTAAATCTTCAAGGCCTCTCTCCTGCTCACCTCTGCCTGCCTGTCGACTCCTGCTCTTTTCTCTTCAGGGCACTGGTCCCAGTGAGGAGTTATATTTTCAAGGCCTCACTCTTTGATCATCTCTGCCTGCCTGTCGACTCCTGCTCTTTTCACTTCAGGGCACTGGTCCTATTTTCAAGGCCTCTCTCTTTGCTCAGCTCTGCCTTTCGCCTCCTGCTCTTTTCTCTTCAGGGCACTGGTCACAGTGAGGAGTTATATTTTCTAGGCCTCTCTCTTTGCTCATCTCTGCCTGCCTGTCGACGCCTGCTCTTTTCTCTTCAGGGCACTCGTCACAGTGAGGAGTTATATTTTCAAGGCCTCTCTCTTTGATCATCTCTGCCTGCCTGTCGACTCCTGCTCTTTTCTCTTCAGGGCACTAGTCATATTTTCAAGGCCTCTCGCTTTGCTCAGCTCTAGCTGCGACCCCAGCTCTTTTCTCTTCAGGGCCCTGGTCACAGTGAGGAGTTATATTTTCAAGGCCTCTCTCTTTGCTCAGCTCGCGTGCCTGCGACCTCTGCTCTTTTCTCTTCAGGGCCCTGGTCACAGTGAGGAGTTATATTTTCAAGGCCTCTCTCTTTGATCATCTCTGACTGCCTGTCGACTCCTGCTCTTTTCTCTTCAGGGCACTGGTCATATTTTCAAGGCCTCTCTCTTTGCTCAGCTCTGCCTTTTGCCTCCTGCTCTTTTCTCTTCAGGGAACTGGTCACAGTGAGGAGTTACATTTTCAAGGCCTCTCTCTTTGCTCAGCTCGCTTGCCTGCGACTCCTGGTCTTTTCTCTTCAGGGCTCTGGTCACAGCAAGGAGTTATATTTTCCAGGCCTCTCTCTTTGCTCAGCTATGCCTGTCTGCGACTCCTACTCTTTTGTCTTCAGGGCACAGGTCATATTTTCAAGGCCTCTCTCTTTGCTCAGCTCTGCCTTTTGCCGCCTGCTCTTTTCTCTTCAGGGCACTGGTCACAGTGAGGAGTTAAATCTTCAAGGCCTCTCTCCTGCTCACCTCTGCCTGCCTGTCGACTCCTGCTCTTTTCTCTTCAGGGCACTGGTCACAGCAAGGAGTTATATTTTCCAGGCCTCTCTCTTTGCTCAGCTATGCCTGCCTGCGACTCCTGCTCTTTTGTCTTCAGGGCACTGGTCACAGTGAGGATTTATATTTTCAAAGCCTCTCTCTTTGCACATCTCTGCCTGCCTGTCGACTCCTGCTCTTTTCTCTTCAGGGCACTGGACATATTTTCAAGGCCTCTCTCTTTGCTCAGCTCTGCCTTTTGCCGCCTGCTCTTTTCTCTTCAGGGCACTGGTCACAGTGAGGAGTTAAATCTTCAAGGCCTCTCTCCTGCTCACCTCTGCCTGCCTGTCGACTCCTGCTCTTTTCTCTTCAGGGCACTGGTCCCAGTGAGGAGTTATATTTTCAAGGCCTCACTCTTTGATCATCTCTGCCTGCCTGTCGACTCCTGCTCTTTTCACTTCAGGGCACTGGTCCTATTTTCAAGGCCTCTCTCTTTGCTCAGCTCTGCCTTTCGCCTCCTGCTCTTTTCTCTTCAGGGCACTGGTCACAGTGAGGAGTTATATTTTCTAGGCCTCTCTTTTTGCTCATCTCTGCCTGCCTGTCGACGCCTGCTCTTTTCTCTTCAGGGCACTCGTCACAGTGAGGAGTTATATTTTCAAGGCCTCTCTCTTTGATCATCTCTGCCTGCCTGTCGACTCCTGCTCTTTTCTCTTCAGGGCACTGGTCATATTTTCAAGGCCTCTCTCTTTGCTCAGCTCTGCCTTTTGCCTCCTGCTCTTTTCTCTTCACGGCACTGGTCACAGTGAGGAGTTATATCTTCACGGCCTCTCCCCTTGCTCATCTCTGCCTGCCTGTCGACTCCTGCTCTTTTCTCTTCAGGGCACTGGTCATATTTGCAAGGCCTCTCTTTTTGCTCAGCTCTGCCTGCGACTCCTGCTCTTTTCTCTTCAGGGCACAAGTCCCAGTGAGGAGTTATATTTTCAAGGCCTCTCTCTTTGTTCAGCTCTGGCTGCGACCCCTGCTCTTTTCTCTTCAGGGCACTGGTCACAGCGAGGAGTTATATTTTCAAGGCCTCTCTCTTTGCTCATCTCTGCCTGCCTGTCGACTCCTGCTCTTTTCTCTTCAGGGCACTCGTCACAGTGAGGAGTTATATTTTCAAGGCCTCTCTCTTTGTTCAGCTCTGGCTGCGACCCCTGCTCTTTTCTCTTCAGGGCACTGGTCACAGCGAGGAGTTATATTTTCAAGGCCTCTCTCTTTGATCATCTCTGCCTGCCTGTCGACTCTTGCTCTTTTCTCTTCAGGGCCCTGGCCATATTTTCAAGGCCTCTCTCTTTGCTCAGCTCTGCCTACCTGCAACTCCTGCTCTTTTCTCTTCAGGGCACTGGTCACAGTGAGGATTTATATTTTCAAGGCCTCTCTCTTTGCCCAGCTATGCCTGCCTGCGACTCCTGCTCTTTTCTCTTCAGGGCACTGGTCACAGTGAGGATTTATATTTTCAAGGCCTCTCTCTTTGCTCATCTCTGCCTGCCTGTCGACTCTTGCTCTTTTCTCTTCAGGGCACTGGTCATATTTTCAAGGCCTCTCTCTTTGCTCAGCTCTGGCTGCGACCCCAGCTCTTTTCTCTTAAGGGCCCTGGTCACAGTGAGGAGTTATATTTTCAAGGCCTCTCTCTTTGCTCAGCTCGCTTACCTGCGACCTCTGCTCTTTTCTGTTCAGGGCTCTGGTAACAGTGAGGATTTATATTTTCAAGGCCTCTCTTTGCTCATGTCTGCCTGCCTGTCAACTCTTGCTCTTTTCTCTTCAGGGAACTGGTCATATTTTCAAGGCCTCTCTCTTTGCTCAGCTCTGCCTGCCTGCAACTCCTGCTCTTTTCTCTTCAGGGCCCTGGTCACAGTGAGGATTTATGTTTTCAAGGCCTCTCTCTTTGCTCATCTCTGCCTGCCTGTCGACTCTTGCTCTTTTCTCTTCAGGGCACTGGTCATATTTTCAAGGCCTCTCGCTTTGCTCAGCTCTAGCTGCGACCCCAGCTCTTTTCTCTTCAGGGCCCTGGTCACAGTGAGGAGTTATATTTTCAAGGCCTCTCTCTTTGCTCAGCTCGCTTGCCTGCGACCTCTGCTCTTTTCTCTTCAGGGCCCTGGTCACAGTGAGGAGTTATATTTTCAAGGCCTCTCTCTTTGATCATCTCTGACTGCCTGTCGACTCCTGCTCTTTTCTCTTCAGGGCACTGGTCATATTTTCAAGGCCTCTCTCTTTGCTCAGCTCTGCCTTTTGCCTCCTGCTCTTTTCTCTTCAGGGAACTGGTCACAGTGAGGAGTTACATTTTCAAGGCCTCTCTCTTTGCTCAGCTCGCTTGCCTGCGACTCCTGCTCTTTTCTCTTCAGGGCTCTGGTCACAGCAAGGAGTTATATTTTCCAGGCCTCTCTCTTTGCTCAGCTATGCCTGTCTGCGACTCCTACTCTTTTGTCTTCAGGGCACTGGTCATATTTTCAAGGCCTCTCTCTTTGCTCAGCTCTGCCTTTTGCCGCCTGCTCTTTTCTCTTCAGGGCACTGGTCACAGTGAGGAGTTAAATCTTCAAGGCCTCTCTCCTGCTCACCTCTGCCTGCCTGTCGACTCCTGCTCTTTTCTCTTCAGGGCACTGGTCACAGCAAGGAGTTATATTTTCCAGGCCTCTCTCTTTGCTCAGCTATGCCTGCCTGCGACTCCTGCTCTTTTGTCTTCAGGGCACTGGTCACAGTGAGGATTTATATTTTCAAAGCCTCTCTCTTTGCACATCTCTGCCTGCCTGTCGACTCCTGCTCTTTTCTCTTCAGGGCACTGGACATATTTTCAAGGCCTCTCTCTTTGCTCAGCTCTGCCTTTTGCCGCCTGCTCTTTTCTCTTCAGGGCACTGGTCACAGTGAGGAGTTAAATCTTCAAGGCCTCTCTCCTGCTCACCTCTGCCTGCCTGTCGACTCCTGCTCTTTTCTCTTCAGGGAACTGGTCCCAGTGAGGAGTTATATTTTCAAGGCCTCACTCTTTGATCATCTCTGCCTGCCTGTCGACTCCTGCTCTTTTCACTTCAGGGCACTGGTCCTATTTTCAAGGCCTCTCTCTTTGCTCAGCTCTGCCTTTCGCCTCCTGCTCTTTTCTCTTCAGGGCACTGGTCACAGTGAGGAGTTATATTTTCTAGGCCTCTCTCTTTGCTCATCTCTGCCTGCCTGTCGACGCCTGCTCTTTTCTCTTCAGGGCACTCGTCACAGTGAGGAGTTATATTTTCAAGGCCTCTCTCTTTGATCATCTCTGCCTGCCTGTCGACTCCTGCTCTTTTCTCTTCAGGGCACTGGTCATATTTTCAAGGCCTCTCTCTTTGCTCAGCTCTGCCTTTTGCCTCCTGCTCTTTTCTCTTCACGGCACTGGTCACAGTGAGGAGTTATATCTTCACGGCCTCTCCCCTTGCTCATCTCTGCCTGCCTGTCGACTCCTGCTCTTTTCTCTTCAGGGCACTGGTCATATTTGCAAGGCCTCTCTTTTTGCTCAGCTCTGCCTGCGACTCCTGCTCTTTTCTCTTCAGGGCACAAGTCCCAGTGAGGAGTTATATTTTCAAGGCCTCTCTCTTTGCTCAGCTCGCTTGCCTGCGACTTCTACTCTTTTCTCTTCAGGGCACTGGTAACAGTGAGGTTTTATATTTTCAAGGCCTCTCTCTTTGCTCAGCTTTGCCTGCCTGCGACTCCTGCTCTTTTCTCTTCAGGGCCCTGGTCACAGTGAGGAGTTATATTTTCAAGGCCTCTCTCTTTGCTCAGCTCTGCCTACCTGCGACTCATGCTCCTTTCTCTTCAGGGCACTGGTCAGAGCAAGGAGTTATATTTTCAAGGCTTCTCTCTTTGATCAGCTATGCCTGCCTGCGACTCCTGCTCTTTTCTCTTCAGGGCACTGGTCACAGTGAGGAGTTATATTTTCAAGGCCTCTCTCTTTGCTCATCTCTGCCTGCCTGTCGACTCCTGCTCTTTTCTCTTCAGGGCACTGGCCATATTTTCAAGGCCTCTCTCTTTGCTCAACTCTGCCTACCTGCGACTCCTGCTCCTTTCTCTTCAGGGCACTGGTCAGAGCAAGGAGTTATATTTTCAAGGCCTCTCTCTTTGCTCAGCTCTGCCTTTTGCCTCCTGCTCTTTTCTCTTCACGGCACTGGTCACAGTGAGGAGTTATATCTTCACGGCCTCTCCCCTTGCTCATCTCTGCCTGCCTGTCGACTCCTGCTCTTTTCTCTTCAGGGCACTGGTCATATTTGCAAGGCCTCTCTTTTTGCTCAGCTCTGCCTGCGACTCCTGCTCTTTTCTTTTCAGGGCACAAGTCCCAGTGAGGAGTTATATTTTCAAGGCCTCTCTCTTTGCTCAGCTCGCTTGCCTGCGACTTCTACTCTTTTCTCTTCAGGGCACTGGTAACAGTGAGGATTTATATTTTCAAGGCCTCTCTCTTTGCTCAGCTTTGCCTGCCTGCGACTCCTGCTCTTTTCTCTTCAGGGCCCTGGTCACAGTGAGGAGTTATATTTTCAAGGCCTCTCTCTTTGATCATCTCTGCCTGCCTGTCGATTCCTGCTTTTTTCTCTTCAGGGCACTGGTCATATTTTCAAGGCCTCTCTCTTTGCTCAGCTCTGCCTGCGACTCCTGCTCTTTTCTCTTCAGGGCACTGGTCACAGCGAGGAGTTATATTTTCAAGGCCTCTCTCTTTGCTCAGCTCTGCCTACCTGCGACTCCTGCTCCTTTCTCTTCAGGGCACTGGTCAGAGCAAGGAGTTATATTTTCAAGGCTTCTCTCTTTGCTCAGCTATGCCTGCCTGCGACTCCTGCTCTTTTCTCTTCAGGGCACTGGTCACAGTGAGGAGTTATATTTTCAAGGCCTCTCTCTTTGCTCATCTCTGCCTGCCTGTCGACTCCTGCTCTTTTCTCTTCAGGGCACTGGCCATATTTTCAAGGCCTCTCTCTTTGCTCAGCTCTGCCTACCTGCGACTCCTGCTCCTTTCTCTTCAGGGCACTGGTCAGAGCAAGGAGTTATATTTTCAAGGCCTCTCTCTTTGCCCAGCTATGCCTGCCTGCGACTCCTGCTCTTTTCTCTTCAGGGCACTGGTCACAGTGAGGAGTTATATTTTCAAGGCCTCTCTCTTTGCTCAGCTCGCTTGCCTGCGACCTCTGCTCTTTTCTCTTCAGGGCTCTGGTAACAGTGAGGATTTATATTTTCAAGGCCTCTCTTTGCTCATGTCTGCCTGCCTGTCAACTCTTGCTCTTTTCTCTTCAGGGAACTGGTCATATTTTCAAGGCCTCTCTCTTTGCTCAGCTCTGCCTGCCTGCAACTCCTGCTCTTTTCTCTTCAGGGCCCTGGTCACAGTGAGGATTTATATTTTCAAGGCCTCTCTCTTTGCTCATCTCTGCCTGCCTGTCGACTCTTGCTCTTTTCTCTTCAGGGCACTGGTCATATTTTCAAGGCCTCTCGCTTTGCTCAGCTCTAGCTGCGACCCCAGCTCTTTTCTCTTCAGGGCCCTGGTCACAGTGAGGAGTTATATTTTCAAGGCCTCTCTCTTTGCTCAGCTCGCTTGCCTGCGACCTCTGCTCTTTTCTCTTCAGGGCCCTGGTCACAGTGAGGAGTTATATTTTCAAGGCCTCTCTCTTTGATCATCTCTGACTGCCTGTCGACTCCTGCTCTTTTCTCTTCAGGGCACTGGTCATATTTTCAAGGCCTCTCTCTTTGCTCAGCTCTGCCTTTTGCCTCCTGCTCTTTTCTCTTCAGGGAACTGGTCACAGTGAGGAGTTACATTTTCAAGGCCTCTCTCTTTGCTCAGCTCGCTTGCCTGTGACTCCTGCTCTTTTCTCTTCAGGGCTCTGGTCACAGCAAGGAGTTATATTTTCCAGGCCTCTCTCTTTGCTCAGCTATGCCTGCCTGCGACTCCTGCTCTTTTGTCTTCAGGGCACTGGTCACAGTGAGGATTTATATTTGCAAAGCCTCTCTCTTTGCACATCTCTGCCTGCCTGTCGACTCCTGCTCTTTTCTCTTCAGGGCACTGGACATATTTTCAAGGCCTCTCTCTTTGCTCAGCTCTGCCTTTTGCCGCCTGCTCTTTTCTCTTCAGGGCACTGGTCACAGTGAGGAGTTAAATCTTCAAGGCCTCTCTCCTGCTCACCTCTGCCTGCCTGTCGACTCCTGCTCTTTTCTCTTCAGGGCACTGGTCCCAGTGAGGAGTTATATTTTCAAGGCCTCACTCTTTGATCATCTCTGCCTGCCTGTCGACTCCTGCTCTTTTCACTTCAGGGCACTGGTCCTATTTTCAAGGCCTCTCTCTTTGCTCAGCTCTGCCTTTCGCCTCCTGCTCTTTTCTCTTCAGGGCACTGGTCACAGTGAGGAGTTATATTTTCTAGGCCTCTCTCTTTGCTCATCTCTGCCTGCCTGTCGACGCCTGCTCTTTTCTCTTCAGGGCACTTGTCACAGTGAGGAGTTATATTTTCAAGGCCTCTCTCTTTGATCATCTCTGCCTGCCTGTCGACTCCTGCTCTTTTCTCTTCAGGGCACTGGTCATATTTTCAAGGCCTCTCTCTTTGCTCAGCTCTGCCTTTTGCCTCCTGCTCTTTTCTCTTCACGGCACTGGTCACAGTGAGGAGTTATATTTTCTAGGCCTCTCTCTTTGCTCATCTCTGCCTGCCTGTCGACGCCTGCTCTTTTCTCTTCAGGGCACTGGTCATATTTGCAAGGCCTCCTTTTTGCTCAGCTCTGCCTGCGACTCCTGCTCTTTTCTCTTCAGGGCACAAGTCCCAGTGAGGAGTTATATTTTCAAGGCCTCTCTCTTTGCTCAGCTCGCTTGCCTGCGACTTCTACTCTTTTCTCTTCAGGGCACTGGTAACAGTGAGGATTTATATTTTCAAGGCCTCTCTCTTTGCTCAGCTTTGCCTGCCTGCGACTGCTGCTCTTTTCTCTTCAGGGCCCTGGTCACAGTGAGGAGTTATATTTTCAAGGCCTCTCTCTTTGATCATCTCGGCCTGCCTGTCGACTCCTGCTTTTTTCTCTTCAGGGCACTGGTCATATTTTCAAGGCCTCTCTCTTTGCTCAGCTCTGCCTGCGACTCCTGCTCTTTTCTCTTCAGGGCACGGCTCACAGCGAGGAGTTATATTTTCAAGGCCTCTCTCTTTGCTCAGCTCTGCCTACCTGCGACTCGTGCTCCTTTCTCTTCAGGGCACTGGTCAGAGCAAGGAGTTATATTTTCAAGGCTTCTCTCTTTGCTCAGCTATGCCTGCCTGCGACTCCTGCTCTTTTCTCTTCAGGACACTGGTCACAGTGAGGAGTTATATTTTCAAGGCCTCTCTCTTTGCTCATCTCTGCCTGCCTGTCGACTCCTGCTCTTTTCTCTTCAGGGCACTGGCCATATTTTCAAGGCCTCTCTCTTTGCTCAGCTCTGCCTTTTGCCTCCTGCTCTTTTCTCTTCAGGGAACTGGTCACAGTGAGGAGTTACATTTTCAAGGCCTCTCTCTTTGCTCAGCTCGCTTGCCTGTGACTCCTGCTCTTTTCTCTTCAGGGCTCTGGTCACAGCAAGGAGTTATATTTTCCAGGCCTCTCTCTTTGCTCAGCTATGCCTGCCTGCGACTCCTGCTCTTTTGTCTTCAGGGCACTGGTCACAGTGAGGATTTATATTTGCAAAGCCTCTCTCTTTGCACATCTCTGCCTGCCTGTCGACTCCTGCTCTTTTCTCTTCAGGGCACTGGACATATTTTCAAGGCCTCTCTCTTTGCTCAGCTCTGCCTTTTGCCGCCTGCTCTTTTCTCTTCAGGGCACTGGTCACAGTGAGGAGTTAAATCTTCAAGGCCTCTCTCCTGCTCACCTCTGCCTGCCTGTCGACTCCTGCTCTTTTCTCTTCAGGGCACTGGTCCCAGTGAGGAGTTATATTTTCAAGGCCTCACTCTTTGATCATCTCTGCCTGCCTGTCGACTCCTGCTCTTTTCACTTCAGGGCACTGGTCCTATTTTCAAGGCCTCTCTCTTTGCTCAGCTCTGCCTTTCGCCTCCTGCTCTTTTCTCTTCAGGGCACTGGTCACAGTGAGGAGTTATATTTTCTAGGCCTCTCTCTTTGCTCATCTCTGCCTGCCTGTCGACGCCTGCTCTTTTCTCTTCAGGGCACTCGTCACAGTGAGGAGTTATATTTTCAAGGCCTCTCTCTTTGATCATCTCTGCCTGCCTGTCGACTCCTGCTCTTTTCTCTTCAGGGCACTGGTCATATTTTCAAGGCCTCTCTCTTTGCTCAGCTCTGCCTTTTGCCTCCTGCTCTTTTCTCTTCACGGCACTGGTCACAGTGAGGAGTTATATCTCCACGGCCTCTCCCCTTGCTCATCTCTGCCTGCCTGTCGACTCCTGCTCTTTTCTCTTCAGGGCACTGGTCATATTTGCAAGGCCTCTCTTTTTGCTCAGCTCTGCCTGCGACTCCTGCTCTTTTCTCTTCAGGGCACAAGTCCCAGTGAGGAGTTATATTTTCAAGGCCTCTCTCTTTGCTCAGCTCGCTTGCCTGCGACTTCTACTCTTTTCTCTTCAGGGCACTGGTAACAGTGAGGATTTATATTTTCAAGGCCTCTCTCTTTGCTCAGCTTTGCCTGCCTGCGACTGCTGCTCTTTTCTCTTCAGGGCCCTGGTCACAGTGAGGAGTTATATTTTCAAGGCCTCTCTCTTTGATCATCTCGGCCTGCCTGTCGACTCCTGCTTTTTTCTCTTCAGGGCACTGGTCATATTTTCAAGGCCTCTCTCTTTGCTCAGCTCTGCCTGCGACTCCTGCTCTTTTCTCTTCAGGGCACGGGTCACAGCGAGGAGTTATATTTTCAAGGCCTCTCTCTTTGCTCAGCTCTGCCTACCTGCGACTCGTGCTCCTTTCTCTTCAGGGTACTGGTCAGAGCAAGGAGTTATATTTTCAAGGCTTCTCTCTTTGCTCAGCTATGCCTGCCTGCGACTCCTGCTCTTTTCTCTTCAGGACACTGGTCACAGTGAGGAGTTATATTTTCAAGGCCTCTCTCTTTGCTCATCTCTGCCTACCTGCGACTCCTGCTCCTTTCTCTTCAGGGCACTGGTCAGAGCAAGGAGTTATATTTTCAAGGCCTCTCTCTTTGCTCAGCTCTGCCTTTTGCCTCCTGCTCTTTTCTCTTCACGGCACTGGTCACAGTGAGGAGTTATATCTTCACGGCCTCTCCCCTTGCTCATCTCTGCCTGCCTGTCGACTCCTGCTCTTTTCTCTTCAGGGCACTGGTCATATTTGCAAGGCCTCTCTCTTTGCTCAGCTCGCTTGCCTGCGACTTCTACTCTTTTCTCTTCAGGGCACTGGTAACAGTGAGGATTTATATTTTCAAGGCCTCTCTCTTTGCTCAGCTTTGCCTGCCTGCAACTCCTGCTCTTTTCTCTTCAGGGCCCTGGTCACAGTGAGGAGTTATATTTTCAAGGCCTCTCTCTTTGATCATCTCTGCCTGCCTGTCGACTCCTGCTTTTTTCTCTTCAGGGCACTGGTCATATTTTCAAGGCCTCTCTCTTTGCTCAGCTCTGCCTACCTGCGACTCCTGCTCCTTTCTCTTCAGGGCACTGGTCAGAGCAAGGAGTTATATTTTCAAGGCCTCTCTCTTTGCTCAGCTCTGCCTTTTGCCTCCTGCTCTTTTCTCTTCACGGCACTGGTCACAGTGAGGAGTTATATCTTCACGGCCTCTCCCCTTGCTCATCTCTGCCTGCCTGTCGACTCCTGCTCTTTTCTCTTCAGGGCACTGGTCATATTTGCAAGGCCTCTCTTTTTGCTCAGCTCTGCCTGCGACTCCTGCTCTTTTCTCTTCAGGGCACAAGTCCCAGTGAGGAGTTATATTTTCAAGGCCTCTCTCTTTGCTCAGCTCGCTTGCCTGCGACTTCTACTCTTTTCTCTTCAGGGCACTGGTAACAGTGAGGATTTATATTTTCAAGGCCTCTCTCTTTGCTCAGCTTTGCCTGCCTGCAACTCCTGCTCTTTTCTCTTCAGGGCCCTGGTCACAGTGAGGAGTTATATTTTCAAGGCCTCTCTCTTTGATCATCTCTGCCTGCCTGTCGACTCCTGCTTTTTTCTCTTCAGGGCACTGGTCATATTTTCAAGGCCTCTCTCTTTGCTCAGCTCTGCCTGCGACTCCTGCTCTTTTCTCTTCAGGGCACTGGTCACAGCGAGGAGTTATATTTTCAAGGCCTCTCTCTTTGCTCAGCTCTGCCTACCTGCGACTCCTGCTCCTTTCTCTTCAGGGCACTGGTCAGAGCAAGGAGTTATATTTTCAAGGCTTCTCTCTTTGCTCAGCTATGCCTGCCTGCGACTCCTGCTCTTTTCTCTTCAGGGCACTGGTCACAGTGAGGAGTTATATTTTCAAGGCCTCTCTCTTTGCTCATCTCTGCCTGCCTGTCGACTCCTGCTCTTTTCTCTTCAGGGCACTGGCCATATTTTCAAGGCCTCTCTCTTTGCTCAGCTCTGCCTACCTGCGACTCCTGCTCCTTTCTCTTCAGGGCACTGGTCAGAGCAAGGAGTTATATTTTCAAGGCCTCTCTCTTTGCTCAGCTATGCCTGCCTGCGACTCCTGCTCTTTTCTCTTCAGGGCACTGGTCACAGTGAGGATTTATATTTTCAAGGCCTCTCTCTTTGCTCATCTCTGCCTGCCTGTCGACTCTTGGTCTTTTCTCTTCAGGGCACTGGTCATATTTTCAAGGCCTCTCTCTTTGCTCAGCTCTGGCTGCGACCCCAGCTCTTTTCTCTTCAGGGCCCTGGTCACAGTGAGGAGTTATATTTTCTAGGCCTCTCTCTTTGCTCAGCTCTGCCTGCCTGCGACTCCTGCTCTTTTCTCTTCGGGGCACTGGTCACAGCGAGGAGTTATATTTTCCAGGCCTCTCTCTTTGCTCAGCTCTGCCTGCCTGCGACTCCTGCTCTTTTCTCTTCAGGGCCCTGGTCACAGTGAGGAGTTATATTTTCAAGGCCTCTCTCTTTGCACAGCTCACTTGCCTGCGACCTCTGCTCTTTTCTCTTCAGGGCTCTGTTAACAGTGAGGATTTATATTTTCAAGGCCTCTCTTTGCTCATCTCTGCCTGCCTGTTGACTCTTGCTCTTTTCTCTTCAGGGCACTGGTCATATTTTCAAGGCCTCTCTCTTTGCTCAGCTCTGCCTGCCTGCAACTCCTGCTCTTTTATCTTCAGGGCCCTGGTCACAGTGAGGAGTTATATTTTCAAGGCCTCTCTCTTTGATCATCTCTGCCTGCCTGTCGACTCCTGCTCTTTTCTCTTCAGGGCACTGCTCATATTTTCAAGGCCTCTCTCTTTGCTCAGCTCTGCCTTTTGCCTCCTGCTCTTTTCTCTTCAGGGAACTGGTCGCAGTGAGGAGTTACATTTTCAAGGCCTCTCTCTTTGCTCAGCTCGCTTGCCTGCGACTCCTGCTCTTTTCTCTTCAGGGCACTGGTCACAGCGAGGAGTTATATTTTCAAGGCCTCTCTCTTTGCTCAGCTCGCTTGCCTGCGACTTCTACTCTTTTCTCTTCAGGTCTCGGGTAACAGTGAGGATTTATATTTTCAAGGCCTCTCTCTTTGCTCAGCTTTGCCTGCCTGCGACTCCTGCTCTTTTCTCTTCAGGGCCCTGGTCACAGTGAGGAGTTATATTTTCAAGGCCTCTCTCTTTGATCATCTCTGCCTGCCTGTCGACTCCTGCTCTTTTCTCTTCAGGGCACTGGTCATATTTTCAAGGCCTCTCTCTTTGCTCAGCTCTGCCTGCGACTCCTGCTCTTTTCTCTTCAGGGCACTGGTCACAACGAGGAGTTATATTTTCAAGGCCTCTCTCTTTGCTCAGCTCTGCCTACCTGCGACTCCTGCTCCTTTCTCTTCAGGGCACTGGTCAGAGCAAGGAGTTATATTTTCAAGGCTTCTCTCTTTGCTCAGCTCTGCCTGCCTGCGACTCCTGCTCTTTTCTCCTCAGGGCACTGGTCACAGTGAGGATTTATATTTTCAAGTCCTCTCTCTTTGCTCATATCTGCCTGCCTGTCGACTCTTGCTCTTTTCTCTTCAGGGCACTGGTCATATTTTCAAGGCCTCTCTCTTTGCTCAGATACGCCTGCCTGCGACCCCTGCTCTTTTCTCTTCAGGCCCTGGTCACAGTGAGGAGTTACATTTTCAAGGCCTCTCTCTTTGCTCAGCTTGCTTGTCTGTGACTCCTGCTCTTTTCTCTTCAGGGCTCTGGTCACAGCAAGGAGTTTTATTTTCAAGGCCGCTCTCTTTGCTCAGCTATGCCTGCCTGCGACTCCTGCTCTTTTGTCTTCAGGGCACTGGTCACAGTGAGGATTTATATTTTCAAGGTCTCTCTCTTTGCTCAGCTATGCCTGCCTTTTGCCTCCTGCTCTTTTCTCTTCACGGCACTGGTCACAGTGAGGAGTTATATCTCCACGGCCTCTCCACTTGCTCATCTCTGCCTGCCTGTCGACTCCTGCTCTTTTCTCTTCAGGGCACTGGTCATATTTGCAAGGCCTCCTTTTTGCTCAGCTCTGCCTGCGACTCCTGCTCTTTTCTCTTCAGGGCACAAGTCCCAGTGAGGAGTTATATTTTCAAGGCCTCTCTCTTTGCTCAGCTCGCTTGCCTGCGACTTCTACTCTTTTCTCTTCAGGGCACTGGTAACAGTGAGGATTTATATTTTCAAGGCCTCTCTCTTTGCTCAGCTTTGCCTGCCTGCGACTGCTGCTCTTTTCTCTTCAGGGCCCTGGTCACAGTGAGGAGTTATATTTTCAAGGCCTCTCTCTTTGATCATCTCGGCCTGCCTGTCGACTCCTGCTTTTTTCTCTTCAGGGCACTGGTCATATTTTCAAGGCCTCTCTCTTTGCTCAGCTCTGCCTGCGACTCCTGCTCTTTTCTCTTCAGGGCACGGCTCACAGCGAGGAGTTATATTTTCAAGGCCTCTCTCTTTGCTCAGCTCTGCCTACCTGCGACTCGTGCTCCTTTCTCTTCAGGGCACTGGTCAGAGCAAGGAGTTATATTTTCAAGGCTTCTCTCTTTGCTCAGCTATGCCTGCCTGCGACTCCTGCTCTTTTCTCTTCAGGACACTGGTCACAGTGAGGAGTTATATTTTCAATGCCTCTCTCTTTGCTCATCTCTGCCTGCCTGTCGACTCCTGCTCTTTTCTCTTCAGGGCACTGGCCATATTTTCAAGGCCTCTCTCTTTGCTCAGCTCTGCCTTTTGCCTCCTGCTCTTTTCTCTTCAGGGAACTGGTCACAGTGAGGAGTTACATTTTCAAGGCCTCTCTCTTTGCTCAGCTCGCTTGCCTGTGACTCCTGCTCTTTTCTCTTCAGGGCTCTGGTCACAGCAAGGAGTTATATTTTCCAGGCCTCTCTCTTTGCTCAGCTATGCCTGCCTGCGACTCCTGCTCTTTTGTCTTCAGGGCACTGGTCACAGTGAGGATTTATATTTGCAAAGCCTCTCTCTTTGCACATCTCTGCCTGCCTGTCGACTCCTGCTCTTTTCTCTTCAGGGCACTGGACATATTTTCAAGGCCTCTCTCTTTGCTCAGCTCTGCCTTTTGCCGCCTGCTCTTTTCTCTTCAGGGCACTGGTCACAGTGAGGAGTTAAATCTTCAAGGCCTCTCTCCTGCTCACCTCTGCCTGCCTGTCGACTCCTGCTCTTTTCTCTTCAGGGCACTGGTCACAGCAAGGAGTTATATTTTCCAGGCCTCACTCTTTGATCATCTCTGCCTGCCTGTCGACTCCTGCTCTTTTCACTTCAGGGCACTGGTCCTATTTTCAAGGCCTCTCTCTTTGCTCAGCTCTGCCTTTCGCCTCCTGCTCTTTTCTCTTCAGGGCACTGGTCACAGTGAGGAGTTATATTTTCTAGGCCTCTCTCTTTGCTCATCTCTGCCTGCCTGTCGACGCCTGCTCTTTTCTCTTCAGGGCACTCGTCACAGTGAGGAGTTATATTTTCAAGGCCTCTCTCTTTGATCATCTCTGCCTGCCTGTCGACTCCTGCTCTTTTCTCTTCAGGGCACTGGTCATATTTTCAAGGCCTCTCTCTTTGCTCAGCTCTGCCTTTTGCCTCCTGCTCTTTTCTCTTCACGGCACTGGTCACAGTGAGGAGTTATATCTCCACGGCCTCTCCCCTTGCTCATCTCTGCCTGCCTGTCGACTCCTGCTCTTTTCTCTTCAGGGCACTGGTCATATTTGCAAGGCCTCTCTTTTTGCTCAGCTCTGCCTGCGACTCCTGCTCTTTTCTCTTCAGGGCACAAGTCCCAGTGAGGAGTTATATTTTCAAGGCCTCTCTCTTTGCTCAGCTCGCTTGCCTGCGACTTCTACTCTTTTCTCTTCAGGGCACTGGTAACAGTGAGGATTTATATTTTCAAGGCCTCTCTCTTTGCTCAGCTTTGCCTGCCTGCGACTGCTGCTCTTTTCTCTTCAGGGCCCTGGTCACAGTGAGGAGTTATATTTTCAAGGCCTCTCTCTTTGATCATCTCGGCCTGCCTGTCGACTCCTGCTTTTTTCTCTTCAGGGCACTGGTCATATTTTCAAGGCCTCTCTCTTTGCTCAGCTCTGCCTGCGACTCCTGCTCTTTTCTCTTCAGGGCACGGGTCACAGCGAGGAGTTATATTTTCAAGGCCTCTCTCTTTGCTCAGCTCTGCCTACCTGCGACTCGTGCTCCTTTCTCTTCAGGGTACTGGTCAGAGCAAGGAGTTATATTTTCAAGGCTTCTCTCTTTGCTCAGCTATGCCTGCCTGCGACTCCTGCTCTTTTCTCTTCAGGACACTGGTCACAGTGAGGAGTTATATTTTCAAGGCCTCTCTCTTTGCTCATCTCTGCCTACCTGCGACTCCTGCTCCTTTCTCTTCAGGGCACTGGTCAGAGCAAGGAGTTATATTTTCAAGGCCTCTCTCTTTGCTCAGCTCTGCCTTTTGCCTCCTGCTCTTTTCTCTTCACGGCACTGGTCACAGTGAGGAGTTATATCTTCACGGCCTCTCCCCTTGCTCATCTCTGCCTGCCTGTCGACTCCTGCTCTTTTCTCTTCAGGGCACTGGTCATATTTGCAAGGCCTCTCTCTTTGCTCAGCTCGCTTGCCTGCGACTTCTACTCTTTTCTCTTCAGGGCACTGGTAACAGTGAGGATTTATATTTTCAAGGCCTCTCTCTTTGCTCAGCTTTGCCTGCCTGCAACTCCTGCTCTTTTCTCTTCAGGGCCCTGGTCACAGTGAGGAGTTATATTTTCAAGGCCTCTCTCTTTGATCATCTCTGCCTGCCTGTCGACTCCTGCTTTTTTCTCTTCAGGGCACTGGTCATATTTTCAAGGCCTCTCTCTTTGCTCAGCTCTGCCTACCTGCGACTCCTGCTCCTTTCTCTTCAGGGCACTGGTCAGAGCAAGGAGTTATATTTTCAAGGCCTCTCTCTTTGCTCAGCTCTGCCTTTTGCCTCCTGCTCTTTTCTCTTCACGGCACTGGTCACAGTGAGGAGTTATATCTTCACGGCCTCTCCCCTTGCTCATCTCTGCCTGCCTGTCGACTCCTGCTCTTTTCTCTTCAGGGCACTGGTCATATTTGCAAGGCCTCTCTTTTTGCTCAGCTCTGCCTGCGACTCCTGCTCTTTTCTCTTCAGGGCACAAGTCCCAGTGAGGAGTTATATTTTCAAGGCCTCTCTCTTTGCTCAGCTCGCTTGCCTGCGACTTCTACTCTTTTCTCTTCAGGGCACTGGTAACAGTGAGGATTTATATTTTCAAGGCCTCTCTCTTTGCTCAGCTTTGCCTGCCTGCAACTCCTGCTCTTTTCTCTTCAGGGCCCTGGTCACAGTGAGGAGTTATATTTTCAAGGCCTCTCTCTTTGATCATCTCTGCCTGCCTGTCCACTCCTGCTTTTTTCTCTTCAGGGCACTGGTCATATTTTCAAGGCCTCTCTCTTTGCTCAGCTCTGCCTGCGACTCCTGCTCTTTTCTCTTCAGGGCCCTGGTCACAGTGAGGATTTATATTTTCAAGGCCTCTCTCTTTGCTCATCTCTGCCTGCCTGTCGACTCTTGCTCTTTTCTCTTCAGGGCACTGGTCATATTTTCAAGGCCTCTCGCTTTGCTCAGCTCTAGCTGCGACCCCAGCTCTTTTCTCTTCAGGGCCCTGGTCACAGTGAGGAGTTATATTTTCAAGGCCTCTCTCTTTGCTCAGCTCGCTTGCCTGCGACCTCTGCTCTTTTCTCTTCAGGGCCCTGGTCACAGTGAGGAGTTATATTTTCAAGGCCTCTCTCTTTGATCATCTCTGACTGCCTGTCGACTCCTGCTCTTTTCTCTTCAGGGCACTGGTCATATTTTCAAGGCCTCTCTCTTTGCTCAGCTCTGCCTTTTGCCTCCTGCTCTTTTCTCTTCAGGGAACTGGTCACAGTGAGGAGTTACATTTTCAAGGCCTCTCTCTTTGCTCAGCTCGCTTGCCTGTGACTCCTGCTCTTTTCTCTTCAGGGCTCTGGTCACAGCAAGGAGTTATATTTTCCAGGCCTCTCTCTTTGCTCAGCTATGCCTGCCTGCGACTCCTGCTCTTTTGTCTTCAGGGCACTGGTCACAGTGAGGATTTATATTTGCAAAGCCTCTCTCTTTGCACATCTCTGCCTGCCTGTCGACTCCTGCTCTTTTCTCTTCAGGGCACTGGACATATTTTCAAGGCCTCTCTCTTTGCTCAGCTCTGCCTTTTGCCGCCTGCTCTTTTCTCTTCAGGGCACTGGTCACAGTGAGGAGTTAAATCTTCAAGGCCTCTCTCCTGCTCACCTCTGCCTGCCTGTCGACTCCTGCTCTTTTCTCTTCAGGGCACTGGTCCCAGTGAGGAGTTATATTTTCAAGGCCTCACTCTTTGATCATCTCTGCCTGCCTGTCGACTCCTGCTCTTTTCACTTCAGGGCACTGGTCCTATTTTCAAGGCCTCTCTCTTTGCTCAGCTCTGCCTTTCGCCTCCTGCTCTTTTCTCTTCAGGGCACTGGTCACAGTGAGGAGTTATATTTTCTAGGCCTCTCTCTTTGCTCATCTCTGCCTGCCTGTCGACGCCTGCTCTTTTCTCTTCAGGGCACTTGTCACAGTGAGGAGTTATATTTTCAAGGCCTCTCTCTTTGATCATCTCTGCCTGCCTGTCGACTCCTGCTCTTTTCTCTTCAGGGCACTGGTCATATTTTCAAGGCCTCTCTCTTTGCTCAGCTCTGCCTTTTGCCTCCTGCTCTTTTCTCTTCACGGCACTGGTCACAGTGAGGAGTTATATCTCCACGGCCTCTCCACTTGCTCATCTCTGCCTGCCTGTCGACTCCTGCTCTTTTCTCTTCAGGGCACTGGTCATATTTGCAAGGCCTCCTTTTTGCTCAGCTCTGCCTGCGACTCCTGCTCTTTTCTCTTCAGGGCACAAGTCCCAGTGAGGAGTTATATTTTCAAGGCCTCTCTCTTTGCTCAGCTCGCTTGCCTGCGACTTCTACTCTTTTCTCTTCAGGGCACTGGTAACAGTGAGGATTTATATTTTCAAGGCCTCTCTCTTTGCTCAGCTTTGCCTGCCTGCGACTGCTGCTCTTTTCTCTTCAGGGCCCTGGTCACAGTGAGGAGTTATATTTTCAAGGCCTCTCTCTTTGATCATCTCGGCCTGCCTGTCGACTCCTGCTTTTTTCTCTTCAGGGCACTGGTCATATTTTCAAGGCCTCTCTCTTTGCTCAGCTCTGCCTGCGACTCCTGCTCTTTTCTCTTCAGGGCACGGCTCACAGCGAGGAGTTATATTTTCAAGGCCTCTCTCTTTGCTCAGCTCTGCCTACCTGCGACTCGTGCTCCTTTCTCTTCAGGGCACTGGTCAGAGCAAGGAGTTATATTTTCAAGGCTTCTCTCTTTGCTCAGCTATGCCTGCCTGCGACTCCTGCTCTTTTCTCTTCAGGACACTGGTCACAGTGAGGAGTTATATTTTCAAGGCCTCTCTCTTTGCTCATCTCTGCCTGCCTGTCGACTCCTGCTCTTTTCTCTTCAGGGCACTGGCCATATTTTCAAGGCCTCTCTCTTTGCTCAGCTCTGCCTTTTGCCTCCTGCTCTTTTCTCTTCAGGGAACTGGTCACAGTGAGGAGTTACATTTTCAAGGCCTCTCTCTTTGCTCAGCTCGCTTGCCTGTGACTCCTGCTCTTTTCTCTTCAGGGCTCTGGTCACAGCAAGGAGTTATATTTTCCAGGCCTCTCTCTTTGCTCAGCTATGCCTGCCTGCGACTCCTGCTCTTTTGTCTTCAGGGCACTGGTCACAGTGAGGATTTATATTTGCAAAGCCTCTCTCTTTGCACATCTCTGCCTGCCTGTCGACTCCTGCTCTTTTCTCTTCAGGGCACTGGACATATTTTCAAGGCCTCTCTCTTTGCTCAGCTCTGCCTTTTGCCGCCTGCTCTTTTCTCTTCAGGGCACTGGTCACAGTGAGGAGTTAAATCTTCAAGGCCTCTCTCCTGCTCACCTCTGCCTGCCTGTCGACTCCTGCTCTTTTCTCTTCAGGGCACTGGTCCCAGTGAGGAGTTATATTTTCAAGGCCTCACTCTTTGATCATCTCTGCCTGCCTGTCGACTCCTGCTCTTTTCACTTCAGGGCACTGGTCCTATTTTCAAGGCCTCTCTCTTTGCTCAGCTCTGCCTTTCGCCTCCTGCTCTTTTCTCTTCAGGGCACTGGTCACAGTGAGGAGTTATATTTTCTAGGCCTCTCTCTTTGCTCATCTCTGCCTGCCTGTCGACGCCTGCTCTTTTCTCTTCAGGGCACTTGTCACAGTGAGGAGTTATATTTTCAAGGCCTCTCTCTTTGATCATCTCTGCCTGCCTGTCGACTCCTGCTCTTTTCTCTTCAGGGCACTGGTCATATTTTCAAGGCCTCTCTCTTTGCTCAGCTCTGCCTTTTGCCTCCTGCTCTTTTCTCTTCACGGCACTGGTCACAGTGAGGAGTTATATCTCCACGGCCTCTCCACTTGCTCATCTCTGCCTGCCTGTCGACTCCTGCTCTTTTCTCTTCAGGGCACTGGTCATATTTGCAAGGCCTCCTTTTTGCTCAGCTCTGCCTGCGACTCCTGCTCTTTTCTCTTCAGGGCACAAGTCCCAGTGAGGAGTTATATTTTCAAGGCCTCTCTCTTTGCTCAGCTCGCTTGCCTGCGACTTCTACTCTTTTCTCTTCAGGGCACTGGTAACAGTGAGGATTTATATTTTCAAGGCCTCTCTCTTTGCTCAGCTTTGCCTGCCTGCGACTGCTGCTCTTTTCTCTTCAGGGCCCTGGTCACAGTGAGGAGTTATATTTTCAAGGCCTCTCTCTTTGATCATCTCGGCCTGCCTGTCGACTCCTGCTTTTTTCTCTTCAGGGCACTGGTCATATTTTCAAGGCCTCTCTCTTTGCTCAGCTCTGCCTGCGACTCCTGCTCTTTTCTCTTCAGGGCACGGCTCACAGCGAGGAGTTATATTTTCAAGGCCTCTCTCTTTGCTCAGCTCTGCCTACCTGCGACTCGTGCTCCTTTCTCTTCAGGGCACTGGTCAGAGCAAGGAGTTATATTTTCAAGGCTTCTCTCTTTGCTCAGCTATGCCTGCCTGCGACTCCTGCTCTTTTCTCTTCAGGACACTGGTCACAGTGAGGAGTTATATTTTCAAGGCCTCTCTCTTTGCTCATCTCTGCCTGCCTGTCGACTCCTGCTCTTTTCTCTTCAGGGCACTGGCCATATTTTCAAGGCCTCTCTCTTTGCTCAGCTCTGCCTTTTGCCTCCTGCTCTTTTCTCTTCAGGGAACTGGTCACAGTGAGGAGTTACATTTTCAAGGCCTCTCTCTTTGCTCAGCTCGCTTGCCTGTGACTCCTGCTCTTTTCTCTTCAGGGCTCTGGTCACAGCAAGGAGTTATATTTTCCAGGCCTCTCTCTTTGCTCAGCTATGCCTGCCTGCGACTCCTGCTCTTTTGTCTTCAGGGCACTGGTCACAGTGAGGATTTATATTTGCAAAGCCTCTCTCTTTGCACATCTCTGCCTGCCTGTCGACTCCTGCTCTTTTCTCTTCAGGGCACTGGACATATTTTCAAGGCCTCTCTCTTTGCTCAGCTCTGCCTTTTGCCGCCTGCTCTTTTCTCTTCAGGGCACTGGTCACAGTGAGGAGTTAAATCTTCAAGGCCTCTCTCCTGCTCACCTCTGCCTGCCTGTCGACTCCTGCTCTTTTCTCTTCAGGGCACTGGTCCCAGTGAGGAGTTATATTTTCAAGGCCTCACTCTTTGATCATCTCTGCCTGCCTGTCGACTCCTGCTCTTTTCACTTCAGGGCACTGGTCCTATTTTCAAGGCCTCTCTCTTTGCTCAGCTCTGCCTTTCGCCTCCTGCTCTTTTCTCTTCAGGGCACTGGTCACAGTGAGGAGTTATATTTTCTAGGCCTCTCTCTTTGCTCATCTCTGCCTGCCTGTCGACGCCTGCTCTTTTCTCTTCAGGGCACTCGTCACAGTGAGGAGTTATATTTTCAAGGCCTCTCTCTTTGATCATCTCTGCCTGCCTGTCGACTCCTGCTCTTTTCTCTTCAGGGCACTGGTCATATTTTCAAGGCCTCTCTCTTTGCTCAGCTCTGCCTTTTGCCTCCTGCTCTTTTCTCTTCACGGCACTGGTCACAGTGAGGAGTTATATCTCCACGGCCTCTCCCCTTGCTCATCTCTGCCTGCCTGTCGACTCCTGCTCTTTTCTCTTCAGGGCACTGGTCATATTTGCAAGGCCTCTCTTTTTGCTCAGCTCTGCCTGCGACTCCTGCTCTTTTCTCTTCAGGGCACAAGTCCCAGTGAGGAGTTATATTTTCAAGGCCTCTCTCTTTGCTCAGCTCGCTTGCCTGCGACTTCTACTCTTTTCTCTTCAGGGCACTGGTAACAGTGAGGATTTATATTTTCAAGGCCTCTCTCTTTGCTCAGCTTTGCCTGCCTGCGACTGCTGCTCTTTTCTCTTCAGGGCCCTGGTCACAGTGAGGAGTTATATTTTCAAGGCCTCTCTCTTTGATCATCTCGGCCTGCCTGTCGACTCCTGCTTTTTTCTCTTCAGGGCACTGGTCATATTTTCAAGGCCTCTCTCTTTGCTCAGCTCTGCCTGCGACTCCTGCTCTTTTCTCTTCAGGGCACGGGTCACAGCGAGGAGTTATATTTTCAAGGCCTCTCTCTTTGCTCAGCTCTGCCTACCTGCGACTCGTGCTCCTTTCTCTTCAGGGTACTGGTCAGAGCAAGGAGTTATATTTTCAAGGCTTCTCTCTTTGCTCAGCTATGCCTGCCTGCGACTCCTGCTCTTTTCTCTTCAGGACACTGGTCACAGTGAGGAGTTATATTTTCAAGGCCTCTCTCTTTGCTCATCTCTGCCTACCTGCGACTCCTGCTCCTTTCTCTTCAGGGCACTGGTCAGAGCAAGGAGTTATATTTTCAAGGCCTCTCTCTTTGCTCAGCTCTGCCTTTTGCCTCCTGCTCTTTTCTCTTCACGGCACTGGTCACAGTGAGGAGTTATATCTTCACGGCCTCTCCCCTTGCTCATCTCTGCCTGCCTGTCGACTCCTGCTCTTTTCTCTTCAGGGCACTGGTCATATTTGCAAGGCCTCTCTCTTTGCTCAGCTCGCTTGCCTGCGACTTCTACTCTTTTCTCTTCAGGGCACTGGTAACAGTGAGGATTTATATTTTCAAGGCCTCTCTCTTTGCTCAGCTTTGCCTGCCTGCAACTCCTGCTCTTTTCTCTTCAGGGCCCTGGTCACAGTGAGGAGTTATATTTTCAAGGCCTCTCTCTTTGATCATCTCTGCCTGCCTGTCGACTCCTGCTTTTTTCTCTTCAGGGCACTGGTCATATTTTCAAGGCCTCTCTCTTTGCTCAGCTCTGCCTACCTGCGACTCCTGCTCCTTTCTCTTCAGGGCACTGGTCAGAGCAAGGAGTTATATTTTCAAGGCCTCTCTCTTTGCTCAGCTCTGCCTTTTGCCTCCTGCTCTTTTCTCTTCACGGCACTGGTCACAGTGAGGAGTTATATCTTCACGGCCTCTCCCCTTGCTCATCTCTGCCTGCCTGTCGACTCCTGCTCTTTTCTCTTCAGGGCACTGGTCATATTTGCAAGGCCTCTCTTTTTGCTCAGCTCTGCCTGCGACTCCTGCTCTTTTCTCTTCAGGGCACAAGTCCCAGTGAGGAGTTATATTTTCAAGGCCTCTCTCTTTGCTCAGCTCGCTTGCCTGCGACTTCTACTCTTTTCTCTTCAGGGCACTGGTAACAGTGAGGATTTATATTTTCAAGGCCTCTCTCTTTGCTCAGCTTTGCCTGCCTGCAACTCCTGCTCTTTTCTCTTCAGGGCCCTGGTCACAGTGAGGAGTTATATTTTCAAGGCCTCTCTCTTTGATCATCTCTGCCTGCCTGTCGACTCCTGCTTTTTTCTCTTCAGGGCACTGGTCATATTTTCAAGGCCTCTCTCTTTGCTCAGCTCTGCCTGCGACTCCTGCTCTTTTCTCTTCAGGGCACTGGTCACAGCGAGGAGTTATATTTTCAAGGCCTCTCTCTTTGCTCAGCTCTGCCTACCTGCGACTCCTGCTCCTTTCTCTTCAGGGCACTGGTCAGAGCAAGGAGTTATATTTTCAAGGCTTCTCTCTTTGCTCAGCTATGCCTGCCTGCGACTCCTGCTCTTTTCTCTTCAGGGCACTGGTCACAGTGAGGAGTTATATTTTCAAGGCCTCTCTCTTTGCTCATCTCTGCCTGCCTGTCGACTCCTGCTCTTTTCTCTTCAGGGCACTGGCCATATTTTCAAGGCCTCTCTCTTTGCTCAGCTCTGCCTACCTGCGACTCCTGCTCCTTTCTCTTCAGGGCACTGGTCAGAGCAAGGAGTTATATTTTCAAGGCCTCTCTCTTTGCTCAGCTATGCCTGCCTGCGACTCCTGCTCTTTTCTCTTCAGGGCACTGGTCACAGTGAGGATTTATATTTTCAAGGCCTCTCTCTTTGCTCATCTCTGCCTGCCTGTCGACTCTTGGTCTTTTCTCTTCAGGGCACTGGTCATATTTTCAAGGCCTCTCTCTTTGCTCAGCTCTGGCTGCGACCCCAGCTCTTTTCTCTTCAGGGCCCTGGTCACAGTGAGGAGTTATATTTTCTAGGCCTCTCTCTTTGCTCAGCTCTGCCTGCCTGCGACTCCTGCTCTTTTCTCTTCGGGGCACTGGTCACAGCGAGGAGTTATATTTTCCAGGCCTCTCTCTTTGCTCAGCTCTGCCTGCCTGCGACTCCTGCTCTTTTCTCTTCAGGGCCCTGGTCACAGTGAGGAGTTATATTTTCAAGGCCTCTCTCTTTGCACAGCTCACTTGCCTGCGACCTCTGCTCTTTTCTCTTCAGGGCTCTGTTAACAGTGAGGATTTATATTTTCAAGGCCTCTCTTTGCTCATCTCTGCCTGCCTGTTGACTCTTGCTCTTTTCTCTTCAGGGCACTGGTCATATTTTCAAGGCCTCTCTCTTTGCTCAGCTCTGCCTGCCTGCAACTCCTGCTCTTTTATCTTCAGGGCCCTGGTCACAGTGAGGAGTTATATTTTCAAGGCCTCTCTCTTTGATCATCTCTGCCTGCCTGTCGACTCCTGCTCTTTTCTCTTCAGGGCACTGCTCATATTTTCAAGGCCTCTCTCTTTGCTCAGCTCTGCCTTTTGCCTCCTGCTCTTTTCTCTTCAGGGAACTGGTCGCAGTGAGGAGTTACATTTTCAAGGCCTCTCTCTTTGCTCAGCTCGCTTGCCTGCGACTCCTGCTCTTTTCTCTTCAGGGCACTGGTCACAGCGAGGAGTTATATTTTCAAGGCCTCTCTCTTTGCTCAGCTCGCTTGCCTGCGACTTCTACTCTTTTCTCTTCAGGTCTCGGGTAACAGTGAGGATTTATATTTTCAAGGCCTCTCTCTTTGCTCAGCTTTGCCTGCCTGCGACTCCTGCTCTTTTCTCTTCAGGGCCCTGGTCACAGTGAGGAGTTATATTTTCAAGGCCTCTCTCTTTGATCATCTCTGCCTGCCTGTCGACTCCTGCTCTTTTCTCTTCAGGGCACTGGTCATATTTTCAAGGCCTCTCTCTTTGCTCAGCTCTGCCTGCGACTCCTGCTCTTTTCTCTTCAGGGCACTGGTCACAACGAGGAGTTATATTTTCAAGGCCTCTCTCTTTGCTCAGCTCTGCCTACCTGCGACTCCTGCTCCTTTCTCTTCAGGGCACTGGTCAGAGCAAGGAGTTATATTTTCAAGGCTTCTCTCTTTGCTCAGCTCTGCCTGCCTGCGACTCCTGCTCTTTTCTCCTCAGGGCACTGGTCACAGTGAGGATTTATATTTTCAAGTCCTCTCTCTTTGCTCATATCTGCCTGCCTGTCGACTCTTGCTCTTTTCTCTTCAGGGCACTGGTCATATTTTCAAGGCCTCTCTCTTTGCTCAGATACGCCTGCCTGCGACCCCTGCTCTTTTCTCTTCAGGCCCTGGTCACAGTGAGGAGTTACATTTTCAAGGCCTCTCTCTTTGCTCAGCTTGCTTGTCTGTGACTCCTGCTCTTTTCTCTTCAGGGCTCTGGTCACAGCAAGGAGTTTTATTTTCAAGGCCGCTCTCTTTGCTCAGCTATGCCTGCCTGCGACTCCTGCTCTTTTGTCTTCAGGGCACTGGTCACAGTGAGGATTTATATTTTCAAGGTCTCTCTCTTTGCTCAGCTATGCCTGCCTGCGACTCCTGCTCTTTTCTCTTCAGGGCACTGGTCACAGTGAGGATTTATATTTTCAAGCCCTCTCTCTTTGCTCATCTCTGCCTGCCTGTCGACTCCTGCTCTTTTCTCTTCAGGGCTCTGGCCATATTTTCAAGGCCTCTCTCTTTGCTCAGCTCTGCCTACCTGCAACTCCTGCTCCTTTCTCTTCAGGGCACTGGTCAGAGCAAGGAGTTATATTTTCAAGGCTTCTCTCTTTGCTCAGCTCTGCCTGCCTGCCACTCCTGCTCTTTCCCCTTCAGGGCACTGGTCACAGTGAGGATTTATATTTTCAAAGCCTCTCTCTTTGCTCAGCTATGCCTGTCTGCGACTCCTGCTCTTTTCTCTTCAGGGCACTGGTCACAGTGAGGATTTATATTTTCAAGGCCTCTCTCTTTGCACATCTCTGCCTGCCTGTCGACTCTTGCTCTTTTCTCTTCAGGGCACTGGTCATATTTTCAAGGCCTCTCTCTTTGCTCAGCTCTGGCTGCGAACCCAGCTCTTTTCTCTTAAGGGCCCTGGTCACAGTGAGGAGTTATATTTTCAAGGCCTCTCTCTTTGCTCAGCTCGCTTGCCTGCGACCTCTGCTCTTTTCTCTTCAGGGCTCTGGTAACAGTGAGGATTTATATTTTCAAGGCCTCTCTTTGCTCATGTGTGCCTGCCTGTCGACTCTTGCTCTTTTCTCTTCAGGGAACTGGTCATATTTTCAAGGCCTCTCTCTTTGCTCAGCTCTGCCTGCCTGCAACTCCTGCTCTTTTCTCTTCAGGGCCCTGGTCACAGTGAGGATTTATATTTTCAAGGCCTCTCTCTTTGCTCATCTCTGCCTGCCTGTCGACTCTTGCTCTTTTCTCTTCAGGGCACTGGTCATATTTTCAGGCCTCTCGCTTTGCTCAGCTCTAGCTGCGACCCCAGCTCTTTTCTCTTCAGGGCCCTGGTCACAGTGAGGAGTTATATTTTCAAGGCCTCTCTCTTTGCTCAGCTCGCTTGCCTGCGACCTCTGCTCTTTTCTCTTCAGGGCCCTGGTCACAGTGAGGAGTTATATTTTCAAGGCCTCTCTCTTTGATCATCTTTGACTGCCTGTCGACTCCTGCTCTTTTCCCTTCAGGGCACTGGTCATATTTTCAAGGCCTCTCTCTTTGCTCAGCTCTGCCTTTTGCCTCCTGCTCTTTTCTCTTCAGGGAACTGGTCACAGTGAGGAGTTATATTTTCAAGGCCTCTCTCTTTGCTCAGCTCGCTTGCCTGTGACTCCTGCTCTTTTCTCTTCAGGGCTCTGGTCACAGCAAGGAGTTATATTTTCCAGGCCTCTCTCTTTGCTCAGCTATGCCTGCCTGCGACTCCTGCTCTTTTGTCTTCAGGGCACTGGTCACAGTGAGGATTTATATTTTCAAAGCCTCTCTCTTTGCACATCTCTGCCTGCCTGTCGACTCCTGCTCTTTTCTCTTCAGGGCACTGGACATATTTTCAAGGCCTCTCTCTTTGCTCAGCTCTGCCTGCCTGCGACTCCTGCTCTTTTCTCTTCAGGGCCCTGGTCACAGTGAGGAGTTATATTTTCAAGGCCTCTCTCTTTGCTCAGCTCGCTTGCCTGCGACCTCTGCTCTTTTCTCTTCAGGGCTCTGGTAACAGTGAGGATTTATATTTTCAAGGCCTCTCTTTGCTCATGTCTGCCTGCCTGTTGACTCCTGCTCTTTTCTCTTCAGGGCACTGGTCATATTTTCAAGGCCTCTCTCTTTGCTCAGCTCTGCCTTTTGCCGCCTGCTCTTTTCTCTTCAGGGCACTGGTCAAAGTGAGGAGTTAAATCTTCAAGGCCTCTCTCCTGCTCACCTCTGCCTGCCTGTCGACTCCTGCTCTTTTCTCTTCAGGGCACTGGTCACAGCAAGGAGTTATATTTTCCAGGCCTCTCTCTTTGCTCAGCTATGCCTGCCTGCGACTCCTGCTCTTTTGTCTTCAGGGCACTGGTCACAGTGAGGATTTATATTTTCAAAGCCTCTCTCTTTGCACATCTCTGCCTGCCTGTCGACTCCTGCTCTTTTCTCTTCAGGGCACTGGACATATTTTCAAGGCCTCTCTCTTTGCTCAGCTCTGCCTTTTGCCGCCTGCTCTTTTCTCTTCAGGGCACTGGTCACAGTGAGGAGTTAAATCTTCAAGGCCTCTCTCCTGCTCACCTCTGCCTGCCTGTCGACTCCTGCTCTTTTCTCTTCAGGGCACTGGTCCCAGTGAGGAGTTATATTTTCAAGGCCTCACTCTTTGATCATCTCTGCCTGCCTGTTGACTCCTGCTCTTTTCACTTCAGGGCACTGGTCCTATTTTCAAGGCCTCTCTCTTTGCTCAGCTCTGCCTTTCGCCTCCTGCTCTTTTCTCTTCAGGGCACTGGTCACAGTGAGGAGTTATATTTTCTAGGCCTCTCTCTTTGCTCATCTCTGCCTGCCTGTCGACGCCTGCTCTTTTCTCTTCAGGGCACTCGTCACAGTGAGGAGTTATATTTTCAAGGCCTCTCTCTTTGATCATCTCTGCCTGCCTGTCGACTCCTGCTCTTTTCTCTTCAGGGCACTGGTCATATTTTCAAGGCCTCTCTCTTTGCTCAGCTCTGCCTTTTGCCTCCTGCTCTTTTCTCTTCACGGCACTGGTCACAGTGAGGAGTTATATCTTCACGGCCTCTCCCCTTGCTCATCTCTGCCTGCCTGTCGACTCCTGCTCTTTTCTCTTCAGGGCACTGGTCATATTTGCAAGGCCTCTCTTTTTGCTCAGCTCTGCCTGCGACTCCTGCTCTTTTCTCTTCAGGGCACAAGTCCCAGTGAGGAGTTATATTTTCAAGGCCTCTCTCTTTGCTCAGCTCGCTTGCCTGCGACTTCTACTCTTTTCTCTTCAGGGCACTGGTAACAGTGAGGTTTTATATTTTCAAGGCCTCTCTCTTTGCTCAGCTTTGCCTGCCTGCGACTCCTGCTCTTTTCTCTTCAGGGCCCTGGTCACAGTGAGGAGTTATATTTTCAAGGCCTCTCTCTTTGATCATCTCTGCCTGCCTGTCGACTCCTGCTTTTTTATCTTCAGGGCACTGGTCATATTTTCAAGGCCTCTCTCTTTGCTCAGCTCTGCCTGCGACTCCTGCTCTTTTCTCTTCAGGGCACTGGTCACAGCGAGGAGTTATATTTTCAAGTCCTCTCTCTTTGCTCAGCTCTGCCTACCTGCGACTCGTGCTCCTTTCTCTTCAGGGCACTGGTCAGAGCAAGGAGTTATATTTTCAAGGCTTCTCTCTTTGCTCAGCTATGCCTGCCTGCGACTCCTGCTCTTTTCTCTTCAGGGCACTGGTCACAGTGAGGAGTTATATTTTCAAGGCCTCTCTCTTTGCTCATCTCTGCCTGCCTGTCGACTCCTGCTCTTTTCTCTTCAGGGCACTGGCCATATTTTCAAGGCCTCTCTCTTTGCTCAGCTCTGCCTACCTGCGACTCCTGCTCCTTTCTCTTCAGGGCACTGGTCAGAGCAAGGAGTTATATTTTCAAGGCCTCTCTCTTTGCCCAGCTATGCCTGCCTGCGACTCCTGCTCTTTTCTCTTCAGGGCACTGGTCACAGTGAGGAGTTATATTTTCAAGGCCTCTCTCTTTGCTCAGCTCGCTTGCCTGCGACCTCTGCTCTTTTCTCTTCAGGGCTCTGGTAAGAGTGAGGATTTATATTTTCAAGGCCTCTCTTTGCTCATGTCTGCCTGCCTGTCAACTCTTGCTCTTTTCTCTTCAGGGAACTGGTCATATTTTCAAGGCCTCTCTCTTTGCTCAGCTCTGCCTGCCTGCAACTCCTGCTCTTTTCTCTTCAGGGCCCTGGTCACAGTGAGGATTTCTATTTTCAACGCCTCTCTCTTTGCTCATCTCTGCCTGCCTGTCGACTCTTGCTCTTTTCTCTTCAGGGCACTGGTCATATTTTCAAGGCCTCTCGCTTTGCTCAGCTCTAGCTGCGACCCCAGCTCTTTTCTCTTCAGGGCCCTGGTCACAGTGAGGAGTTATATTTTCAAGGCCTCTCTCTTTGCTCAGCTCGCTTGCCTGCGACCTCTGCTCTTTTCTCTTCAGGGCCCTGGTCACAGTGAGGAGTTATATTTTCAAGGCCTCTCTCTTTGATCATCTCTGACTGCCTGTCGACTCCTGCTCTTTTCTCTTCAGGGCACTGGTCATATTTTCAAGGCCTCTCTCTTTGCTCAGCTCTGCCTTTTGCCTCCTGCTCTTTTCTCTTCAGGGAACTGGTCACAGTGAGGAGTTACATTTTCAAGGCCTCTCTCTTTGCTCAGCTCGCTTGCCTGTGACTCCTGCTCTTTTCTCTTCAGGGCTCTGGTCACAGCAAGGAGTTATATTTTCCAGGCCTCTCTCTTTGCTCAGCTATGCCTGCCTGCGACTCCTGCCCTTTTGTCTTCAGGGCACTGGTCACAGTGAGGATTTATATTTGCAAAGCCTCTCTCTTTGCACATCTCTGCCTGCCTGTCGACTCTTGCTCTTTTCTCTTCAGGGCACTGGACATATTTTCAAGGCCTCTCTCTTTGCTCAGCTCTGCCTTTTGCCGCCTGCTCTTTTCTCTTCAGGGCACTGGTCACAGTGAGGAGTTAAATCTTCAAGGCCTCTCTCCTGCTCACCTCTGCCTGCCTGTCGACTCCTGCTCTTTTCTCTTCAGGGCACTGGTCCCAGTGAGGAGTTATATTTTCAAGGCCTCACTCTTTGATCATCTCTGCCTGCCTGTCGACTCCTGCTCTTTTCACTTCAGGGCACTGGTCCTATTTTCAAGGCCTCTCTCTTTGCTCAGCTCTGCCTTTCGCCTCCTGCTCTTTTCTCTTCAGGGCACTGGTCACAGTGAGGAGTTATATTTTCTAGGCCTCTCTCTTTGCTCATCTCTGCCTGCCTGTCGACGCCTGCTCTTTTCTCTTCAGGGCACTCGTCACAGTGAGGAGTTATATTTTCAAGGCCTCTCTCTTTGATCATCTCTGCCTGCCTGTCGACTCCTGCTCTTTTCTCTTCAGGGCACTGGTCATATTTTCAAGGCCTCTCTCTTTGCTCAGCTCTGCCTTTTGCCTCCTGCTCTTTTCTCTTCACGGCACTGGTCACAGTGAGGAGTTATATCTCCACGGCCTCTCCCCTTGCTCATCTCTGCCTGCCTGTCGACTCCTGCTCTTTTCTCTTCAGGGCACTGGTCATATTTGCAAGGCCTCTCTTTTTGCTCAGCTCTGCCTGCGACTCCTGCTCTTTTCTCTTCAGGGCACAAGTCCCAGTGAGGAGTTATATTTTCAAGGCCTCTCTCTTTGCTCAGCTCGCTTGCCTGCGACTTCTACTCTTTTCTCTTCAGGGCACTGGTAACAGTGAGGATTTATATTTTCAAGGCCTCTCTCTTTGCTCAGCTTTGCCTGCCTGCGACTGCTGCTCTTTTCTCTTCAGGGCCCTGGTCACAGTGAGGAGTTATATTTTCAAGGCCTCTCTCTTTGATCATCTCGGCCTGCCTGTCGACTCCTGCTTTTTTCTCTTCAGGGCACTGGTCATATTTTCAAGGCCTCTCTCTTTGCTCAGCTCTGCCTGCGACTCCTGCTCTTTTCTCTTCAGGGCACGGGTCACAGCGAGGAGTTATATTTTCAAGGCCTCTCTCTTTGCTCAGCTCTGCCTACCTGCGACTCGTGCTCCTTTCTCTTCAGGGCACTGGTCAGAGCAAGGAGTTATATTTTCAAGGCTTCTCTCTTTGCTCAGCTATGCCTGCCTGCGACTCCTGCTCTTTTCTCTTCAGGGCACTGGTCACAGTGAGGAGTTATATTTTCAAGGCCTCTCTCTTTGCTCATCTCTGCCTGCCTGTCGACTCCTGCTCTTTTCTCTTCAGGGCACTGGCCATATTTTCAAGGCCTCTCTCTTTGCTCAGCTCTGCCTACCTGCGACTCCTGCTCCTTTCTCTTCAGGGCACTGGTCAGAGCAAGGAGTTATATTTTCAAGGCCTCTCTCTTTGCTCAGCTCTGCCTTTTGCCTCCTGCTCTTTTCTCTTCACGGCACTGGTCACAGTGAGGAGTTATATCTTCACGGCCTCTCCCCTTGCTCATCTCTGCCTGCCTGTCGACTCCTGCTCTTTTCTCTTCAGGGCACTGGTCATATTTGCAAGGCCTCTCTTTTTGCTCAGCTCTGCCTGCGACTCCTGCTCTTTTCTCTTCAGGGCACAAGTCCCAGTGAGGAGTTATATTTTCAAGGCCTCTCTCTTTGCTCAGCTCGCTTGCCTGCGACTTCTACTCTTTTCTTTTCAGGGCACTGGTAACAGTGAGGATTTATATTTTCAAGGCCTCTCTCTTTGCTCAGCTTTGCCTGCCTGCAACTCCTGCTCTTTTCTCTTCAGGGCCCTGGTCACAGTGAGGAGTTATATTTTCAAGGCCTCTCTCTTTGATCATCTCTGCCTGCCTGTCGACTCCTGCTTTTTTCTCTTCAGGGCACTGGTCATATTTTCAAGGCCTCTCTCTTTGCTCAGCTCTGCCTGCGACTCCTGCTCTTTTCTCTTCAGGGCACTGGTCACAGCGAGGAGTTATATTTTCAAGGCCTCTCTCTTTGCTCAGCTCTGCCTACCTGCGACTCCTGCTCCTTTCTCTTCAGGGCACTGGTCAGAGCAAGGAGTTATATTTTCAAGGCTTCTCTCTTTGCTCAGCTATGCCTGCCTGCGACTCCTGCTCTTTTCACTTCAGGGCACTGGTCACAGTGAGGAGTTATATTTTCAAGGCCTCTCTCTTTGCTCATCTCTGCCTGCCTGTCGACTCCTGCTCTTTTCTCTTCAGGGCACTGGCCATATTTTCAAGGCCTCTCTCTTTGCTCAGCTCTGCCTACCTGCGACTCCTGCTCCTATCTCTTCAGGGCACTGGTCAGAGCAAGGAGTTATATTTTCAAGGCCTCTCTCTTTGCTCAGCTATGCCTGCCTGTGACTCCTGCTCTTTTCTCTTCAGGGCACTGGTCACAGTGAGGATTTATATTTTCAAGGCCTCTCTCTTTGCTCATCTCTGCCTGCCTGTCGACTCTTGGTCTTTTCTCTTCAGGGCACTGGTCATATTTTCAAGGCCTCTCTCTTTGCTCAGCTCTGGCTGCGACCCCAGCTCTTTTCTCTTCAGGGCCCTGGTCACAGTGAGGAGTTATATTTTCTAGGCCTCTCTCTTTGCTCAGCTCTGCCTGCCTGCGACTCCTGCTCTTTTCTCTTCGGGGCACTGGTCACAGCGAGGAGTTATATTTTCCAGGCCTCTCTCTTTGCTCAGCTCTGCCTGCCTGCGACTCCTGCTCTTTTCTCTTCAGGGCCCTGGTCACAGTGAGGAGTTATATTTTCAAGGCCTCTCTCTTTGCTCAGCTCGCTTGCCTGCGACCTCTGCTCTTTTCTCTTCAGGGCTCTGGTAACAGTGAGGATTTATATTTTCAAGGCCTCTCTTTGCTCATGTCTGCCTGCCTGTTGACTCTTGCTCTTTTCTCTTCAGGGCACTGGTCATATTTTCAAGGCCTCTCTCTTTGCTCAGCTCTGCCTGCCTGCAACTCCTGCTCTTTTATCTTCAGGGCCCTGGTCACAGTGAGGAGTTATATTTTCAAGGCCTCTCTCTTTGATCATCTCTGCCTGCCTGTCGACTCCTGCTCTTTTCTCTTCAGGGCACTGCTCATATTTTCAAGGCCTCTCTCTTTGCTCAGCTCTGCCTTTTGCCTCCTGCTCTTTTCTCTTCAGGGAACTGGTCGCAGTGAGGAGTTACATTTTCAAGGCCTCTCTCTTTGCTCAGCTCGCTTGCCTGCGACTCCTGCTCTTTTCTCTTCAGGGCACTGGTCACAGCGAGGAGTTATATTTTCAAGGCCTCTCTCTTTGCTCAGCTCGCTTGCCTGCGACTTCTACTCTTTTCTCTTCAGGTCTCTGGTAACAGTGAGGATTTATATTTTCATGGCCTCTCTCTTTGCTCAGCTTTGCCTGCCTGCGACTCCTGCTCTTTTCTCTTCAGGGCCCTGGTCACAGTGAGGAGTTATATTTTCAAGGGCTCTCTCTTTGATCATCTCTGCCTGCCTGTCGACTCCTGCTCTTTTCTCTTCAGGGCACTGGTCATATTTTCAAGGCCTCTCTCTTTGCTCAGCTCTGCCTGCGACTCCTACTCTTTTCTCTTCAGGGCACTGGTCACAACGAGGAGTTATATTTTCAAGGCCTCTCTCTTTGCTCAGCTCTGCCTACCTGCGACTCCTGCTCCTTTCTCTTCAGGGCACTGGTCAGAGCAAGGAGTTATATTTTCAAGGCTTCTCTCTTTGCTCAGCTCTGCCTGCCTGCGACTCCTGCTCTTTTCTCCTCAGGGCACTGGTCACAGTGAGGATTTATATTTTCAAGTCCTCTCTCTTTGCTCATATCTGCCTGCCTGTCGACTCTTGCTCTTTTCTCTTCAGGGCACTGGTCATATTTTCAAGGCCTCTCTCTTTGCTCAGATACGCCTGCCTGCGACCCCTGCTCTTTTCTCTTCAGGCCCTGGTCACAGTGAGGAGTTACATTTTCAAGGCCTCTCTCTTTGCTCAGCTTGCTTGTCTGTGACTCCTGCTCTTTTCTCTTCAGGGCTCTGGTCACAGCAAGGAGTTTTATTTTCAAGGCCGCTCTCTTTGCTCAGCTATGCCTGCCTGCGACTCCTGCTCTTTTGTCTTCAGGGCACTGGTCACAGTGAGGATTTATATTTTCAAGGCCTCTCTCTTTGCTCAGCTATGCCTGCCTGCGACTCCTGCTCTTTTCTCTTCAGGGCCCTGGTCACAGTGAGGAGTTATATTTTCAAGGCCTCTCTCTTTGATCATCTCTGCCTGCCTGTCGACTCCTGCTTTTTTCTCTTCAGGTCACTGGTCATATTTTCAAGGCCTCTCTCTTTGCTCAGCTCTGCCTGCGACTCCTGCTCTTTTCTCTTCAGGGCACTGGTCACAGCGAGGAGTTATATTTTCAAGGCCTCTCTCTTTGCTCAGCTCTGCCTACCTGCGACTCCTGCTCCTTTCTCTTCAGGGCACTGGTCAGAGCAAGGAGTTATATTTTCAAGGCCTCTCTCTTTGCTCAGCTCTGCCTACCTGCGACTCGTGCTCCTTTCTCTTCAGGGCACTGGTCAGAGCAAGGAGTTATATTTTCAAGGCTTCTCTCTTTGCTCAGCTATGCCTGCCTGCGACTCCTGCTCTTTTCTCTTCAGGGCACTGGTCACAGTGAGGAGTTATATTTTCAAGGCCTCTCTCTTTGCTCATCTCTGCCTGCCTGTCGACTCCTGCTCTTTTCTCTTCAGGGCACTGGCCATATTTTCAAGGCCTCTTTCTTTGCTCAGCTCTGCCTACCTGCGACTCCTGCTCCTTTCTCTTCAGGGCACTGGTCAGAGCAAGGAGTTATATTTTCAAGGCCTCTCTCTTTGCTCAGCTCTGCCTTTTGCCTCCTGCTCTTTTCTCTTCACGGCACTGGTCACAGTGAGGAGTTATATCTTCACGGCCTCTCCCCTTGCTCATCTCTGCCTGCCTGTCGACTCCTGCTCTTTTCTCTTCAGGGCACTGGTCATATTTGCAAGGCCTCTCTTTTTGCTCAGCTCTGCCTGCGACTCCTGCTCTTTTCTCTTCAGGGCACAAGTCCCAGTGAGGAGTTATATTTTCAAGGCCTCTCTCTTTGCTCAGCTCTGCCTACCTGCGACTCGTGCTCCTTTCTCTTCAGGGCACTGGTCAGAGCAAGGAGTTATATTTTCAAGGCTTCTCTCTTTGCTCAGCTATGCCTGCCTGCGACTCCTGCTCTTTTCTCTTCAGGGCACTGGTCACAGTGAGGAGTTATATTTTCAAGGCCTCTCTCTTTGCTCATCTCTGCCTGCCTGTCGACTCCTGCTCTTTTCTCTTCAGGGCACTGGCCATATTTTCAAGGCCTCTCTCTTTGCTCAGCTCTGCCTACCTGCGACTCCTGCTCTTTTCTCTTCAGGGCACTGGTCACAGCGAGGAGTTATATTTTCAAGGCCTCTCTCTTTGCTCAGCTCTGCCTACCTGCGACTCCTGCTCCTTTCTCTTCAGGGCACTGGTCAGAGCAAGGAGTTATATTTTCAAGGCTTCTCTCGTTGCTCAGCTATGCCTGCCTGCGACTCCTGCTCTTTTCTCTTCAGGGCACTGGTCACAGTGAGGAGTTATATTTTCAAGGCCTCTCTCTTTGCTCATCTCTGCCTGCCTGTCGACTCCTGCTCTTTTCTCTTCAGGGCACTGGCCATATTTTCAAGGCCTCTCTCTTTGCTCAGCTCTGCCTACCTGCGACTCCTGCTCCTTTCTCTTCAGGGCACTGGTCAGAGCAAGGAGTTATATTTTCAAGGCCTCTTTCTTTGCTCAGCTATGCCTGCCTGCGACTCCTGCTCTTTTCTCTTCAGGGCACTGGTCACAGTGA